>NC_056522.1:260898399-260908996 GCF_019175285.1 Sceloporus undulatus
GCAAGACCGTCCTATCACAGCACTGGGTCTGTGATGTACCGAAGGAGCCCCATGGTTATTCCTGAGCTGGACAGCCTTGATGTGGTGTAGGAAGTTCCCAGAACCATAATCCTGGAATGCTCCGGTAGAAAAAGCTAGGATCCCACTGCTATCTCCCAAGTCTCAGTAATGTGTACCAAGCCAGCCCCTTCATCCACAGCCATGCCATGGACAGTCTTTATTTTATTGTGGACTGACTGCCAAAATAAAGCTGCTTCGGGTCTCTTTGGAGGTATGCTGTTTCAATTATGCATGCATCCTAAGAATCCGGAAGCTGCACCAAAGCTGCACTCCAGTGCTTAGGAACAGAGTGTGGCTTTGGCGCGACCTCTGGATTCTTAGGACCCATACATCATTTAAATAGCATACCTCCAAAGAGACCCGAAGCAGCTTTATTTTGGCAGTCTGTAACAGGCCTGTGCCTATCACCCAGGATCTGTGTCCATCTTCCAATTTAAGAATTGGGTGTGGACATTTCCCTCTTCCTATAGTTCAAGACCTCTCCCCTTTGCTTCTTTAGTAACTGCTTTGGACTGTTATTAAAGTCTGCTCAAGTTAAATGAAACTTGAATGGGGTTTTCCCTTGCCCCTGTATTCTTATACTGTTTGCACTAATTTTGTTTATGAAAGCATAATTGCTCATGTTTTCCTACCTCTTTCAAATGGTTCCTTCATTTTACTATATTGTATAGATCTTCTGCAATGTTACTTAGTTTTGATTCTGTTTTACAATGGTTTTCAATCACATTAGATCTAATATAAAACATTCATATAGTTTCCTACTGCAAATCTATTTTTTGCCTTTACTAAACTCATTATTCTCTACATTTCTAGCACTCACACATGAGTGCTGATGCTTAAACAGCCAGGACCTAACCATCCACCAATAGGAAAGAAAGATCACTAGGCATGGTGAAGATGTGGTTTGCAAAAATATCTGGTTGGGAGGGGAGGAAACTTAATGGGGATTGTATTTTGATACATTTAACTGGAATTAAATGTCCTGGAAAAAATGTTTACAGCAGTAGTGATGTTGACCATCCCTTTGGTGGAATGACAATATGACTGCTACTGAGAATGGACTGGAGTTTTATGAATACTGCTTTTGGATGAACTGAACACATCATAGATAATAAAGGTCCAGAGTCATGTTATGGCAACCCTATGAATGTGAGACCTCCAAGTCCCCTTAACCTCAGTTACTCTGCTCAAGTCTTGCAGACACAGAGCTGTGATTGTAGTGAGTCATATCTTCTCATGAAGACATGTGGGCCTGTTACAGACTGCCAAAATAAAGCTGCTTCGGGTCTCTTTGGAGGTATGCTGTTTAAATGATACATGCATCTTAAATCTCCAGAAGCTGCACCAAAGCTGCCCTCCAGTGCTTAGGAATGGAGTGTGGCTTTGGCACGACCTCCGGACTCTTAGGACCCATGCATCATTTAAATAGCATACCTCCAAAGAGACCCGAAGCAGCTTTATTTTGGCAGTCTGTAACAGGCCATACTCATGTATTCTCATGGTATGGCCAAAGTTTAGTCATCATGGCTTCTAGGGAGAGTTCAGGCTTGATTTAATTTTCCTATGAAAAAATAAGACAAAAAATCCAGGGCTGTCAAACTGGTAAAGGAGGTTACTGATGCAAGGAACAGTTTGAAACAACAACAGTTCTGAAGCTGAGAGTACTGCCAGTCATATTCTGATAATTAAGAACCAGATTTAAGCACAAATATCTTACTTAGGAAATCCAAATTCAAGTCCTAACTGAGCCACAAAAATCATGGGGTAGCCAGTTGCTTTCTCTCAGCCTATCTGCCTTATAGAATGGGCCCTTAGTATCCTCTGGGGTTTGGTTCCAGGAACCCCCATTGGTACTAAAATCCATGGATGTTCATGTCTCATTAAATACAATGGCATAGTAAAATGCTGTCCCTTATATAAAAGGGAATTTATATATTATTTAACTATTTTCAAGCCATCGATGAATGAATCTGTGGATAAGAAATCTTTGGATATAGAAGGGTGACAGTAGGTGCTTTGAAGATAAAGTGTGGAAGATCCACATGCACCCCATCTTGAGCTCACTTTACATCCTGCCTTTCCTCCAGTAATAGCTCCTAGATGTGCAGGTGAAACTCGAAAGAGAAGAATTTCTGGCTGCTTCTATCTATAACGTTCATGATTCCTGAAGGCATTGGTGCCTACCTTCATGAAGGTTCACTGCCATTTAAGATGCCAGTGATGCTCATATTCATATAACTCTGGCATTCCAAGTTCTCTAACACTAACATTCCATAGACTACTGTGGAATTCCAAGTTCCCAGAAAATAATTATAGGGATTCTAAACATTTTAATAAGAAGGGAATTTAGGGAAGTTTATATCAAGAGATGATATAACAAGAGCTATGAAATGCCCCAAATCAAAATGGCTGGATAAGAAATAGCTAATTTTTCCCTGAATGGATGGGACAATTTTTTTAAAAAATTGCACACATATAATGTACTTCCACCTTTTCCTAGTTCATACTTTAGCATAATCTCACTACAGTGGTGCCATCCTGGTCTGATTTTGCATTGCTCTTTAACCACTTGAGCAGCCAATTGAAAACAACAGATGAAAATCCACTAAATTAAAATGGTTATGAGCATTGAGGTCCTCATTTTAATCAAATATTTATTGTGTGCTGAAATAATTCCATTTGTTTTAAGTCATATTCTGTTAATAAATTATGAAAAAAACAGATCTGAATGAAATGGCACCAGAACTATGTCTTTTGCAATATATTCAAAGTCACTCTACTAAAGTTCTCTCAGGAGAAAGGCAGAACTCCAGGCCTGGAACAGTTGATCTTAGCCAAAAGGACAAGCTCATGGTTTCTGTTTCTGAAGTTCCATTTGCCATTATTGCATATTTTAAAATATTGTATATAAACGGGCTCACCTTGTAAGCTATACCATAAACTTAGCAGAAAGGCAAGCATGTCATCAGTCAGTCAATAACAAATAGATAAAAATGTTTACAATAGATGATAATGCTTTTAAAAAATCATGCCAACAAATTGCATTGGATTTTGTACATTCGAGCCAACACAAGATACTCCTCAAAACCAAATCTTCCCTCAATCTCTACAAGTAGGATTTCCATAATTCTCTACTATAAACCGGGACAAAATGTAGGACATAATTTAGACCAAAATGCAGGACAATTGTAGGATAAAATTTAGCCAAAAATGTAGGACATTTAAGAAAAAATGGTGGACCTTAAATGTCCTACATTTTTGGCTAAATTTTATCCTACAATTGTCCTGCATTTGGTCTAAATTATGTCCTACATTTTGTCCCGGTTTATAGTAGAGATTATGGTAACCCTATCTACAAGTGAAAATGTGTTAAAGTTCATTTTGGCAGTGGATTTTGAATTTTTCATCCAAAAAATTTTCCTCAGTTGAGTGAGTGAGTGAGTGAAAGAGAGATTATCAACTGTCCTAAGGTAAGTTTCTTCAGGATATGAATCACAAAATGTTCTATCGACAAGTTTGGTAGGCTCAAATTATTTATATATTTAGGGAGTTCCTGGAATGCACAGAAACCATTATTTTCTCTGCAAGTGGCCCTATGTCATTGTCCTATAACAGAGGAGACAGCTGTGATGTGCCAGATGTGGCTGGATTTTAGCTTCCATAATCCCTTACCACAGCCAATGCTGGCTAGACCTTATGGGTGTTGCAGCCCAGGAATATCTAGAAGGCCACCAAGTCTGCTATGAGAGGGAACATATGTGTAGGTCCTGAGAAACGGAAGAGAGAAGGAATAAAATAAATGGGAGAGTCTATCTCCTTCCTGGCATGAGACTTCTGGGCTAGACAAACAGCTTTTTAGAAATTGTTCTTTTGTCATATAAGCCACTCTGAACTACTGGAGAAGTGAGGGGAAGATGCATTACATCAGCCTATGGCCCTTCAATTGTTGCTGGACTGTATCTCCCATCAGTTCTAGGCAGCAATGGTAAGGGATGATAGCAATTATAGCCTTCCAACAAAATCCAGGAGGGCATACTTTACCCATCCTTGTTTTACATAAATGGTTGAAAACAGCATTGAGCCCAAAGCAACTGTCAGATCCTTGTTTAACAATGGACTATAATCTTCTGTCCCCTCAACCCCAAGTCTTTTTAAATAACTTTGCCTCTCGTAATAAGAAAGATTACAACCATCCATTCGCCGTAGAACTATTTCTAAAAGAAGCCATATATCAAGTTGATTCGATATCAAGTGTCTGCTCTGCCTGGTTTTGCTTTTTAACTGACTGTTCAAAATAGGGGTTTGGGTGGTTTTCAGTAGGTTTTGAAATATTTACTTAATGTTTTTAAAGTGTTTATATCAGTTGTGCATCACCTGTGAGCAGCTCTGAGTCAAGAGGCAATAAATAAATACCATGAATGAATGAATTCCCATTTAGCCAAAAATCCACTGGATGGCATTGGGCCTGCTGCATTCTCTCTCTCTCTCTCTCTCTCTCTCTCTCAACCTAAACTACACTGCAAATTTGCTGTGAGGAAAAGTAGGAAAGAGAGCCAGAACTTCAGCACATTGGAGGAGAGACAGGCTATAACTAATGTATATATTCAAAATTTAGCTCACTTCCAAGAGATTACTGAAGTGATTTTGAACATCTCAACCATCTTGCTAGCAGCCATGTGCTCCTAGGCACAGTTGACTTCTAAAGAGCTAAGAATTTATGACTATTCTCAGATGTGCCTTTTATCATTTTCTTGGCATGGGACTCACTCCCATTACTTAAGCCAAGCCAACTCCTTCTTAACTTCTAGATAGCACAAGATTCTCTGAACTTTCCTTAAGATTTCCACTTCCTCTTTTAGTATTAGTTGGAGATGTGTAATAACTATTAATTTACATATAATTCCTTTGGATACCTGCAAGCTTGTAGCACAAGAGTGAGCTTTACAAGAATAATCACACAGGCAAACCTATTGTGCTCAAAAAATAAATACTAATCATTGAGACTGTGTGACTTCATTTTGTTTAAGCTAAGTAGTCTAAGTTTGGCCAGTGCCTAAAGGGGAGACTACCAGAAAGTCCCTGTAAAGAATGAGCAGGCACTACTCAGTTACCAAGATTATTCAGAGGTATTGTGGTAATCACAAGTTATCTTACACAGGACATTTTAAAAAGCTGGGATTTCTTTTAAGTAACTGTGCTCAAAGTCAAAGTAACAACCAACTTACAAATCCTGGTATGAATAAATTCACTCATACATTTAGCTTTGGTGTCTTCTTGCCTCCTGCAAGCTTCATAGCTTAAGTTTTAGCAGCACTTCACATCAAGCACTTAAAAGAAATTACCACCAACTGATAGTGTGCTCAGAGGCTTAATTGGTCCAAATATATATAGCCAGGAAGTGATTACAGATAACCATGTAGGTCATCTATCTCCATGTGAGCTGCAGTACTTGTTAAGTGCATACTCTCCTACGTTTCATAGGTGAAAACTGGGTTATATGTGGACAAACAACACCACAGTTTGGTCAAAATGGTCAAAGCTATTAATAAGGAACAACAGACATGTGAAGAGAGGCTGCAGCAGGTTGCTTTTGTTTGAGTCTATAGGGAAGGGCAAGATTCTACTCTGTCTTTTCCCCTCAGCTGGATGCAAAGTATTCACTTTGTACACAGTTTGCACCAATAGAAGTCAAATAAAAACAAAATAGGAAACTGAGAGGAAGCATGAGGAATTGGGACATTCTAAAAGTAATGGAAAAAGTGTGTGACAGAGGATTTAATTGGGACTACCCTTGACAAATAGGGAGAGTTGGAAGGTAAGTGTTTCAGTACAAGCCTTGCTTTAGGTTTTATCAGTAATAGAAAGGATAGTTTTCTACAGGGAGCAGTGCTCCCCTTTACTATTGGCTATACAATAGCATTGCAGAGGTAGTTTCTTTTCTTCCCAGGACTTAGAAAAAGCTTTATGACATAGCTTTTCGTCTCTTCAGAAAAATGCTTGGCTGCCTTTTTGTTTATCTTGCAATTAGCATTTTAGTTCTTATCATTTTGAGAAACTGTCAAAATGGTATAAAATGCTTTCCTTGAATTTGTAAAAAGCAAGATATAAATATACACACTGAATATTTAATTGAGTAACTGACATAGTATTATATTCAATATTAACTTCTGACTGGACTCTGTAGAATGGTAGCAATAAAAATGAATTGAAACTGTATAGACAAAGAGGAATTTACTGGTGGCAATCATGTTTTGCTACATATGATTGTAGCAAAAGTAGTAACTGACAAAGGCAGGGCTATATTCTTAGCACTGTAAAGTAGAAGTTGGTAATGAACAAATGGAAAAATGGTCTGCATACTGGACATACTACTCAGTAAAACTGAAGATGAGGATGATGTTAAACCCCTAAGTTTGTTTTCCCTTTTTGTATAGGACTATGACAATCTGGTTTTGAAAATCCCAAAATAGAAGAAAGTATGTAACTTACTGGAAGTAGAGCTTCATGGGCTTCTAAGGGAGACGAAGGCATCAGTGCAATTTCATCCTAAAGATAAAGATTTAGTAAGTCAACAATATTTTTTTTCTTTCATTACAGCAAAATATAATAGGATGTAGCAGATGTTTGTGCTAACTCAGTACCCAAACCACATTGTTGATGTTTTTTACTAATCTTGGTCCTATAAATGTTTGTGTGTCTGTCTGTAATCACTTTATGCCAAGAAGTTTCACCTGCTAAATATCTAGACAGCAGGTTCAACACAGAGAAGTAAAGCCAATTAAAATGTTGACAACCCTTGTATGAAACTCAACTCAAAATTTAAATGTCATAAGGGGGAAACTGGCCAGAGATGGCTATTTGTTTTTTCAGAACAAATTTGAAAGAGGGATCACTGTGCATGGTGAATACAGTCATATCACCTTTGTAGTCTTGCAGAACCATGCAAGATCTATTTGACCAGAGATGACCGTGGGAACAAAAAATAGTGCAACAGCTAACAGTCTCTTTCATACTGTCCTCAGTTCTTTTCAAACTATTCAATCTGTGCTCTCCAGCCTTGGTTGTTGCCTGTACAAAGATAAACAATATAGAGCCTATGAGTTTCTACTGCTCTGGAAGAAAGACCAGAAAGAAAATTATTATTATTATTTATAAAGCGCTGTAAATTCACACAGTGCTGTACATACAATCTTTTTAATTGGACGGTTCCCTGCCCTCAGGCTTACAATCTAAAAACCTCTAAGAATGCTATCTTTCTCTCCTGTGTTCTGTATTGGGAGTTGTAGTCTGCTTAATTGTTTTGCTCAAAGCAAACATATGGTTGGTATGTGTTTGTGTTTTCAGGATGAGAGCTAAATTGGGTTCAGAGTCACAAGTTAAATATTAATGAAATGGAGGAGAAGGTTATGATTGTTATTGTTCACTATTGTTATATAATGTCAACTAAGTTCCATAAAAACCCATTCTAAACAGAAATATATATGCATCCAGCAGGTCTGCTTTTCTGGAATATTTCTTACATCTCTTATGAACAAGGCCTAAATTCTGATTCTGTTTGAGCATTAAAATGTACACAGAGTTAACTACTGTGAAAACTCTTTGTAAACAATCTAATTTATTCAGCTATCTCTTAGAAGAATTTAAAACAAATTAAACACACAACGGGGCATAAAGAGAAAACATAAGAATGGCTTTACAGGATCAGACCAAAAGCCCATCTAATCCAGACTCCATAGTTGCTTTCTTTTTGTTTTCCCAGCAGAAGGAAAGCTATTCAAATGTATGCTGGATATTTTTTTATGCCATAGGAGAAACTTCATGAACTTCAGAAAACTAGCACAGCCTGGTCTGGGACAGTGTGGAAACGAACTGCACAATGGCAACTGACGCACAAGACAAACTGCTACACCCTTGCAGCTTTCTGTGTGATGCCACACCAATAGTTTCAAGAAACCTCAGTGTGGTATCCATTTTTCCTAGTGCCCTAGTTCCCTAGTGCCATGGCACATACAGTGTCCTAGTGGTATACCTGCAGCAGGAAATGCCAGGGCAGATATGTAAGATTCACTTTCCCTTTGGGGAACATGTATTATAAGCATCTGTCATTTTGCAACACATTGTTTCACAGCTGCCCAACTGAGTAGCTGTTCTGGAGTGTAGAAGTGTGCAGCAGGCAGTGCCAGCTTTACAACTTCATCAGCATCAAAGTAACAGCAAGGCTTTCAAACCCCACAATGCTGCTTTTCCCACTCAGCTGTAAAAAAGATAGTAATACTTTTCTTGGGAACTGGGCAGTGAGCACTTCAAACTGCCTCCTGCTCTTGGTGAACTGCCATCTCACAACCTTTTTCTTCCACTTAGCAAATGGGGTGAGTAGACTCCATAAATGATCAAAGTTAAACACATCCCACAGTTTTATTCCTCACTATAATAGTTATGTTTTTATTCAGTTTGTTTCATCCACTTAAATAGAGCTGCTTCTCTTCATGAGGTAAATCTCATTACATGGTTTGAAGTCATATTGTTTTCCAGTAGGCATACATAAAGGGACCTCCATGTTCCATTTCTTTATGTGACACTCTTCAAAAGGCAACCATACAAATCTGTGTATGGAAATCAATTGTTGTTGTTATTGTTAACTGTCCTCAAATCTACCGGCTCATGGTGACCCTGTGGATAAGACTTTTCCAAGATCCCCTATCCTCTGCTGCTCTGCTTAGGTTCTGCGAACTCAGGCCTGTGGCCTCCTTAGCTGAGTCCGTCCCTCTGGCATGTGGACTTCTTCTCTTTCTATTAGCTTCCACCTTTCCTAGCATTGGGCCTGAACAGACAGGCCAAAATAAAGCTGCTTCAGGTCACTTTAGAGGTATGCTGTTTAAATGACACACATATCTTAAAAGGTCCAGAAGCTGCACCAAAGCTGCGCTCCAGTCCTTGGGACTGGAGTGTGGCTTTGGCATGACTTCCGGCCTTTTAGGACACATGCAGCATTTAAATAGCATACTTCCAAAGTGACCCAAAGCAGCTTTATTTTGGCCTGTCTGTTCAGGCCCATTATTGTCTTTTTTAATGAGTCTTGCCTTCTCACGATGTGGCCAAAGTATGACAGCTTCAATTTAATTATCTTGGCTTCCAGGGAGATTTCAGGCTTGACCTATTCAAGACCCATTTGTTTGGGGTTTTTGGTCATCTGCACTATCCTCAGCACTCTTTTCCAGCACTATATCTTGGATGAGTAGATTTTCTACTTATCTGTTGTTGTTTTTTACTGTCCAGCTCTCACATTCATATATGTTGATGGGGAATACAATGGCTTGGGTGATTCTAGCTTTAGAGCCTATCTTTACTCTTTAGGATCCTGTCTAATTTGTTCATAGCTACCCTTACCCTTCCTAGTCTTTTCCTTCCTTACACTTTTCTGGCCTAATATGTGGCACTTCTCATGTGACATGACCAATTTCTTTAAAATTCCTATGAGATTTGAAAAGAACAAGCACAAAGATAAGTTTCTTAAGTATATCAGTCATGAGGAAAAGGGGATATAACAGGGACTAGAATGATGATTGCTGAAGACTCAGAGCAAATCCATAGAATCATAAAGTTGGAAGAGACCACAAGGGCCATCCAGTCCAACCCCCTGCCATGCAGGAAATCTCAATCAAAGCATCCCCAACAGATGACCATCAAGCTTCTGTTTAAAGACCTCCAGGGAAAGAGACTCCAGTACACTCCGAGGGAGTTTGTTCCACTGTCGAACAGCCCTTACTGTCAGGAAGTTCCTCCTAATGTTGAGGTGGAATCTCTTTTCTTGTAGCTTGCACCCATTGCTCCGGGTCCTAGTCTCTGGAGCAGCATAGGCCTATGCTGTGGCAATACTGGCAGTGAAGAGATTATACTTTGCTGTCACCAGTGTTTGCAGTGTCATCCAGTGGAGTTGTGTCCAGTGGTGCAGCCTAAGGATGTAGACAGAATCCTTGGAAAGGTAAAAGCCACCACATGTGTACTGGGGATCTCTGCCTCCCCTGGATCCTGAAAGGAGCTATAGGGGGTACTGGCTGAGTGGGTAAGGCAAGTGGTAAATACCTCACTGCAGTAATGGAAGTTTCCATCCTACCTAAAAGAGGGAGTGCTGAGGCTGTTACAGTATTTAAAAGGCCCTCCATGAACCCCACATTATGGATAATGATTGGCCATCTCTAACATTTATTTATCTTTTTTGAAAATATACTTTATTACTTAAAAATTAAAATAATACAATACATTCTAACATTTAATTTTTGGCAAGGTTCTCAATCATGTGAGTGCCAGGGGTTTCTGGATGAAATAGAATTATCCAGATTCATTTTAGTTTGACTTCAGGCCTAATTATTGAATGGAAACTGCTTTGGTAACCTTGGTGGATGACCTACGCAGGGAACTGGACAGGGGGAGTGTGTCTCAGTTGGTTCTGCTGGATTTTTAAGCAGCTTTCAGTACCATCAAACATGATATCCTCCTGGGTTACTTCTTTGTGGTGGGACTTAAAGACACTGTTATA
>NC_056522.1:260911783-260975945 GCF_019175285.1 Sceloporus undulatus
TCAATCATGTGAGTGCCAGGGGTTTCTGGATGAAATAGAATTATCCAGATTCATTTTAGTCTGACTTCAGGCCTAATTATTGAATGGAAACTGCTTGGTAACCTTGGTGGATGACCTACGCAGGGAACTGGACGAGGGGAGTGTGTCCCAGTTGGTTCTGCTGGTTTTTAAGCAGCTTTCAGTACCATCAAACGTGATATCCTCCTGGGTTACTTCTTTGTGTGGTGGGACTTAAAGACACTGTTATACAGGTGGTCCTGGTCCTTCTGGGGAGCTAACCCTGAGATAATGCTGGTGGACCTTGTAAACCTCACTGTTGGCATGCTGGGGTTTCTCAGGGCTCAGTACTGTTAACATAAATAAAACCACTGAAAGAGGTCACTCGCAGCTGGGGGTCAGTGTCATCATATATGATGACATCCAGCTCTCTTCAAGGAAGCAGTCTTGTGCTGAACCAATGTCTCTTGGTAGTAGGGACTGGATGGGGCAATAATCATAACTGGCTAGAATCAGTTGGAAGAGATCACAAGGGCCATCCAGTCCAACCCCCTGCCATGCAATCAAAGCATCCCCAACAGCCTCTTTTTAAAGACTCCAAGGAAGGGGACCACCCACTCTCAAGGGAAGATGTGTTCCATTCAAACAGCTCTACTGTCAGGAAGCTTCTGCTTTGATTACATCTGTTTGGACTATTGTAACACCCCTATGTGAAGGGTCCCTTAATGTGGCGCGAGAAATTCAGCAGGTCTCAAAGCTAATTTTTCTCTCCTGGGGGTCCCGAGTGTCTGTGGAATACCAAATTGCCCCTCTCCAACTCTCATTTTTGGTTCTGAAAACTGTTTTCATTCTAATGTTGAACAGTGTAGAGGGCCATTATGTCCTATGTATGGTTAACCAGTTGCTCCCAGATGCAACATTCATTCCTTTTTAACCAGAATAGGGTGGTCTGGGCCACAAAAACAGACTGAAGGGCCCACAAGTGCAAAGATTTAGTGGCAACAAACTATAACAGCAACATATCTGGGATGTGTCTGTAGTGTGTACATATATGGTGTGGTGGGGAAAGGAGAGAGGAAGAGGAAGGAGGAGGGAGGGAGGGAGGGAGGGAGGGGGAGGGAGGAGGAGAGAATTATTGGGTGGTTAACCCTTATTGTGGCAAAACATATGCTTTGTATTATTTTAACTCTTTCAGCAGCAAGTGATTTTTGCAGTGAAGTGTAATGGGCATGCTTTTGCATTCTCCCCTATTTTGACTTTGAAATATAAAGGAAGGCTTAGAAATAAGTTGTACAAGTGTGTGTTTTTTCGAGGCATATTCACAGGATCCAATGTTGTGGTTATGTGCCTTAATGTTGGTTTGACTTATGACAAGCCTGAGAGCCTAAGTCAATCCTATTATTGGGTTTCTTGGCAAGATTTATCAGAAGCAGTTTGCCTTTGCCGCCTTCTAAGGCTGAGAGAGGTGACTGCTTAAGGTCCACTCAGTGGGTTTCCATGTAGAGCAGGGTTAGAACCCTGTCTTCCCAGAGTCCTAGTCCAACACTCAGACTAGTACACCATGCTGACTCTCAGGTCTATCAAGCGGGGTCATAGTCCCAATTCTTCATTCTTCAGGTATTATTCATCCTTTGACACTCCAACACATAAACATGTCATTCAGCTCATTTGGAAAATACTGACCTACTTTGGAGCTTGTGCTTTGGGGACTTGAAAGGGAAGATAGCATAAAATGTATTACCCCAGTTCCCAGTTCTTTATGAGCAATGGAGAAGCAGCCATCTACCTTCCTCCCATACTTTTTTTGTGTATGTGGGACTGTGTAAGTGCTTCAGTGCCTGACTTTGCTTGCTGCTCTCTCTTCACCCTGAGCATGTTGATGTCTATCCCAAGGTATGTGATCCATCCAACATTCCATTCTTTGGGGGGGAGACCAGTAAAGATTGCTCTTAGCGTGTTTCTCAGAGTTCATGTGTTAAAACTATTTCCACTCACATGTTTCTATTACCTTTCAAGATCTATGACGATAGTTACACTGCAGAGGAATTCCTGGCACACAGCTGCTTACATAGTAGATACTGCACCTACTACTTTTCTGTCTTTAGAGCCCTTGAATGAAGCACAGGGACTACTGAGGCGAGTCACTGGCAATTCTCTGGATTCCCTCCCCCTCCCATTTCAGAAACCTCCATGCTAGATGTTTTCATAAACAACAACACAAATAAGTTTATTGAATAGCCCAAGGGCCAATTCAAAATACTCAAAACATGTAATACAAGCAATGCCACATACATATATATAAATATGTTAATATAGTGCACTAAGTCCAATAAACCAAATATAATATATTACTATATATCGTATGAATGTCTACATGCACAGCTTTAGACAGACTACACAAATCTAAAAATACAATATAATAATAATAATAAAAGCTTTTTTTAGCCCGCCTTTCGCGGGATCAAGGCGGTCACAACAGCCAAAAACACGATAGAATCAATATACAAAAAATTAAAATACAAAATACAAATCTCACAATATCTTAACAACAGTTAAAATCCAGTTAAAATTTTTTTCCAGCAAGCACAGGATTACAAAAACATGAGGAGAGAGAAGGGGGCAACACGGAATGTTAGGGGTAAACCTGCTGAAACAAAAAAGTTTTAAGCCCCTTTTTGAAGTATTCCAGGGAGTGGCTGGCGGGAGCTCGGCGGAAGCGAGTCCAGAGGATGGGCCAGAGATAGAAAAGGCCCTCTGAGTGGTGGTAGAATATCTTGCCTCTGGGACACGTAACAATTGCTTCCCAGCAGATCTGAGTGTGCGGGGCGGAATGTATGGGGAGAGGCGGTCCTCCAAGTACCCTGGGCCCAAGCATATAGGGCTATTATAGGTAAAACCAACACCTTGTATGTGGCCCGGAAGCGAATAGGCAGCCAATGGAGATCTTTCAGAATTGGTGTTATGTGGACTGGTCCTGGAAGAGCCAGTGACCAGTCTCGCTGCCATTGTTGACCAACTGAAGCTTCTGAGTATGGTACAAGGGTTGCCCCATGAGAGCGCGTTACAGAAATCCAAACGAGAGGTTACCAAGCATGTACTACCGTTTCAAGGTCCCCGGCCCAGGTAGGGTCGCAGCTGGCGTATCAGCCTAAGCTGATAACAGTGCTCCTGACCATCGCATCCACCTGGGATGTAAGATGGAGCGACGAGTCCAGAAGCACCCCCAGACTGCGAGCTGAGTCCTTCACGGGGAGCGTGATCCCGTTCAGGACAGTGGACAACCATTCCGGGCCAGGAGAACCTATACAAGCACTTCCGGTTTCTCTGGATTCAAACTGAGTCTGTTTTCCCCATCCAGCCCATTACCAACTTCAGACAGGCATCCAGAGGAGAGATGCCATCCTGGTCACTGCAGCAGCCAGAGGCACAGAGAGACTATCTGGGTGTCATCAGCGTACTGATAAACACCGCACCCCATGTCTCCGGATGATCTCACCCAGCGTTTCATGTAAATGTGAATAGCATGGGGGAAGAATGGCTCCCTGAGGGACACCAGATGTAAGTGCCTCCTATCGGAGCACACGTCCCCAACTGCACCATCTGGGACCGACCCGAGAGGTAGGAATGGAACCACGGGAGCACAGTGCCACCACTCCCAACTCTCTCAGGCGTCCCAGAAGGTACCATGGTCAATGGTATATTATATATTATATCATATAATATATATATATATATATATATATCGAAGCCGCTGAGATGTCTAAGACACTAAACAGGGACGCGCTCCCCTGTCCATGCCCAGACGGAGATCATCGACCAGGGCGACCATGGCAGTCTCAACCCCTTAGCCCACCCGGAAGCCGGTTTGAAATGGGTCTAGAAAATCAGTTTCATCCAAGATCGATCGAAGCTGGATGGCAACCGCCCTCATCGATCACCTTCCCTAGAAATGGCAATAGCGATACCGGCCGATAATTATATGCATCAGGGGGTCAAGGGAGGGCTTCTTTTAACAGTGGTTTATTGATAGCCGTTTTCAAATTAGATGGAATTGCCCTCCCTGAATGTGTTTATTATTTGGCGTAACAAGGTGTTACCACTGATCCCTTCCAATACTCCTTTGGCAATCCGAGGATGTGGACAAGATCCTTAGAGTGTTAGGAAGACATCCTGCTCTCTCGATCCCTGTCCCTCATGGCTAGCGGCTCAGGGGGGATCGTGGTAACTGTCGTGAAGAGTCATTCCCCAGGCAACCTACCTGTGAACATTAGACACACAACAGAGAACTCTGAATTGGATTACTCTTCACTACAATATTTTGGATTTATTTTATTGACAGCAAGTACATTCTCCAGATATAGCCAAGGGACAGGGATTCCTCATCAGGCTTGAAGAAACCACAAGGATTGTCAAAGAAGTATTTGGAAGGGAGGGTTTTGAAAAGAAAAAGGTTCAGGACTGAGTACAGAATTCTGAAGTGTGGATCAGAAGACATGATAGCAATGGAATGGTGTTGCTGGAAGGTGAGCAGTGTGCCCCAGAGAAGGCAAGAGTATGCAGGTAGCACTTGCAAGTTATTGAGAGCATTTCCTCCTTTGGCAGCTCTGTGGCCCTTCATCTATATGTATATTTTCTTTGTACATTAAACCTGACATAATGCCAACATCAGGCAAAACCTTGATTAGGGCTCCATAGTTTTGTAATAGTACATTTTTTCTCAAGCTAAGGTGTGATCATCCATTGTGAATACTTCTGTGCATAGTCAGCAGTCTGCTGCTGATCAGCCAGCATGGTGGAGTGTTTTGCAAACAGCAATGTTCTCTTTGGCTTGGTTAAAATATGTATTCATATGACCAGAATAGGTAGTTGTTGTCATAGCTAAAGGTCAGATGTACTACAACTGCACATACTGAACCATTTATATGGTGTAAACTCTCACCATGACAAGTCAGCCTGCAGTAGGATCCTCTAAAACCAAAGTTCTCAACCTTTTAGTTCAGCTCCTAGAATCCGTTATTGGTGGCTATGCCACCAAAGGCTTCTGAGAATGAAGTACAAAATAGAGTCAAAAGGTTGAACGCTGCCCCTAAAATAAAATCACCATCACTAACATGATCAGTAAAGAGAGAAATAATTAAACCTAGTTTCTTCTATTCACACTGGATTGCAGGAAAACACACAAACATACATGGTTCCAGTTACTTCTTCACTGCCTGGATCTTGCCAGGCACTGATTAGAATCTGCAGTATTACCTACTGACAAAACCAAAACCAGAAGAACTTGTCTGGCCCTCCAGGTCCACCCCATTTGCGCGTGTGCATCAGGGATCATGTCACTCATGTACCTTGGGAAACAAAAATGTATGTTTGCCAATGCAAATGTCACATGGCATGTTTATATCTCACACATAGTACTGTGCAACCTGCAGTTTATTGTAGTCTCATTGTAATCAGCATAGAATCATAGAATCATAGAGTGGAAGAGATCGCAAGGGCATCCAGTCCAACCCCTGCCATGCAGGAAATCCAGATCAAAGCATCCCCGACAGATGGCCATCCAGCTCCGTTTGAAGACCTCCAAGGAGGGAGACTCCACTACACTCCTAAGAAGTGTGTTCCACTGTCGAAAAGCCCTTACTGTCAGGAAATTCCTCCTAATGTTGAGGTGGAATCTCTTTCTTGAGCTTGCATCCGTTGTCCAGGTCCTAGGTGTTTATCACACTATACTCTTATAGTGCTACTATTCACTTTAACTGCTCTAGCTGCCTCCTGTTGCATTCTGGGATTTGCAGTTTTAAGGAGGGGTATTTAGAATTCTCAGGCAGAGAATTTAAGAGTATAGTGTGATAAACACCCAGTCTCTGGAGCAGCAGAAAAACAAGCTTGCTCCCTCCCAATATGACATCCCTTCAAATATTTAAACAGGGCTATATATCTAGGGTTGCCATAGTCAGGACCTCCAAACTGGGACAAATGTAGGACAAACGTGGACAAAATTTCAAATGGAGGACACATTTTAAAAAATGGGAGGACACGCAAAAATGATGTTTTTTTTTTAAAAAAATCATATAATGCATGATTCTTAGGCATGATAAAAATGGAGGACATTTGGCATTATTCCTAGACAGATGGCAGAAAATGTGCTTCCCTTTCTGGTCAAACCGAAGAGGAGGAAGAGGGAAGAAGCAGAGGAGGAGGAGAGGAGAAGAAGAAAAGGAGGAAGAAGAGGAGGAGGAAGAGGGGGGAAAGGAGGAGGAGGAAGAAGAGGAAGTAGGAGGAGAAAAGGGGGGAAGAAGAAGAAGGGGAGGAAGAGGGGAGGAGGAGAGGAGACAGAAGAGAGGAGGAGGAGAAGAAGAGGAGCAAGCTGCGAAGGCAGGGAGGGAAGGGTCTCCCTTGGGGAGAGGACCCTTCCTCCCTGCCTTGGAGCCTGCCTGGCCAGCGGGGGAAGCCCCAAGGCAGGAGAGAGGGTCTCCCTTGGAGGAGAGACCTTCTCTCCTGCCCTGGAGCCTGCCTGGCCGGCGGGGCAAGCCCCAAGGCAGGGAGAAAGGGTCTCCCTTGGAGGAGAGACCCTTCTCCCCTGCCCTGGAGCCTGCCTGGCCGGGCGGGGAAGCCCCAGGCAGGGGAGAAGGGTCTCCCTTGGAGGAGACCTTCTCTCCTGCCCTGGAGCCTGCAGGCGCGCTCCAGGCGTGGGCTTGAATGCCGCCCAGACCTCAGTGGCCAGCGGCGCCAGCGCGCACACCTGCCTCACTTCCTTCCCTGTGCGCGCGCTGCCGCTGACCCCTACTGAGGCCTGGGCGGCATTCAAGCCCTCGCACTGGAGCGAGGAAGAGGAGGAAGGTGGGGCTGAGGAGGAGGGGGTTGGGTGCCGCAGCAGTCGCATTAGCGGCAGCGGCAATGGCCGGAGCGGGCCCCCAAACAGGGAGACAGGCACGGGTGGGGGCCCAAACCGGACCGTGACGGGAGGGCCCCCCAAAAGCGTGCTGGTCACGGGGGGGGGGCGGGTTATGGCAAGCCTAATCATATCACCTCTTAACCTTCTTTTCTCCAGGCTAAACATACCCAGCTCCCTAAGGTGTTCCTCATAGGGCATGGGTTTCCAGCCTTTCACCATTTTAGTTGCCCTCTTGGACACGCTCCAGTTTCTCAATGTCCTTTTTGAATTTTGGCGCCCAGAACTGGACACAATATTCCAGTGGGGGCTGACAGAGGCATAGTGGCACTATTACTTCCCTTGATCTAGACACTAGCATAGCTCATTCCCACATAATACTCTCATCCCTGGCATATTTAGTCAGATATCCTACTACTTCCAGTGGCACTTATGTCCAGTACATGGGCTCTGCCCACAATGAACTGAGGAGTAGAACAGCTAGAAAAACTGGTGCACTTACGGATTATTTGTTTTAAAGTTGGAATCTACTTTGTGAGGGTTTTGTCCTGAGAAGCAGGCTAGAAAAATATTAAATAGTAATAACAGGTATGCTAGGAGACAATATTAGAATGGAGGGAAAGGGCAGGCAGGGCAATATTCCTAGTCATAATAAAAGATCAACGTAATTGTGTATAACAGTACATAAGGATTAAGATTCAGGGTGCTTCCAGGCCCAGGGGTATTAGTGATACCAATCAAAAGGGATTGCACATGTATTCTACCTTTCCCTCCTGAACAAATTTTTTGAAACTAAAACAGACGAAGAGGCAGTGGGGAAAAACACTTTGACAAGCAGAAGGCATCATCATATAATTCCATGGATATCCCATACAATTCCATGAGTGAAATGGTGTAATTGCATCTGCAAGCACTTTCAGACAATTGCCCAGTGATAAATAAGGTCATGAAGAAAATCCTTATCAGAAATACATGGGGGTTTACTTTTAAGCCTTGTATTCCTACAATTGCTGCTTATTGCTAATTATCATCAGTTCAGCTTTCAATGTGAAGCCGAAGGCTTTCATGACCAGCATCCATAGTTTTTTAATGTTAGTCCTCTTGTGCAGACCCTCACACCCTGAGGCCTGCCATTAGCAACCAATAATACACATGCAAATCACTCCTGCCTTTCCAGATCACACAATATATATAGCCAAGTCCTTTCCAGGCAAATATTCTCTGAAAATGCCAGCCACAGATGATGGCGAAACGTCAGGAAGAAACTTTGCTAGAACATGGCCACATAGCCTGAAAAACCCACAAAAAACTAAGTTCATCTTTCACTTATGGCATCTCTGTGAATGAGAGATCTCCAAGAGTCCTGGCCATCAACAACTCTGCTCGGGTCCTGTAAACTCAGGACTGTGGCTTCCTTTATTAAATAAAACCATCTTTAAGGTAACCTTCCTCTCCTACCTCTTTCTACTTTCCTCAGCATTACTGTATTTTCTAATGAGTCACGTAGGAGAAAGAAATCACCAGAAACAAATGGGTTGTCTTGGTGGTACTCTTAGTGCTAGTTTGTTGCTGTTTATACAGTGGACCCTTGTTATATGCTGAGGTTTGGTTCCAAGATCCCCCATGTATAACAAAATCTGTATATGCTCAAGTCCCATTAAACATGACATAGCAAAATGGTTTCCCTTACAAAAAATGGAAAATCAAGGTTTGATATTTGAAATTTATACTTTTTTTTAACATTTTCAAACCGTGTATGCTTGTGCGTAAGAAGGGCCAACAGTAGTATGCCTTTAAGTTGTTTCTGACTTATAGTGACCCTAAGGCAACCCTATCATGTTTTTTTCTGGCAAGATTTGTTCAGAGGAGGTTTGCTGTTGCCTTCTCCTGAGGTTGAGAGAGTGTGGCTTGCCCAAGGTCACCCAATGGGTTTCATGGTCGAGTGCAGAATCAAACGATCATCTCCAGATTCAAACCACAACGCCATGCTAGCTCTCTTGGTATTAGTCCTGGTGCTCAAATGGAACTGTTCAGGCTTTATCTGATGTGGTGTGATACGAGGAAATTTTCCATTTGGAATTTCTACTTCTCATGAATTATGATGCTGAGGTGTCCTACTGGAAACAATGTTTTGAACTATTGGTTGGTGGTAGTATAGGAAAATATAGATATCTTAGAAAATGGTAATATTACATTCTGTTCACATTACTCTTTTTCTCTGGAGGTGAAACCACTTTGTGAAAGTCTGCCCATTATCCCAGTTTGAAGTATAATCATCCATCTCTGTGTCTGTAGTTATAGCTAAACTCATGTAAGAACTGCTGGCATAAACCAGATGAATGGGTATAACTACTTCTACTATGTGACATTTATTTCAGTTCAGCTGTATGCCAAGCAGTGTATTGGGGATAATAATGATGGGGAATCTGCCCTGAGAGCCTAAATGTACATTAGATGGAGAGGAAGAAAGCAGCTCAGTCTTTGACAAAGAAGTTGTGAAGATGGATTAGTATGGAATCCAGTGGCAAAAGAGATGCAGATAAGAAAAGGTTAAAATGGTCCAGGAAAAGGTATGTCCATGGTACTATGGGATTAATGTCCATTATTTTCAACTCAGTAACCATAAATGATGCATACTGGGGCCAATGCTAACAATTCAATGGGACCTTCATATAAAAACAAACAGGGTTGGAAGTAACTGGAAAATCTATAATGTAATAATATACAGAAGGCATGGGAGATGATATCCACTCTTCTTAACATCAAGCCCAAGCTCTGGCAAATCAGAGAAGCAAGAAACCAGAACTAAGGATGCAGGCTCAGCTTCCTGAGGAGGAGGAGGAGGAGGAGGAGGAGGAGGAGGAGGAGGAGGAGGAGGAGATGACTTTAAAACAGGGGTGGGCAAAGTGCAGTCTATGAGCCTTATATGAACCATGGTACCCCTAAGTATAGCAGCCACAAAGTGCCCAGACTTAAAAAAGAAACAAACCAAAGTAGTTTGCTTTCCCTCCAAGCCTTCCTAGAACACAAAGAAAATAAAAAGACAAAAATTAATCAATATGGAATCTGGAAGCAATGTTACATCACACCAGGAGTACCAAAATGCACTGATGTGGTTTACATTTGTACATTCTTAATGCAAGTATTTTATATTAGGGTAGACTGACATTTAAATAAGCAACTGAGGTTATTATCGTAAGCCAGTTGGATAGGCTGCTGTTTGTCTTAGCTTGCTAACTGTTCATCTCCACACTGACTGAGTGTTGGTTCCAGAAATAATCATTACAGTTGCCCAGTTTCGAAGTCCTAGTTTTAAGCAGGATCTTTGTAAGATTGGAATGGGAAGGTATTTGGATTGTGTATCCAAAATAATGTAAGAGATATGCCTACAACAGTGTAAAGAGAAAACCGAAAAAGGAAGACATCTAATAATTGAGGCACAGTATCCTTCAAAATATGCGGACAATTGCTATTTCAGAGTATTTGTAATTCTCTTAGATCCCTAGCCTTGCTCAGAGAAAGATTTTGCAAAGTTGCTGTGGCAAAGGAGGCTAGATGTTAAGTATGTAGCTGAAGGTGCTTCCTAGCTCTTGTTTCCTGTTTCCCAATTCATTATTTGGGGATCTATATGCAGGCAGGGCCAGCACCAAAGTAGGACTCTAAAGATCAGGATTTGACTCCCCACTCCATCATGGAAACCCACCTTGGGCAAAAGACCACCCCACCCCTTGAACAAATCTTGCCAAGAAAACCCCATGACAGGTTTGCCTTGGGGTTGCTATAAGTCGGAAATGACTTGAAGGCACACAAGAACAAATATGCAGGGACTTAAAAACTTCAGTTCTTTCTCTTGGCTGTTCATACAACTCTATATCAAATATCTGACTGACTGCCTTCTTCCATATACACTACATAGTCTTTACACTCTTGAGAGAGAGACCCTGTTTATCATACCAGGACCAAGCCAGGTCCATTTAGTGTGGAGGAGGATGTTCTCTGTTATGTCCTCACATGAAATTAGCTCCTCATCAAGATTAAAAAGGCTTCCCAGTATATAGCGATTTCAGTGTCAGTTGAAGACTTGTTTACCCAGGTGTTTTCCTGGTTGCTAATGTTGCCTGGCATTACCCCTAGGTTTTAGTAAACTACTTTATTGCTTCACAACTGTACTATTATTTTTAATCAACTGGTTTCATTGCATGTTATATTTATTGTAAACTGCTCTGGGAATTTTACAATGAAAAATGGTATAATCTTTTTCTTAAATAAATGAACAAAGAACTAGTTAACTACCGTAGTAATAAGGAAGTGTCAGCCGGCTTCACTTTCATTCCCCGCCACTTTGTACTGCCACCCCAGAGGTATGAAACTCTTGGGAAACTTTCCTTACACAGGTAGATAAGCATATTTTGCATGCCTTTTCCTACTACCAGCTTCCCTGAAACTGAAAGTGTCAACCAGTTCAAGGTTGCTGGTGTTTTTAATCACGCTAATAAAAAAATAAAATACTTAATGAACTGTTTAAATATTGCTGCATCTCACCACAGTTTAGACTGCAATTCTAACAGCCCTTTATATGAGAGTAAAGCCACACTGTGCTAGAATGTCTTTTCCTGAGTAAACATGCAAAGAACCAGGGTGCACAATACTGTAATTTTAATTAAAATTGTCTACTAGAAGAAAAGTGAGGTATAAATTATTTAAATAAATTAATAAATGCCATTCTAGACCAGACTTCTCCAACCTGGTGCCTTTCAGAGAAGTTGCCAAATAGCAGACCATAGCAGGCTGGGAGTTTCTGAAGGGCACCAGTGTGAAAGAGACTATTCTAGGGCCAACGTGGTGTAATATTTTTGAATGCTGGACTATGATTCTGCAGAGCAGGGTTCGAATCCCTACTCAGTCATGGAAACCCATGGGGTGATCTTGGGCAAGTCACACTCTCTCAGTCACAAAGGGAGACAAAGGCAAGCCCCCTCTTAACAAATCAGGCCAAGAAAACCATGTGATAGGGTCGTTGTAAGTTGGAAATAACTTGAAAGCACACAACAACAGCAACAATTCTAGACTCTAAGCCTGTGGGAGGTGTTGATGTGCTCATTTTCTGAACAGCAGCAAGTAATTTTTGGATGCTCTATTTAAAAACACAAACAACTTATCCCCCTTAACGGAATATGGCTTTATTTATTGGCAAACACCCTCCAATTCAACTGTATAATCAATGCTAAGGCACACTTTTTAACAAGGAGCAACAAAGTTCATGTAATCTAGTTCAACAATGTAGGTCCTGAAACAATGGTAAGACTATTAACCGCTAATAACATTTTCAGTTGTAAGGCAGATGGAAATACAGTACTATAAAGCACTCTGTGCATTTATAATACTTTCTGTCCAGCATCAAAATTACCTTTGGGGAAAGTTCAATTTGCCAGAATAGCTGATATAAATTACAGATCATACATTTTAACTGCATAAATGATGCAAAAAAACAAGGAGACTTTTTCATCTTAATCAACCTGATGTAATACAAAACTATAGGCTTTCTAAGATATTAACGGGTGGAAAGTATGTGTGTGGCACGTACTAGGGTTAGAAAGGGGTGTCCTTTCTAAATGCCCCTAACCCTAGTACGTGCTGAGCGTGTACAAAATGGTGGCACCCATTCTACATGGGCGCTGCCATTTTGACGTCACGGACACTTAGCATCCGCACGTCATGCAGCGGAAATGATGCCACGAGTGCGCCATTGGCGCTTTGTGGCGTCATTTCTGTGCCGCAAAAAGAACTCGCTTTTTGCGGGTTCTTTTTGCTGCATCCAGGAATCGTGCGGTTTGTCCGCTGCGGTTCCCTGATGCAGCAACCACCGGTGCCGGTAAAGTGCCAATGTGTATTTATTAATCTCCTCAAGACAACCACCTTGGTGTAGTTATTTGAGTGTAGGACTAGGATTCTGGAGACCAGGGTTTGAGTGCCCACTTAGCCATATAGAGGCAAGTCACACTCTCTCACCCTCAGAGGAAAGCAAACTTGCCAAGAAGACCCTATGATAGGCTTGCCTTAGAGGTCACCATAAGTCCTAAATGGCTGTAAGTACACAACAACAAAATACGTGGGAAGTCTGAGAAGGACCAAGCAATACGCCATTTATGTGCCTACTCAGAAGTAAGGACTACTGAATTAAAGAGGTCTGACTTTCAAGTAAAACTGCAATTTTCATGCTGAATATTAGTCCTTTCCTATGCAAAAAATAGAAATCAATATAGATCGATGTTGGTGATGGTCAAGATGCACAGGATGTAAATAATTCTGGAGCTAGTGTGTTGTAGTGATTTGGGTGTTGGGAGTATGACTTGGAACACTAGGATTTGAATCCCTAGGGACTCGGCTATGGAAGCCACTGGGTGATCCTGGGTCAGTCACACTCTCTCAGCCTCAGGGGAAGGCCATGGCAAGCCCCCTCTGGGCCAGTCTTGCCCAGAAAACGACGTGACAGGTGCACCTGAGAGGGAAGAGCAGGCAGCTCTAGCGGAAGAAGGGCTCTCCCCCCCCCTCCTCTCTCTCTCTCGTTGGGCAGCCTGTCCTGTTGCTGTGTGCCTCCAAGCCAGTCCTTGTTGACTCAGGCCAGCCTCTCGGAGGGGGTCCTTGGCAGGTTCCTCCAGAAGGGGGGGGGGCTAGTTGCCAAGAGGGCCATTTCTCCCGGGGGGGGGAGGAGGAGGAGGAGGGAAAGCCCCAGAGAGCCGGCGCTTTGCCCTTTCCTTCCTCCTCGGACTCTCCGCCCAGGGCCCACAACAAACTCCAGCTCCCAGAATTCCATAGCCTTGAGCCAGACAAAGAGTTAAAGCGGGGCCAAACCGGGTTATTATTTCTCCAGTATGGATGCAGCTGTGGCTTACCTGCATGGCGCTTCTTCTTCCTCTCCTCTCGGCTGGGGCCACAAGGTGGAGAAGAAGCTCCCTCCTGCTGCTCCGCCTGGAAGCCTCCTTCTCTCCCTCCAGGAAGCATCCCAGCCAGGGCTTCCCTCCTTGCAGGGTCCCTCCTCCTCTCCTTCCCCAGGTTTTGGGGCGAAGAAGAAGGAGAAGAAGAAGGGACTTCCGCGCCCAGGCTGGGGAGAGAGAGGGAGAAAGAGAAAAGAAGGGAGGAAGGGAGGGGAAAAGAGAGGGAGAGAGCCAGCCCCTTCTTCACCTGCTGCTCAGGGCAGCCCAGCGGAGGGGGGAGCTGGCAGACAGTAGCTCTCCTGAGAGGGCTTTTGGGCAGGGTCCTCCTCACCCTGGCAAAGGAGGGCCTACAAGCATAAGTGGAGGGCAGGGCCAGGCCAAAGTATGCTCCTTAGTTGGGCTCAAAATGGAGGACCATTTGGGGATTCCTCCTGGACAGACGTGGAAATGGAGGACATAGCAACCCTAAGGAGTACCTATAACTGTAAATTCATGCTTCTGAGCCAGGCTTCAAATGGAGGGCATTGTGAAATTCCTCCTGGACCGAAGGTGCCAATGGAAGGATTCCAAGAATGGAGGACCCCAAGGAGAACCTGCAATTATTATTATTATTATTAATAAAATTTATTTATAGAGCATTCTAGAATTTGCACAGTGCTTTACATAGTACGGGTCAAATAAAATAAAAGTTTTTTAAAAAAACCTGCCAAGCAGCATATAATCTAAACCAACAACATTACATGATTAAAATATCTCTAAAATAATACTAACTACTATACAATAAAGACAGAACTAAATGTAAATCCATACTTCTGAGGCTCATAATGGAGGGCATTTTGGAATTCCTCCTGGATAGAAGCTGGCAATGGAGGACACGTCCTGGAAAAGGAGGAAAAGTCTGGTCCCCTTACCTGTTAGTCAGAGTGACTATGAACTGTGTGTCTTGTGTGCCTTCATGTTATTTCCAACCCATGGCAACCCTAAGGAGTAAGTTCATGCTGCTTAGTCAGGCTCAAAATGGAGGATATTTGGGCATTCCTCCGGACAGAAGGTGGGAATGGAGGACATGTCCTGGAAAAGGAGGAAGTCTGCTCACTCTGGATTTGGGTAGGCATGTTTTCAAAGTGAATAGGCTTTTCTTCCTTTTATTTATTTATTTTTATTTATTTTATTCAAAGGATTTATATTTATATCCCTTCCTTTCTCCCGCAATGGGTTTCAAGGCAGGTTACAATAACTTAAAAAGACAGCTAAAACATTGGTTACCAAATTTAAAAGATAATTACATATTACCAACATTAAAACATAAGTTAAAAACAGCAGAATTAAAACCGTTAAAAAAAATTAAATCAGTACACCACAGTACATACATAAAATTTCCCCTCCAAATGCCTGCCTAAATAAAAATGTCTTCAATTGTCAGCAAAAAGAGAGCAGGGGAATTTGTCACACGGGAGGAATTTCTCTTCATTTCAAATTAAAAGAAAGTGGGGCCAGAATACATTCACGTAAATTCACTAGTTCAGCAAATTTACGTGAATTCGAATTGCATTCAAACTGACTTCTCATTGCCCAAAAATAGCTTGCCGTTGCCCGAAATTGCATGTGGTCTTATCACGCAATAACGTTAAACCTCATGATTGCATTCGGATTGCCATTGGATTATACTTCCAATTTTCCTTGTACTATAAACTCCAGGGAGGGGGCCAACCTGACCTCCCTTGGAAGGGAGTTCCACAGTCTGGGAGCAGCCATGGAGAAGGCTCTCTCCTGAGTCCTCACCAGCCCTGCCTAGGAAGATAGTGGGACTGAGGGAAAACCCTCCCCTGCCAATCTTAGCGCTTGGGCTGGTTTATACAGCGAAATACGGTCCTTCAGATAGTCTGGACCCAAGCTGTTTAGGTCTTTAAAGGTCAAAACTAGCACTTTAAATTCTGCCTGGAAATGAACTGGTAGACAGTGCAGCGGTTTCAGCACAGAGTCACATGATCCCTGTAGCTAGCCCCAGTCATCAGCCTGGCCTCAGCATTTTGGTCTTGCTGAAGTTTCCAAACAGTTTCCAAGGGCAGCCCCATGTAATTAAGGCATGTGTCACCATAACCAGATCTGACTTCTCAAGGAATGGGCACAGCTGATGTGCTAGTTGTAATTGTGCAAATGCACTCTTAGCCACAGCCAAAACCTGGACGCTCAGGCTCAGAGTTGAGCCCAGGAGCACACCCAAGATACAAACCTGAGATTTCAGAGGGAGTGTAACTCCGTCCAGCACAGGCTGAATCCTTATTGCCTTTTGACTAACCAGGAGCACCTCTGTCTTGTCTGGATTAAGTTTCAATTTGTTTACCGTCATCCTGTCAATTGCTTACAACAGACACTAACTCCAGGAAATCAGAGGGAAATGAGAGACAGAGTGTCATCATCAAATTGGTGACACTGAATCCTAAAACCTTGGATGATCTCTCCCAGTGGTTTCATGTTGATATTGAACAGCATAGGGGACAGAACTGAGCCCTAAGAGTCACCACAGGCTAGTGGCCTGTATACCCTAGCACAATCTTCTGGGTCTACCCATCCAAGAAGGACTGGAGCCAGTGTGAGACAGCGCCCCAAATTCAATCCCAGAGAGGCACCCCAGACGGATATGGTATCAAAAGCTGCTAAGAGGTCCAGCAGTATCAACAGGCACACCCTCCCCCTGTCTAGTTCCCTGCATAGGTCATCCACCAAAGTGACCAAAGCTGTCTCTGTCCCATAGTAAGGCCTGAAGCCAGATTGACATGGATCTATAATAATCTGTTTCATCCAAGAATCCTTGGAGCTGGGAAGCCACCACACATTCTAATACCTTGCCCAAAAAGGGGATATTTGAGAGTGGCCAATAGTTTTCAAATCTGGTGGGATCTAGGGAAGATTTTTTTCAGTAGTGTCCTCATCACAGCTTATTCTAGACAAGATGGCAACCTACCTTGCTGTAGTGAGGCATTCACTACTTCCCTCACCCAATTGGCTAGTCCCCCTTTGGCTGCTTTCAACAGCCAGGATTGAGAATGGGTCTAGTATGCACGTGGTGGGGCTCACCTCTCTAAGGATTCCATCCATATCCTAAGGTTCCACAAACTGAAACACATCCAATAACACTGGACAAGCAGGGGCCAAGGTTACATACAGGCCTATATCAACTACAGCATCTAAGTTGGAGCGGATCCAAGTGATTTTATCTCAAAAGTACTGTGCAAGCAATTTGCAATGGGCTACTAAGTGGTTTATATACAGTACTGCTTTTGCTAATCAAAGCTGCAGGACAACAGTGTGGATGCAATGGGGGCAGCGAAGAAGGATTTTTTGGCTTCACTGCATGGGAGGGGATGCTTAACTAGATACTGCCACTCCTGGCAGAGTATTCAATACCACAACCTGAGGATGTGGACAGGATGCCACCACATGCATACTGGAGCCATGCCCTTCTTGGCTGTTGAAAGTAACCCAGTGGTAACTGGCAGATTGGGTAAGGGGAGTAGTGAATTCCTCAGATTTCCATTTGTCTTAGGCAGGTTTCCATCTTGCTTTAAAGAGGCTGCAGTGAGGCTATTACTGAAAAAAATTCTCCTTGGATCCCACAATATTGGAAAACTATCAGTCACTTTCCAATATCTCTATTTTGAGCAAGGTACTGAAGCGTGTGGTGGCCTCGCAGCTCCAAGCATTACTGGATGAAATGGATTGTCTTGATCCATTTCAGTCTGGTTTCAGGCCTAATTATGGGACAAGGCAGCTTTGGGATTACTTTGGCAAATGACTTATGAAGGAGACTGGACAATAGGAAGTGTGTCCCTGTTGGTTCTGCTAGACCTCTCAGCAGCTTTTTACACCATCAACCATGGTATCCTTCTGGGTCACTCTCTGGGATGGGACTCAGGGGTACTATTTTACAGTGGCTCCTGTCTTTCTTGGAGGGATGGACTCAGAAGGCAGGGCTAAGGGATGCCTGTTCACTGGGCTTGGTTCTGTCCCTCATGCTGTTTAACCTCTGCATGAAACCATGGAATGTGTTACTTCTTCACAGAGATCCCATGATGGCGACCACACAGCTTTCTAGTGAACTGGAGCTCGCCTTCCAATCTCATTCCAAGAAAGCTATCTCCATATTGAACCAATGGCTGCTGTCAGCAATAGACTGGATGAGGGTGAACAAATTGAAACTGAATCTAGACAAGACAAAGGTGCTCCTGGTTAGTCAAAAGGCAGATCTGGGAACAGGAATTTCCCTGCTTGTGCTGGAAGGGGTTACACTTCCCCTAAAATCTCAGGCTCACAATTTAGGTGTTTTTCCTGATGCCCAGATCTGAGCCTGGATGCCAAGGTTTTGGCTGCGGCCAGGAGTGCATTTGCATAGCTAAAATTAGTGCACCAGCTGCACCTGTCCCTTGAGTCATCAGATCTGGTCATGGTGACACATGCCTTGAGAACATCCAATTGGAACTACAATACTGTAACACACTGTGCATGGGATTACCTTTGGAGACTGTTTGGAAACTTCAGCAGGCAACCAAAATGCTGACCAGGGCCAGTTATAGGTATGAACATATAACTGCCCCACTGAAACTCCTTCATTGGTCCCCTCCCTGCTCTCTTTCCCCCTGTCAAGTGAAGACGTTTTTATTTAGGCAGGATTTTGAATTGTGAATTTTATGGAAGTGTACTGTGTGTGTAAATGGTGTGCTGTTTTCTAATCTTTTTATTTTATTTTTATTGAAACCACATTTTAACTGCTTTTTGGCATGTTTTAATTATTGTAATATTTTATTCCTTTTTAATAGTCATACATTAGCATTATAACTGTATCTTTTAAAATTATTGTAAGCTGCCTTGAATCCCATTTTGGAGAAAGACAGGATATAAATTCAACAAATAAATAAATAGGTATATTGATGGAGGATTACGTGTTGTCAGAAGCAGTTTGGTGTCGTGTCAAGATATGGTAAGTCATATGTACTATTTTAGATATGGTAAGTCATATGTAACTGAATTAACGACCATACTGTGATGATGTGCAAATAAACTGAGTCACCAGCAACATGGTTTTTGTTAAAAGGTGCTGAATTAGGGCTGTCTAATTAACTATGGGGACAGATTTGACTCTGGCATTTATGTCAAAATTCTTGGGTTTCTGTTATGTGTGTCTGTTGTCCTCTGTATTGTGAAGAAATAGCCTAAAGAGCTATTCCAACCTACGCAAGAACGGGTCAAAAGTCACAGGTCAAAGTTCAAAAGCTATAAAAAGTTAAAGTTCTACACCATTCAAGCAGTAAAAGTGAGTGCCTTAATCTTAAATATTTTTGATGCATTAGTGGATTTAAAACAGACTTGACTATTCTCTTCAACTGGAATTGCTGATATTTCAAATTATAGAATCTTTTGTGCAAGCCCCTCTGAGCGACCAAGATATAGTTTACAGACAGTGGACCATCTGGTATATGCTTTGGATGGTAACTGGAAGTCAAGATATCTCTGTAGAAATCAGCAGTTCAGGTATGTGCTTATACATCAGTTTCATAGTTGTAATATGATGGCCAGGCAGGCAGCCCAGAGTACTCAATTGTGCTGTATGACCTCTGTGTGTGTATGTCAGGGATTGAACTGGCTTACAGCACCATCTGCTGTGCTTTTGACAGCTGTGCAAGTATGGCTATATATTAGTTTACAAACAAAATGGCTTTTTGTTCCTTTTGTTCATTTTGTCAAAGCATGCTTCCAGACTGACAACTTCTGGCTTACCAATCAAAAGACATTATGCCGTTTTCCCCCATGATTAAAGGAGAGACAGAGCTTTGACAGAAACAACAATGGAAAAGCATCACAGAGGCAAGTGCGGATGTGATTACAAATGGAAGACAAGACAGTAATAGACTCATAGAGTTGGAAAAAACAACAAGGCCATCCAGTCCAGCACTATTCTGCCATGCAGGAATACACAATCAAATCACTCCTGACAGAAGACCACTCAGCTTCTGTTTTAAAACTTCCAAAGAAGGAGACTCCACCACACTTCAAGACAACCTATTCCACTGTCAAACAGCTCTCAGGAAGGTCTTCCTAGTCTCCAGGCTCCCTCTAAAACCCCAGGAATGGGCAGAGTGCTTGCACAATAAAAGCTTCATTTGAAGGCCTCAAAGGTATGTGGAAATGATTATGTGATAAAGCAGTTGATATAAAATGAATATAATTTTTACAAAATTTGTGGTGGGGGGTTAAACTGGAAGGCAAGAGGAAGCAGATTGCTATGGTCAACTGCTTTTCAGTGCATCCCTTGACTTGGTATTTGTAAGACATATTATAAGACAATATTAGAGTCAAATACCTATGTTAAACATGTTTTAAATTGGTGCTGTCACCTATTTGTCACCTGCTGATTTTCAGTGTATCATTCCAGTTTCAGTATATATGCTGCCAAAGTGAGCACTGTGCTGCCGAAGCAAACACATCTATTTGTCACCAGCTGCTACCACCATAAGGTTTTTATTTACTATATACTTATGGCATTTTTTTAAATAGTCACACAATAATATTTCTCCCTTGTCTTTTCAGATCTCTGTGATCTTTTTTGATACTACAAGTAATACTGAGGATGGGAGGGGAAATCCTGTTGGGTAAGAAGTGCCACCGATTTGTGGACAAGTGTGATTATGCATTGGGCAAATATATTCATGGAGAAATGTTAGTGCAAACAAACGAGAAGTGTCCAGATGCAGCCATATTTTTATGAGTATGGTTGCACTTTTGCCCATTGCTGTCATAATGTAAATGTCTGATTTCCCCCTACCCAATTTGCTTTTGCATACATAAAATCTCTAGAAAATACTCTGCACATGCACAAGTATACAGTGGTGCATGGTTCTGCAAAATTATTGAGGACTCTCAAGTATATGAACTTGTTCTCCATCTCTTGCCCAACAGAATTGTTTTAACCAGCTACCTGATCATGCAGATGGGAAAATGGGTTTACAAATATATACTTATTTTTTAAAAACATAGGTAGACATATATATTGCAGTGCTTAATCAATGTTGCTCTTCTTTCCCACTTCTTTCATAATATAATCTCCCCAGCACAGGAGTTGTACATCTTCCTGTCTTACTTTTTTTCTTCCATCCTTCTAATACTCTCAAAACAGCACAGTTTGGTGGATTAATCTGTTTTACCTCAACTTTGATTTTCTTCCAAACATCACTTGTACAACAAGAACTCAAGAGTAGTAAACTGTGTGGAAGAGAGACATTTGAGGAACAAAATATCAAACTTTTCAGTGTAAAGAGATTATGTTGTTGCCCCCAAATGTATCAGAGAATATGACAATTGTCTTTTAAAATTAACAATACAATAAAATCATACAAGTCTCAAAACATTCACTGCTTCTTCATCCATTAATTACCGTAAACATCATAGTAAATGCTACATGAATTTCTAGCCTGACCTTATCATTGAAATACTGATTTCTTATTATTCTTATTATTCTAAATGTAAAACACAAAATGAAAATAATCATCAGTTACCCTAGATACAGATACAGTCATCCCTTGATATGTATGGACTTGCCATCCACAGATTCAAGCACCCAGGGATGGCAAGCCCATGTTGTCCCCAATGTTGGTGCATGCATGTGGCCACACCCCTATTAGGGACAACCCCCATTGTGCCCAGTGGAGGTGCATGCATGCAGCCATGCCACCATTAGGGACAATGAGTCTTGTTGTCCCTATTGGCAGCATGGCCCCGTACACGTACCGACACTAGCAACAATGGGATCTGTCCCTAATGGTGATGTGGCCACATGCATCTCCTGCCATTGAAGTCCTGTTGTCCGCAATGGCAGTGCAGCTGTGTGCATGTACCACCACCAGGGACAACAGAACTTGAGCATCCACGGATTTTGGTATCTGTGGTGGTGTCTGGAACATTGTCCTAATGGCGGCGCAGCCACATGCACATACCACCACTGGGAACAACAAAGGCTGGCCCTAATGATGGCGCAGCCATGTGCACATACTGCCATTGGGGAAAATGTAGGCTTGCCATCCATGGGTGCTTGAATCTGCAGATGGCAAGTCTGCAAATACTGAGGGCCAGCTGTATATGTTAACAACGATCCTAATATCAAAAGAGACAAGTAACCCAGTATTATAAATAATATAACTAACTAGTCCAGCTCTAAACCTGTCCTGAGTTAGGATCTAGATATATCTTTATTGCTCCTTCATTATTCCTGCTCCATCTGCCTTTTTACGGAAAAAGAATATTGCTAATTTACTCTCCTTCTGTTTAATGCTTACTGCAGGAAAGATGTTGTTGTTAATCTCCCCTATTCTCCCATAATGGTATTACATAATTATAATCTTCTTTATACTTTTTCAAGTATTTATTATCAAGCATAATTGTTAATTTCTGCATTTTGTCCATTTCATATATTTTTAAAAGCCAGTCTTCTGATAGTATTTCCAAACGTTTCCATTTCTTTGTGGATGTGATTCTTGTAGATGTAATCTAATAAAGTAAAATTCTCCAAAATTTCTTCTCAGTTTGGGTGTCTAGTGGATCCAACGTGTTCAATAAATTTCTTGTTCCATCAGGTAGATAATTTGTAAAGTCTTTGTTATTTGAGTGTGGATCTGTTTCTAAAATTTCATAGTCGTTTTTCAATGCCACCAAAGTTGAAAGAACGTATCTTTATACCAGATTTGCAGCATTTGTCTGACATATTATTTTTCATTTTCGCCAATTTATCTGGTGTTAAATGCCATCTAAATAACATGTTAAAATTGTTTTCTTTTACATTGTAGCTTCTTGTGAATGTCAAATTTTTATTCCACAGTTTCTCCCTTCATATCCATGGAGGTTCCATTCTGGACCTCCCAGGGAAGCCAAAAACCAGGACCTCAAATCTTTTTCTTGTTAATGGTTGCATGTCATGTGTGTGGCTGTATGCATGCAATGCCATTAGAGAGAACAGGAAGGGGCCACCCACAGATCCTCCAATCCACAGATGGCAAGCCCATGGATAGACAGGGCCAAGTGTATTTACTTATATTTTATTCTGAAGTTTGTTATAAAAGAAGATGACTGAAGCAATTGGAACTTAAAGCCAAATACATTCTGCATAATTTGCAATGATAACAGACTTCCTTCTGTAGTTCTTTACACCTTGCTTTACAGCATCTGCCTGTTCTCATGTTTCTCTTTCCGCTTTTGGCTAGTTTGTTCTATTATAATCATAGATCAATTGATTCATCATAGACCTGAAAAGCTTTTTCTTGACATTAGAGAATCTTATACAGGCCCAGGATGTTAGGAAAAAACTCTTTGTTACGGGTGATGTCTCGTGCTGCCGGTGGTTTGAACTGGTACCAACTGGAACAGATGTAGTCTTCTCTGGAACTCAGGAACAAAGTAACTTCAACACAGATCTTTCACTCAAAATGAGGGTTTATTGACTTTGTTGCTATTTACACTTTCACAGCAGGCTACTATACATCTATTCTCTTTCAGAGTCCATGCTAGAAGAAAAACTTGAATATGGCATCAGTCTTTGTTCTTTCAAAAGATCAACTTTCCCACCAAGTGGACACACCTCTTTCTCATGAAGTCACTATACTACACAAGAGCATAACAATAATACATTTTGTTTATATTATGTCTCAGCAAATGTCCTTGAAGACTTGTTCTTCCAGGCCTAGACTTTCTGGCCTGCAACAGGAACCATTTTAAACTTTAGTTAACCATTGACACATCTGAACATTTTCAATACAAATTAGAAATATATTTTGACACAGGAATCACATTTTCTGATTCCCATTGGTTCTGCTGCTCTGATGTTACAGCCTTAGCCTTTTAAATGTCATCGATGTTTTTCCAAGCCTTTGGCCATTCAATTGCATGTTTGGTAAAAAAAAAATGTTGGATTTTAATTCCAAACAGTTTGTGTTGATCTGTTCCCTGGTGTGCCTTTAGAGCACTGAGGAACCCACACCTGTTCTGAGGACAAAAGTTTGTAAGGGATATATTAACCTTGGCAGTAGTGAATCTTAGGGTGGAGACAATAATCCACATCCACACAGAGCTAGATCTAAAGGTGAATGTTATTGAACACATAAGAATCAAATATACAATTGTTGCATTGCAAATCAGCAAACATTTTGGAAGAGTTTCATGAATGGCAAACAGTAAAAGGATAACACAAACAATTAGCTAACAGAGCAGTTGCTTCAGTATAGGGAATAGTCATTCAAATAAGCAAACTGACAAAGCTGAGAAGGTTTCATATTCCAGACTGCCACTATACTGGGGATGCTATAAGGGGGTGGCTTCACATTGCAAGAAGAGCAGAGTTTGGGGCTAAGCAATTTTGTGTTTAGTGGCTGCCAACAGGAGAAAAGAGGAGCGGAAGAGGTCAAGAAATGGAGGCATTAAAGATCGTTCCCCAATACACATACACCAGAGAAAGAGAAGGTAAATGATGGGAACTGCCAATTTGCAGAAGTTCCAAGAAAACTAGGTTTTACAAGTAACACATTGCCTGCATCTCACTAGACCTTCATAAGACTACGATTTTGGAGAGCAGTATTAGAGTCCCCACTCAGCCATGGAAACCCACTGGGTAACCTTAGGCAAATCACATGCTCTCAGCCTCAAGAGAGAAGCAGACAAACCCCGCTCTGAACAAATTGTGCCAAGAAAACTCTGTGATAGGTTCGCCTTAGGGTCATCATAAGTCAGAATCAGAAATGACTTGAAAGCACACAAAAACAACAAAAAAGAAATATCTGGGGAACAGTGTACTTGTAGTTGGAGTAGCAAATTAGAAAGAGAGGACACGCTAACCCATTTACTCTGATCCAGACTGAGTTTTAAAAAGAAAATAAGCTAATCAGATGTTGTGGCTAAATTTTGCATTTGGGGTGTTCTGAGAAAGTGATTTTCAATTAAGTGCAGAGTTCTAGCCTTTGGTGATTCTAGCTTAAAGAAATCTCCAAGACCAGGAGAGGGAAAAACATTCTTCTTGTCCAAGATTTAAGCAGCAAGCAGATCCGGAATGAAATCAGCTTTGGACTCTGGGGTCTTTCATGTGGTTTTAGAGTAGGAAACACCTCACAGAAAATAAGTGCAAACCACCTCTGAATAAATCTTTCCAATAAATTCTCATGATAGGGTTGGCATCAGTTGGAGTTGACTTGATAATTAGGAGTCAACAAAATAACAACAAAGTAAAGTTTGAAAAGAGCACCCATTGAGGGAGACATTACAGAATAGCTGACCTGAATATCTAAGGGTGATCTCCATATCAGTACAATGATAGCTTAGATGCAGCATGTCCAAATGTAGGCAACATTTTCTGTCTAACTGACTACTCCACTCATCAATATTGAATAGTTACTATTATTTAGAATTAGTTTTATTTCTATCGTTTCCCTGGAGGCAGGCATGAGGACCACAGGAAAGTTTACTTTTAGCTTCTAATTTAAACTTTTTTTCTCCTAGGCCCAACAAAAAACCATGGCTTCCACACAAAAACCATGAGTCTTGGCAAGGACATCATAAATGGCATTGGAAAGTATGTGTGCTGTGTGTTTATGAACAATAACTTGCAGATTCAAAGCAATTTAGTAATACCTCAGCTTATTGTTTATAAGGTAGAATAGACTGGGTGTGTCTACACAGGCCAAATGAACTGGTTTCCTCCCACCTTCACAGTGCCCTGTCTTCAGGATGCAGGGCCAAAGCCCTGATTCAAATGTGGACTGTCTACCTAAAATGAGGTCAGTTCTGCACTGAATCTGGCCCATCCCTCCCTTAAAGAAGAAAAAGAACCTTTAAAAAATGTTCCTTTCCAGCTGTTTACACACGTCCCACTGTGCCATACGGTGCTGCCGCTGCTGGCACATCTCACTTCCTCTGTGGTCACAACAAGGCACCTGGTCATGTGATTGACATTGGGCACCTTGTTTTAGACCTCAGTGGGAATGATTTGTACCATCAGTGGTGGTTCCAGGTGACACAAAGGGATGCATGTGGAGACAGCCACCTGGCAACACTCCAGCGTGTTGAGGTAAGCAGGGGTGGTATTTTGAGGCAGCTCTGAGATCAGAATAGTCTGTCAGCAGCCTGGAGTATTCTACCCAGTGTAGACTTACCCTATGACTGGATGAAAAACTAAAACCACACTTTATGGCTCCATATTCTCAAGCTCTGCTTCTTATTACTATTCTGCTATAAACATGGACACACATTTAGAAACACAGCCTGCTGCATTCAAATGATTCTGCTTCTTGTGCCAGCAAGGCTTCCAAAATTCCATTTCCCCTCTACTTGGCATCTTTTTCTGTAATAAAATTATAGGCATCGGGTTCTGGACCAGAGGGGATTTTAAAAGGCTGTGGTGAAGGCATCTTCAGTATACTCTTCATATTGGGAATGCTCTTAGATAATTAGAGCATGACAAGAACCCCCATTTGGCAGGGAAGCCACTTTGCAGAGTACTTAGCATAATGATTAATTCAACCCTGCAATTGACTGTGCATAACAATATACTCATATTTGGATGCTAATGCTTTCAAGGACCAGTTCCAAAATGAAACTAAGTTGGTGAAGGGGGGAGGTGTCTTTCAGTGTGCTTTAGGTAAGACTGCCAAGTACAAAAGGAAGAGTAAAGAACTTTGCTCTATCTAACTTTCAAATCAGGGCCATTTCTCATTAAATATTTTGTACATTAACACACATACTTCTGTATTGAAATAACAGGAGGATGAAAGGGGAAATAAATGTTCGGAAGTTGATTCATAATGCCTCTTGTGTTGTGTATTGTAGCTAAGTATATACCCAGCATGTTATACCATGCATGCCTTCTTTATAGAGTTTGACACTAATGTGAAAATTGGTTTTTAGTACCTAAGGGGAATTGGCTTTCTTTTCTAGGAAACACAGTGGTGTTGAATAGAAAGCCTCTGCAGTGGAATTGAAACCTTTAATTGCAATAACTGTATGTGGAGGATGCAGTTTATACATTCTACAAAGCTAGGCTGCATTGAGTGAAGACCACTGATTATAAACTGGCTGATAAGAAAAAGACACCTGTTTGCATGGAGTCATGTTATATTCAGGTATCTGAAGTTAAAAGAATGTGATACAAGTTGGTGCTTGAATACTTAAGTATGCATATGTTTCTGTAAAAAGAGTGCTGGTATAAAAATTCCAGACCTCCTTTAATAGAGAGTGATCTAGGATGGCTAATATATAGTCTGTAGACCAGGAAAACCTCTTATCCTATAGCTGGCGTTTTGGCTATATGGAGAATCCTATTCATATGGATCCAAGTTTTTAATTTTTTTAAATTTATTTTTTTGAAGGGGGAATCAAGCATTTCCTAGAAACAAGCCATTTAGACAATGGCTCTTCTGCAGTAACATATTGGACTTCTAGGACATTTCAGTTGCCTGACAGTTATTAGTATAGATAAATTCAAATATCTAGCCAAGCAGACACTTAAAACAAGACTGCAAGCTTTTTTAAAAGCTAGGCTGAAAGCTTTTAAAAACCATCCTATTTGGCACAATACAGTATGTAAGTTGCTGTTTGCGGTGTATGCCATCAGTCTTACATAAAATTCTTCCTCTTGCATAAATAAATACATGAACCACCTTATCTTAAACATTTCATTTATTATTCTAAAATAAAATATTCCATAATCATTTCCCCCAATATTTCCAGGGGGAAAGGGGGCTTTGGGAGGGAAAGGGGAGGGACCATATCTCCACCCTCCCAAATATTACATTTGTTTTCTGGGTCTTTAAATTCTTCCTAGTGGACTCTCTTCTGTCTAAGAAATACTGGGAAGAAGGCAGGGCTCCAGAAATTCTCCATCGAATTAACAGAATTCTATCCCATGACCAATCTGACCCTCCAGGAATCCATACTGTATGTCTACCTCTGGACAAGAGAGTGCAACTATGTGTATAATTGCAACATTACACCAGTATATTGACCATTGGACCAGTTCAAACATAACATTGATTGAGTCAGCACCATGGAATATGTAGCTCTCCAAGTGTTGCTGAACTTCACCTGTTATGATCCCTCAGTAGTGAGTGTGTAGTTCAGTCTGTTGAGAGCTGTGATCCAGCAATATCAGGAGGGCCACATGCTTCCTACTTAAAGCCTAACATAAAACTGCATTTTCTCAAGTTATCTGGACAATGACTAACATCACCAGAATTTGTATCATTCATACTTAAAACTATAGTGCTCCCCACCAGAAGGTAAATAGATTGACTTGATCAGATGGATATCCAGGCAAGGTCAAAATAAAGTGATAGTGCCACAGGTTTTAACTGGTAGTTCTCAGTTAAAGCCTCTCCAATACAACATGATGTACACACAGTTTATCCTAGAGCTATCCTTCCTTGGAATGGAGTGGGAAGAAAATAAATGCCTGCCTTAGCTAATAGACAGCTGTTTCCATCTCTCTGTTAGATCACCCAGCAGAGAAAGACACTCTGCCAACTCTGCCTCCATATTTAACTGAGTAGCACCAACATGGAACTCAATAACATACACATATCCTGAAGCATTTCTTCATCTATGCATGTCCCATCATTATATACCAGAAGTGTTCATCCACTAGCTGTACTGCTCAAAATGAACTGTTTCTACTCAAGGGACTATATATAAACAATAGGGTCGCTGTGTGGAGTAGATGGCCAAGTACTAACTGGGGACAGAGAAAATGCAGAACAACTCAACACCTCCTTTGCCTCAGTTTTCTCTACTTGAATACATTTAGGTTGTGCATATGATATTATAATTTAAAGGTATAATGTTAATTTTGCTAGTTGTGTATGTCACACCTGTTACCATTACATTCAGTGATATACAGGAATTACAATTTATGAGTAACATTAGGACAAAAATTATTACTAAAAATTCTGAATGCTGTGATATCGGAGGAGGTCAATGGGTACTGCACCGTATGGTGCCAACCCTAGTGATGCCATTGCAATGAAATATCATTCTATGTGTAGTACTTGAATTTGGGGGTTTTACCCCTAGAGTTTATGCCACAATATATTTATTGGTCTTCAAGGTGACACTGGACTCTGTTTTGGTCATGCTGCAGCATTACAGAGATTTAGACAAGTCCCCTCCTCCCTCAATACAACAACAATAAAATGGATTAAAGGAGAAGATTAAATCCATCTGATGGTTTTTGATGTTTATCTTTTGATGTGTATCTTTTTCAAAGGGGGAACATACAGGTTGTTATAGACATATTTCCAGATTCCACATCTATCAGGGATGATTCACTTTTGCCAGTTGAAGTTTCCATTTATGATTTCAGCTGTTTTATCAGAATGGAAAACCAACAATAAAAAATTCAATGTGCATTCAAACAGTACTTGTTAAACAGGGAGTAATCAGTAAAGTTATATTGCCTACTCTACTCTATTGTTCCAGTGTAAATGAATCTAGATTACATCCTACAGCAATAAATTACAGCTGAGAAGGCCATTTGAAAACAAAAGTTATTTGCCATTCCCAACATTAGATACATCTTTGGTTGAACATCTATCAGTCCAAACTATTTTTGAGATACCGACAACTAAGCCCCCAAATCAGTGTGGAATAGTGGTTTTTTGAGTGCTGGACCAAGGGTCAGGATTCAAATTCCCATTTAGCCATGGAAGCCCACTGGGTGACACTGGGCAAGTTACACTCTCTCAGCCTTGTTGTTATGTGCCTTCAAGTCATTCCTGACTAACCTTTCGTGGCAAGATTTGTTCAGAGGGAGTTTGCCTTTTGCCTTCCTGAGGCTGAGAGACCAGTACACCATGGCAGCTCCCACTTTCAGAAGAACAAATCTTGCCAAGAAAACCCCATGATAGGCTGGCTTTAGGGTCGTCATATTTCAGAAACAACAGGTTGAGTATCTTATATACTCCAAAATCCAGAATCGTCCACATGGCTGGGTGAGACAGTGATCCCTTTGCTTTCTGATGATTTTCATATACAAAAGTATTTTTTAAAATATTGGGTATAAAATTATCTTCAGTAAAATTACTGTGTGTATAAGATGTATATGAAACATAAATGAATTTCAGGTTTTGAGTTAAGGGCCCCATCTCCAAGACTATCTCATTATGTATATGCAAATAACCCCCCCCCCCCCAAAATTCCAAAATCCAAAACACTTCTGATCGCAAGCCGAATCCAAACTTTCTTACAGCCATTTGGCCAGCACATGATTGCAAGGATTTAGGTCAGGGAGGCTCAACCTGTTCTTGGAGGAGCACAAGAAGCCACACTGCATACAGTTGGAATTATTTTGAAGGAAACATGGATAGGGTCACACTATTGGACATACCTAAGGGTAGCCATATAGCAAAGGACAATAACATCTAAAATCCACAAAACAGTGATCCCTTTATTGAGCCAACCAGAATGCACAATATAAATATTGCAACAGACATATAGCAAAGGACAATAACATCCACATTGTTGTTACCCATAAGGACAATAACCTCCAAAATCCATAAAATAGTGATCTCTTTATTAGACCAACCAAATGCACAACATACATGTTGCAAGCCATATAGGAAAGGACAATAATATCCTCATTGCTGTTGCCCACATAGCAAAGAACAATAACATCCAGAATTATAAAACAGTGATCCCTTGATTGGACCACTGTCTTAGCTTCCAAAGCTTGCAACATACATACTGCTGGCCCTCCACAATTGCAGCTTTGATTTTTGCAGATGTGATTATTTGCGGCATTAATATGTTCTCTCTGGGAATCTCCAAGTCCTCCAGTGCAATTCGGTTGCAAGTTGGCCATCAAGTCATGCTGAGAAGCCTAATAGTTCCATAGAAACAAACACTTCTCTTGGCATTTGTAGGTCCTCCAGCATGATTCTGTGATCAACTTCTGGCCAGATGTTGACCCTAGAGTTGCAGCAGAGGAGCTGGAGATTCCTAGAGAGCTGTCCTCTCAGGTAAAAAGAACAGGGTTATTTTGTGATTCCACCCCCACCTTCATGGGAGTCCTTCACGCCAACTCTAGCGAATATGGATTCACCACTGTATTATGCATTTCTGTTGTCTCATTAAAAAGAGATCACTGTTTTGTGGCTTTGGGGATGCTGTTGGGCAGCCAGTCTTTCCATTCACCTCCAGACTTTGGCAGGAGGTGTCTCAACCCGTGCCAACAGCCAGCAGTGGGTGGCAGCGCCGCTTTCCTTCTGGCTGGTGAGGATCCCTCCCAGACACAAGGGAGGGTGAGGGTCGCTCTTGCCCTAGGTCCTCCTCCAGACTTGCTTCCCTGGGGCTTTTTGCAACCGGTTACAGGACTGCTCCAGTGCAAAGGGTCTCTTCTGTGCAAAAGTTGTAGCATAAGCTTTTTCGGAGACATGTTGCTCTGCTTCCTCAGGTGCAGTTTTAAGAGCTATTATTCTATGGCCGCCTAACCTCCTGCCCCCCGCCCTCCATCTCTTTTAATTAAGGAAGACCCTCATATTAAAACATTAAAAAATTTAAAACATGAAAAATTAGATCGCGAGGACATATTGTGGCCACACTCCCAAAGGTGCACCAATACACACACACACACACGCACATACACACATATAGAAGATATATATATATATATATACACACACACACACACACACACAGTATATTGCAAAAATATTGATGCACCTTTGGTAGTGTGGTCATGATAGGTCCTTGAGATCTAATTTGTCTACCATGGCCTTTACAGACTGCCAAATAAAGCTGCTCGGGTCCTTTGGAGGTATGCTGTTTAAATGCTGCATGCACCCTAAGATCCAGAAGCTGCACCAAAGCTGCCCTCCAGTGCTTAGGAATGGAGTGTGGCTTTGGTGCGACCTCCGGACTCTTAGGGACCCATGCATCATTTAAATAGCATACCCCAAAGAGACCCGAAGCAGCTTTATTTGGCATTCTGTAACAGGCCTCTATATTATCTGCTACTCATTATTTGTATCTTTGCTTTCCCCCAAAACTGGGAGACTTACACTATTAAAAGAACAGTGCAGTTGCAAACATGGTGATGCATTAAAAGTGATGCATGGCAACTGAGTTCGAGGATGATCCCAGCATGAAAGCCGACCCCTCGCCCACATCCGTCTCTCCCGCTTTCAGAGCCCACCGGCTTCGTCCAGTTGTTTCATGTTGTATTTCTTTTAGGGGCCAGAATCACTTGTGCGGAAAGCAGTGGTTCCCATCCTTGGGTCCTCCGGATGATTTAGACTTCAGCTCCCATAATTCCTGACTGTGAGCCAGCTTCGCGGAGCCTTCTGGGAGTTGAAGTCCAAAACAAAGAGGATCCAAGGTTGGGAGCCACTGCAGCAGAGGGAGGTTTTGCTCAGAGGAAAAGAGGCAGCAGCACGCTCCCTTCCGAGCAGAGCAGCCCCTCTAAGAGCCTCGGTTCTTCCTACTCAGGACTCGGGAGGCTCTTGCAATTCGCAGTGGAACCCGCCCTTTATCCCGCTTTGATCCCACTTGAACCGCCAACAGCCTGGAGGAGCACTACAGCTCTGTGGACTGAGGTCCAAAACCCACCGCAGAAATAATCCAGTTTGAGACCGCTTTCACTGCTCTGACTCAGTGCTATGGAATCCTGGGAATTGTAGTCTATTGTGGCACCGGAGCTCTCTGACAGAGAAGGCTAAATGCCTCACAAAACTACAGTTCCCAGGATTCCCTAGCATTGAGCCAGGGCAGTTAAAGCGGTCTCAAACTGGGATTATTTTGGACCTGAGACTGAGGGTCCAGCTAGACTGTATAAACAATGGCCCCACCCTACAGGATCCTGGGATTGGTAGTTTTTATGAGGAACCAGCACTTGCAGAACTACAGTTCCCAGGATTCCTTGGGCTCTGTGGCGACAGCATTGAAGGTGGTGACAGCTGCATTCTTTCCTCGGTGTAGCAGCAGCTTCCTTAGACGCTCCCTGAGGGCGGCTACAGGGTGGCAATAGGGCAGTTGGATGCCACACTTTCAGTGCTGTCCCTTCATCCGATTAGATCCCGGGATGCGTGCTTTTACTAGGTCTCTACCCTCCCCCAAACTACAAGACCCTGGGATCCCTGTAGGATGGGGCCAGGGCCGTTAAGGCGGTGTCGAACTATATCTTTCCTGCAGTGTAGATGCTCCCTGGCAGCAAGGTGAGCCAGGCTTTTCCTGCTCCTGCTCCAGGCCCACCTTTCCACCTTCTTCCAGGAGGAATCCCCCAACGCCCTCCCTGCGGAGCAGGACTGACATCGCTGTGGCTTGCTTTGGGCACGCCCTCCGTTTCCGGCTTCTGTCCGGGAGGAATTCCCCGAAGGCCCTCCTCCTCCTCCCTTTTGAAGCCTGGGGGAGGAGTGCTGCTCCCGCTTGCCTTCGGCCACGGCCCCCGGGAGAGGCTTTGAGGGGGTTTCGGGCCCTGGGGCCTTGTTCCAGGAGAGGTTCTCCCAGAAGATGCCAGGCCCAGATGGAGGCGAAACCAAAGGGAGAAACTCTTCTCGAACATGGCCACAGAGCCCGAAAGCCCCACAAAAAACTATGGATGCCGGCCATGAAAGCCTCCGACGTCACAGAATATTATTATTATTATTATTATTATTATTATTATCATCATTGTCTAACATGTTCTCTTTTTTCGCCTGTCTTTTTGCCCACGCCTTTCCTTTTGAGCCCGACTAAGCCTGCCTTTCTATAGGAGTGCTTTTGGCTTTTCTTTGCCAAGGCCCTGCCTCCTCCTCCTCCTCCTCCTCCGGAGCCCAGCTGAGAAGGCTGCCTGGGGGCCAGGGCTGGGGGCCAGCTTTGCCCCTCACCCTGCCTTGCCTTTCCCTTTGGAGCACCCCGAAAAGAGGCAGAAGGCAGCCTAGGGAAGCTGCTGCTGCTGCTGCCGCCGCTGCTGCTGCCAGTTTCCTTCTTTGAGTGAGCCTCCCCCAGACCAGACCAGACCAGACCAGACCAGGGCTGTCTCTTTGGACGCGGCCAGGAGGCTGGGCTTGGGTCCTCCTCCCTCGATGCCGGACAGGCCCTGGCCCAGGCCCACTCCTCTTGCAGAGACTACAAATCCCAGGGTGCAAAGGGGGCCTGGAGTCCATCCTGCTCCTGCGACGTGGGGTCAGGAGGCAGCGGGGGGGCGGCGCTTGGCCCTCCTCCTGCTCCCTGTCTGCCTGGCTCTGGCTCTGGCTCTGGCTCCTCGCCTTCGGATGGGGCTCCCAGGAGGGTCTCCTGCTTCTCTGCGCCTCTGGGCATCGCCGGAGCCATGAGGCGGACCCAGTGGCCAAGCGGCGGAGGGGCCCCGGGAAAGGGCCCTCAAGAGGAGGAAGAGGAGGTGGAGGAGGAGGAGGAGGACCAGGAGCAGCCCCTGCCTCCCCCTCCTCCTCTTGCCGGGCAGCCCAACGGAGCCTCCCCTCCCCCGGCCCAAGAGCCGCAAGGGACTCCGCCAGCGGTGCCTGGAGTGGCGGCCGGAGACCGGCGCAGCACCGAGTCCGAAGTCTACGACGATGGGACCAACACCTTCTTCTGGTGAGGAAGGAAGCAGGGAGGGAAGCAGGCAGGGAGAGAAGGGCCAGGGAGGTCGCCCCCCCCGGCCCCGGCCAAGGCTCCTTGGCCCCTCGCAAGCCAAAAGGCACACGGGTAATAATAATAATAACGACAACAACAACAACAACACATTGCAAGGCCTTGATGATGACAAGCCAGTCACTTAGTCAGGGCTTGATGGCATTTAACAAGCCCAAAGGCAATAATAATAAGAAGAAGAATTGCAAGCCCTTTCTTATTTACAAGCCAGTCACTTTTAGCAACCAGCAAGTCAAGCCTTTAGGACAGTTAACAAGCCATAAAGCAAAATAATAATAATAAGCCACAAGGCATAGTATTATTATTATCATTATTATTATTATTATTATTATTATTATTATTATTTAGCCATTTATTATTACAAGCCTTTTATTATTACAAACCATAAGGCTTATTATTATTATTATTATTATTATTATTTGCCTTATTAACTTTCATAAAGGCTTGACTGACAACCCACTCAATGACCCTGGGCAAGTCACACTCTCTCAGCTTCAGAGGAAGGCACTGGGAAACCTCCTTTGAACAATCTTGCCAAGAAAGCCCCATGGTTGGTTTGCCTTAGGGCTGCCATAAGTCAAAAAACCCACTTCAAGGCACATAACAACAAACAAAAAATGTTATACTATAATAACAACAACAATAATAATAATATTTAGAGTAACCAGTAGGTACTGGGCATCCAATGAAGCTGCATGGTAGCCTGGTTGCAAGTCCTAAACAAGTGAAGGAGAGGTGGGGGATTAAAATACTAGCCCCTGAGTTGAGTTTTGAACAGCCATTTCAAGCTGGTGGGCCAGGTTGGTCTCTTTCCTTGCTGGCTTTTTCCTCCCCTGAAAAGGAAGAGCCTGGGATGCACCCTAAGCCTTGCCCTCCTCCTGCTTAGGATTCCCTTCCCAGCTCCTGCCCTCAGGGGAGTAAGAAAGGTTAAAGTCATAAACCTACCCTTCAGAGAGTAAATCCCCCTGGGCTCTCGGATTTACTGTATATACTCATGTATAAGTCTAGAAAGTTAGGTCGAAAAATTGATCCCAAAAACCTGAGTCAACTTATCCATGGGTCACTGTGAATACATAAATAAATAAATAAAATAATAAATAAATAACTACTGTACTTTAATTCTTATTAAAACAAAAGGAACCATCCCCAGGTGAAAGGCAAGAGTGTAATCTGCCCTGGAAGCACTGACTGTACTTTCTCATCCATCTGGCCTTTAGGGGGAGCACAGTCATGCCTGCTGGAATTTTGTGTGTTCTTTGGCATTGTTTTCTTTTGCCTCATCCTTTACAGCCCTTGTTACATGCCCATATGTTTTACCCTTGACTTATCCAGAGGTGATATTGAAATCCATAACTTTGGCCCCAGAACATGCCCTCAACCTATACATGAGGTCGACTTATAGTCAAGTATATATGGTACTTAGCTAGGGGGATTGCTCTGTAGTTGGTTCCCTGAACACAGGCATACTTTATTTTCCTTGCCACTTCCCCCTCCCTAATTCCAAGGAAGGTGGTCAGTGGGACCAATCAGCTCTTTGAATGTACAGCAAAGTATCTGAAAGGAGCTGTTTAATCTGCAGCAGTTAAAAGGGAGAGATTATATCCCTAAATTAATGTGGAAGCAGATTCGCTTGGAGTTCTGGCTTAATTTCTCCAAGAACACATTTTAAGACTCTCTTTATATTGCACATTTGTTGTGGAAGGAATTTTGTTGGGGGACTGTCCAGTTGAAGTTCTGAAAGGCAACATCAAATCTTTTGTCTCTCTCCCTCCAAGCAGATTAAGAGGGATTCTTGTCTGGTCTGTTTGTGGAATCGTATTTTCCAAGTGAGTTCAAATTCCCATTCAGCCATGGAAACCTACTGGGTGACTTTGGGCAAGTCACATGCTCTCAGCTTCTGGGAGAAACAAAGGCAAACTCTTTCTGAACACATCTTGCCAAGAAAACCCTCTGATGGGGTTTCTTGTAAGTCAAACTCAACTTGAAGGCACAGAAATTCTCAAAGTCTCCTTGCTTAATGTTTCTGATGGTTCTAAAATAATGGCCTGTTGACACTCATCCCTCCACATTCGCTGGGGCTAGGGACCAGGACCCCTGTGATTGTGGAAAACCCGTAAATAACAAAAACACTGTTTTTACCTGAGAGAACACCTCTCTAGGAATCTCTAGGTTTTCCAGTGCAACTATGTGGTCAACATCTGTCAGACATTGACCGCAAAATTGTGCTGGAGGAGCTACAAATGCCTAATGGAGTGTTCTCTATAGGTATCTCTAAGTCCTTCAGCACGACTTTTGGTTAAAGTGGACCATAGAGTTGCACTGGAGGACGTAGATGTCCCTAGAGAGAACATATTAATAAAATCTGTGAATAATCAAATCCACAAAAGTCAAAGCTGAAAATGTGGAGGGACAAGTGTATTTTTATTATGTTCTTAGACACAAATATTTTACGAACAGTGAAATAAATTGGGATAGACTTGAGAGAGTATGGCCTGGGACAGATCGCCCGAAAAGGGCAGCCTGCTGGCGGCCTACTTTCCTCTGGAGGGAAGCCACAACCACCAAACTGCATTGCTTCCCTGCGGGGGGAAAAGAACCCAGGAAAAGCCCATACATTGTAGGGTTAAGGTTGCCTCACAGTTCCTAACCCTAGAATCGGTGCTGGTACACCACTTTATGGTGATATATACCGTGCCTATAATAAGAACAATGTATCAAAAGATAGTCATTGTGGCCACATGACCACAGAGTAGTCCTCAGACAACACTGGCTTAGTAATGGAGAGGAGTATCGCCCCCTACAGTTGGTTACGACTAGACATTCACGTCAAGGGACTACCTTTACCTTTTTAGTCCACATAGTGCTAAAATAATGGTTGCAGCAAGATTCTTCCCTCCCCTCCATTCCACTCTTTGACTCTGAAACAGATTCATTTGACTATCTCTTTGAACATTTTTATCCATTCAGTATGCTTGCTTTTCAATTGGAATAGGATAATTTTCATGTAAACTTTAAAAACTCTTCTTCTCGTTGTTGTTATGTGCCTTCAAGACCACTCTTAAGTTATGACAAACCCAGCCTAGGGTTTACTTGGCAAGATTTATACAAAAGAGGTTTTGTGTTGCCTTCCTTTGAGGCTGAGAAAGTGTGACTTGCCCAAGGCCAGCCAACAACTGAGCAGAGATTGGAACCCTGGTTTCCTGGAGCCCTGGTCCAACACTCAAACCACTACAGCACCTTGGCTCTGTTTAAAAACTATTACAGATACTGTACTTTATTTGCAGCTACTGTATACATTATTAGTGTAGCTTCCAGTTGTCTTGCAAGGCTTTTCCTCCTTGTAGTACACATATAATTTATGGAGAAGAGAACAGAATGTGTTAGATGCAAAGTAAAAAAAAATCCTTCTTCAGAGACATTAGGGGGAATAGTTCTTCTGCAATAGGTAAAAGGAGCTGCCTTGATTTGAGTTTGGCTCTGGTCTCTCTACTCTTGGCAGTAATGGAAATAGGGATGTGTTGATCTTGCTTGATCTCCTGAAGCTGAGTGACAGTTCTGCAAGCTTAGAAAACAGTTAGTAAAGGATATAGAGGCTGTTGCATTTTGACATGGGATCTAGGAACTTGGAGCCTAGAGTATTCTTTAAAAAAAAAAGATTTTATTACATATGTACAATAAAAAGAGAATACAATGATAATATTCCTAATCTGCTTCCAACTTCCTTGATCTTCCAGTCTGTTCTTAGATGCTTCCGACTCCACCTCCAAAAAGAAATAAGACATTGCTCCCATATATTTGTTTCCAATCCCACCTTCTCATACAGCGAAAGAAAACTAAAAATATTATTCCTCTATACTTGTATATAAGAGGCACACCCATCTCACTCCAATATCTAATTTCTTGCTAGGTATACTGTGCAGTCTGTGTTCCCATAGCTTTAAATTATATCTTTCCCATCTTAGTCTTGCTTGATTAAAGAAAAGAAACTGCCTTATATCCACCCTCCTATCTCTAAATTTACATTAACTTTTATATCTGCTGTACATTCACAAATCATTGTGGGGTGCCTCTAGGTCGGGTTTGTCCATCTTCTTTTACAATACAACAATAATGGTTTCCACATTTCCTCATTTGAGACTTCATCACTTCCCTCATCCTGTAACCAATCGTTAGTGTGTTCATTTCCATGGCCTCTAGTACCTTCATTAACCACTCATCTATTTCTATATCTCCCATCTTTTTCCAGTTCTTTGCTATAGTAATCCTTGCTATTGTTAATAAGTACAGCAGTAGTTTTCTATGTTTCCTCAATATATTATCTTCAATCATATTCAACAATATTATTTCTGGTTCTAATCTTATATTAATTTGATATATATCCTTGACTATTTCCTGTACCTTTTTCCAAAACTTCTTCACCATTGGGCACACATGATAATAAGAGCCATAATGGCTATTACATCTCCAGCATACATCTGAACTGTTTTTTACCATCTTTGCCCATCTTGAGGGGAGGATATGCCACCTGTGCATCGTGGAGCCTAGAGTATTCTAAGGTCAGCTGTTTCTTAAACAGCATCTTTCATCAGCATTCAGGGAAGTGTCACAGAGAACACACTGGGAACAGGCTGTGTATTGGCAGAAGTAGTGACTGTAACTGGACCTTCTTGACATTTTGACAAAGCACCGCCCTTTAAATGGAAAACTGGTAACATGGTCACTCAATGGTTTCGTCAATGCTAGTTAATATGAAGCTTATATATCTTACTGCTAATCTTTGTTTTTTTCCTTCACACTTTGACTATTGTTTCTTGGACAATACACATATACTGTGTAGTCGCCTGATCTTATTTTTCTTCTAGTTTATGGACTTAAATTATTTGACCATTCTTTGATTTTCCTGTTTTGGTTATTCATTTATGGTATGAAGAAGAAAATTTAAAACTATAGTTGAGTGTAATGGTGATCAGATGGACCCTGGTGTTCTTGTAAAGATCTTAAAAGAAAATTCAAGCTGATGATAGGTAGCATTAATGAATACCCTATTTAGATGGAAGGCCTATATGTGAGCAGTTCTATTTGAATGGGTTTTTCCCCTTCCCTCCTAGCTCCCAGAAACCTATAAAAGATATAAATCATGTAGATGTTGGTGATGAAGGTTAGAAAAACATGCACAGTGTATCTGGTACAGTTGCCCCCTTCCCACAGAGAGATTTCATTTGGAGAAGGCTCTTATGAATAACTGTTGTGTCTGTGCCATTGTTATACAGAACTCCAGATCTACACAAGATAGGCACAGTGGCCATGCACAACAGGAGATATGTCTGACAGCATAGTCTTTCTAAAACAGCAAAGCATAGCTAACACCTCTACCGGAAGGAGGAAAAAAATTGGTCTTGGTTGAACCTTAAACAAGTAGAATAGATAATGAATGAATTTTAGGATGGCAGTTACATACTGGAATCTCCCTTTGTACTTACTGGTCTAGAACATATTCAGATAAGCAAACAAACTGCAGTAGGTTGTTGCAGAGATACTGTTAAGTTCCTTTAGCTCTACCATTTTTCAGAATACTGATGCACGGTCTGATAACTTTATTTTTTATAAGGATATCCAGAAAGCACTGGAAAATTACCATCCATGTTTACCTAGAGCTAGTTTTCTGTCTTGTTGCTATCTTCCCTTAGACTGCTCCCCACTTGAATAGTACCTGTAATCCATCCTTTCCTTGTGCTTTAATTCTTGCCATGCTTTAATATACAGAATTGAATTAGCTTGGGGAGGATCATTTCTTTAAAGAAGTACAGAGAAGGGGCTGTACAGGTAGAGAGATGGTGAGGGAGGGAGGGAGAGAGAGAGGGAGAGAGGGGAGTGTTGGAAATATAATATTGGATGGCAGAAGAAGAGAGAAAGAAAAGTTGGTGGAAAGATCCAGAAAACTCCACTTTAAGTTCTGGGCCCAGTCACCAGTGACAGGCAGATCCCAGCAGATTTCATCCAAGGGTATGTGGCCCACAAGAAAAGAAAGATACCACCGATGTTTTTTGATAATACAGGTCTCCAAGTTTCAACCAGATCTTCTTCACCTGCTATTTAATCCTTATAACTGTAGCTGCTATAGACTGAACAAGGGGCAGAGCAGCTGCTCTATCCATGAGCTATATCCCTTCCCTACATTGCCAGCAATATGTTGGTACCATTACTATGTGGCATCTATGTGATTTAGAGTTCCCTTTCCAGCCCTGGACTCCTACATCCGAGGAATGGAGAAAATGACAGTCACAGTTCTTACAGTATGTCTAGGGATCTCTCAGATATGAAGACACAATTTTTGTTCATTTTGTGAAGTGTTCTGCTTAAATTAATAGATGGCTGAACAAAGTGGAAATACGATGTCCAGTGAATGTGATTTTTTTTAAAGTAGCAATTTTTAGGTTACTTGAAGCTGGATCATGTATATTTCACACTGTAAAGTTTCAGATATTCTTGTGCTGATTATTCACTGTATGTATGTGCTGTATGCACAGACTCTGAATAAACCTTCCTGATAATCTTCTCTGAGTGGCAAATGATTAAAATGCTTTAAAATGGTGCTTCATCCTCTCAGGCGTCTAATCTGAAAAATAAACGCAAACATCTGTACAATTAATAGGAAGTTCCATGACACATTTAGTTCCACTGTGTATTACAATTTGTTGTGAGAAGTCAAATTCATATTAAAATTAGTTCATGGTATACTATTTTGGTCCCTTACCTAGCTAAAGACTGGCCAAGAAAATACTTCTCTGTTGATTGTGTTTTTGTCTCTCAGAGCCTTATTGTATTACAAAAGTAAGACAAGATGCAGCAAGATAGATGCAGCTTTCTGCTTACCTCCACACATGATGTTATAGCACTTCTGTTCTCCCTTCAGAGGGAGACAATCATAAAAGCATACAATTTGCCAAACAGATTTTTCCAGTGTGACAAAAGGCACACTTTTATTACTGTCTCTCTTGGACATAGAATAGAAGTGCTTGAAGGGGAGGCAGAGAGGTAAAAATGCCACTTCTATCTCACTCTGTCTTGTCTTACTTTTATAAATAAGACAAGAAGGCTCTCAGTGACTTTTAGTGCATTACAACTCATACCATTCTCCTGGAGCAAAATGAACATCTTGGTTTATATTAGCTGGGACTCCAGTGGTTTATATCTGGCCATGTTCATAAACTGGTCATTGAGGAGCTTCTAAATGAAGCTTTTCTGTGAGAGTCTTGTCTGGAACTGGGGAGTTGGTTACAGCCAACATTCTAATGCCACCCAAGTCTGTATTTCTCTGGCTATCCATGTTAGGCATCCATGGCCTTAAACCAGCATCTGGAAATTGTGCATGATGTTAAACAAGCTGAAGTTCCATTTGAAAACAACACAAAAAATAACTGGAAGTCTCTCCATGAAGTTGTACTTCCGTTGTTTGAAGTGGTGCTCAATCAGAGTAGGTTTGGAGTCTTCAATTTCTCTCAGATTGTGCAGATTGGGTTTTGGCAGTGGGCAGGAATATCTTTTATCAGATGCATCTATAGATGGTCCCTGATCCTCTGGAAGAGGGCAGAAAGATTTTCCACCACTGTACGTCTTTGTATTCTGGTTGAATGAGTAGTACATGCTTTATGGAACTACTCTTGAAAACTGCTTGGAAATACCCCATTGTATAGAAGGTCATGCCACCCAATGACTACAAGAGGTGAGGACAATCTATTTATGACTTTCATTCTGCCTTCCTATTCTATTTTGAGCCTAGTTAAGGTGATGCTGCTTTTAATCATACCTTAGATCAGTTGTTCCCAGAAGCCCCAGTTAGCTTGGCCAACAGTCAGGAATTCTGGGAGATGAAGTCCAAAACATCTGGAGGATCAGTTTGGGAATCACTGCCTTAGATCTTACCAACATATCCTTAGATACTGCTGCTTCTTGTGTGTATTCACATGATGGTTAAGTAAACTAATCAAGCCATGTTTCTTTTACCCTGATTATGTGAGGCGAATAAGTAATAGCAGGTTTTTACTGCAGTTCCAGGTACAAGAAGGCTCTATTGTGGAGGTCAGAACTAGCTCTTAATTTATAGCAGAGGCGAGAATGATTTTGTCCTCTGGGTATTGGTGGGCTGCAACTCCCAGTCCTAGTCAGCATAGCTAGTGGTGAGGCATGGTGAAAATTAAAATCCAGTCACACAATTCCCATCAATTTTTTGCCCTTCCAAGGGGGCCACACTCTTCATCTGGTTTGGGGTGGTTGTTCATGGATGAGTTATCTGAACTGATATATCTGACTGCTGAGTTTATTGTGGCATGTTCACCTTTTAGTGTTCCATTGGATGCCTTTTAATATAAACAGCCCTAAGTCTGAAAGGTTGGCATATAAATCAATATCAGTTTGCAGAAAATACCATGCTACTTGTAAATATAAGACAAAAAAAGATTTGTTGACCTGCTTTTGTTTTATAAAACAGGAAGGCACACCGTAACTGTCCTGTTTATTCTCACCTGTACCTTGGGTATGTGACTCTGCTGGAAGAGACCCCACAGGTACAGCCTATAACACTAGAGGGTAACAGCTTTAACATGTGTTGCAAGGTAAACTTTGCATCCCAGCTTATAACAGGCTAGCTTTTTCTCGAAGCACTTTTAAAAATGGGTTTGGTCATTGTATCAGTCTACCCCCAGTAGTGATTTTCTTGACTTATTTGTTAACGTAGCATATTACAATATTCAGTAGGCAAAGGGATCTTGTAGCACCCTTTAAGACTAACTGAAAGAAAGAAGCTGTTGTCAGTGGCATCACTAGGGTTGATGTCACTAGTGACCTGGTGACGAAATGGGAGCATACTTGTCAAATTTGCCGATGACACCAAATTGGAGGAATAGCTAATACTCCAGGGACAGGATCAAATTCAAATGACTTGAATAGACTTGAAAGCTGGGCCAAAGCTAACAAAATGAAATTCAACACGGAGAAATGTAAAGTACTGCACTTAGGGCAGAAAAATAAAATGCACAGATATAGATGGGGGGCACTGGCTGATGAAATACGTGTGAAAGGGATTCGGAGTCCAGTAGACCACAAGTTGAACATGAGTGAACAGTGCAATGCGGCAGCTAAAAAGGCCAATGCAATTTTAGGCTGCATCATAAAAGTATAGTGTATAGATCAAAGAAGTATGGTGCCACTGTATTCTGCTTTGGTCAGGCCCCACCTGGAAATATTGTGTCCAGTTCTGGGCACCACAATTTAAAAAGGATGTTGAGAAACTGGAGCGGTGTCCCAAGGGGTGACTAAAAGTGGTGAAGTCTGGGAAACCATGTCCTATGAGGAATGACTCAGGGGCTGGGGATGTTTAGCCTGGAGAAGAGAAGGTTAAGAGGTGTGATTGATAGCCCTGTTTAAATATTTGAAGGGATGTCAATATGAGGAGGGAGCAAGCTGTTTTCTGCTGCTCCAGAGAAGGACCGAAACATGGATGCAAACTACAGAAAGGATTCCGCCTCAACATTAGGAAGAACTTCCTGACAGTAAAGGCTGTCCGACAGTGGAACACACTCCTTCGGAGTGTAGTGGAATCTCCCTCCTTGGAGGTCTTTAAACAGAGGCTGGACGGCCATCTGTCGGGGATGCTTTGTTTGGATTTCCTGCACGGCAGGAGTTGGACTGGATGGCCCTTGCGGTCTCTTCCAACTCTATGATTCTATGGTGCAGTACACACACACCCCATTGACCTCCTCCCCATACCACACTGTACAGAATCTTAGTAATGCTTTTTTTTTGTATTGATTTACTTTAAATCACAATCCCATATATCATTTAATGTAATGGTAATAGTAGTGACATAAACAACTAACCAAATTAAATTTATACCTTTAAATTATGATATCATACACACAGAATTACACACACACACACATACACACACACACACACACACACACATAGTTCCATGTGGTTAAAATGAAAATTTGGTAAAATGTGATTTTTAAAATGTGAGGCTCCCTTCCCAGAAAGCCTCACCCCACTCATCTCACCTCTTCAGCATTTTAAAGAGATACAGGTGACTGCCCCAGGTCATTTCTGCCCATTGATGTCACCCCCCACCTTAGGGTGTCACCCGGTGCAGTCCGCAATCCCTAATGACACCACTGCTGTTAGTATGAGTTTACTTCTTCAGGTGCATGCTACCATGCTATCAGGTATTTTCTTTCATTTAGGCCCTGTGCAGACTGACTTAAAGGCCAGTTAGGGTTGGAATTTGGGGCATAGCATCCATATAACGCATGTCCCAGCTCCACCCAAGGATGGCATAATGCTGCATGCTGCATGGCACGCAGTGCACAGCATCACAGCACTCCTCTGACGCTTCATCTGCATGAAACAGCATCAAAGGAGTGCCGTAAATACTACTTTTTCTATTCTTGTCAACATACAAACATACTTGTACGTAAAATGAAAGACACCATCTAATTTTCAACGCTTGTCAACATACAAACATACTTGTACAATGAAAGACACCATCTAATTTTCAGTGCTGTCCAATTCCTGTCTATCCTGTTAGACGAATGTAGTTAAAATATATTATATTGAAAGGAAAGTCAAATTAAGTCCAGTTGAACCTAACAGGACTTTGTTCTGGATAGACAGGAATCGGACAGTGTTGAAAATTAGATGGTGTCTTTCATTGTACAAGTATGTTTGTATGTTGACAAGTGTAGAAAAAGTAGTATTTAAATTGGTTTTTAAAAGTAGGGTAAAAGAATCATAATTGGTTTCATTGAAATAATGTACTTTAAAATAAAGGACACTGGGTTTCTTGTGTCTTAATGTTTTTGTACCCATTTTACATATTTTAACATGTTAATCTATTTTAACTTGTTTAATACAAAGGTATTAAATGTATCTGAAACCATAGACATAATGGTCTTCCAGTCATGAGTTATGAGTAAAACATTGGAGGGGTATAAGAAGTAGAAAGACTAGTGAGTTTATAATTCAAACCACAACAGTCCAGCCTTGCTGTTAGTCTTGTCTTTTTCTGTCTGTGACATCAAACATTACCATGTCTGATGCATTTTCAGGTTCACCTGTGCTGCAGTAAGATCACAGGGCTACATTCAGACTACTCTAGTATGGCAATAGTGGATTATATATTTAGAAATCAAAGATGATTACAGATGAAGTTCTACTGAAAATTTCAGAATATGATTTGGCTGTTCACTGATTTTATTACCTAAATTGCACTGAGAACCTTTGGTTGAAAGGCAGTATATATTTAATTATGTGACAACATGTTACATAAGCATACAATTACTACCTGTGAGTGTACTTTCATAAACTACTTGCATTGGTATTCCACTGGAATAGTTTACTGTGTGTATATGTGTGCGCGTGTCTTCAAGTTACCTGTCGACATATGGTAATCCCATGGATTTCATAGGGTTTTCATAGGCAAGGAATACTCAGAGGTGGTTTGGCCAGTTCCTTCTTTTAAAATATATCTTACAGCCCCTGGTATTCATTGCCAATCTCCCAGCCAAGTACTAGGTATTATACTGTATCATGTACTGTAGCCAGTTTCCAAGATCAGATAGGATCTGGTACCTTTAGGGTATTTAGGCTGTACTGAATGATAATTACTGTAGGCTTTGCTTAATTCTAGGGCAAAGTTGTTATATGCGTACATCAAGTGATGACAAAAACATGCATAGGCATCCTATTTCAGATTATAATGCCTGGTTTGGATGAGATTAATTACTAAATTACAGATTACTAAAAAAAAGATAGGAATGAAACTTTTCCCAGAAAAGCAATGCCTTCCTCTTTTTTATAGCAAAATGATCAACCTTGGGAGCCTCTGACCATAGTATGCCTTTTGTCCAAACTGGAAAAGTGGTTACTAGCTCTGAAGCTGTCTGGGATATTATACTGTACAGTACATCATTATAATATACTGAACTGTGCTTTCTTGTTTTAGACAAATGGGAAATGGTAGCTTAATTAGAGACTACCTAGTTTGTTTGCATCATGGATAGAAGAGCATGTGGGTTTGGACAGTAGACTCATTCACATCTTGGCCTTTCACGTGGAGAGGCAATAATCCAAAACCAGTTTATATGTCGCCCTGTGACATGTGTTTACTGTCAGGCAAATGACATATATGATTAGTGAGACATTTCAAACAAAATACCTAATATTGAGCACAGAATTTGAAGTCAAGCTGTATAACCTTACCTATAAAACACAGGCTGTGTGCCCTTACTTTATTAATGGTATATCTTGTGTTTATACATGAGCCTGGTCATATAGATTGATCCAAGAACAAGATTAATAAACTGCTTTCATTATACTCAGTTCTGCTGGAGTACATCTTCCAACACTTTCAAGCAGATAATACCACGTTCTCTGTTTGTCTTATGTAGCTTACCTCTTTGCCTTATGCATAGTATTAAGTACTGTTTACTCAGAAACTAAACATTTAAAGAGCTTAGATCAAGACTGTGAAATATAAGTAGGAATAGTGTAGCACTAGAGCTTACTTATAAGTAGGCAAGCATAAAATTGAGCTCTTTTCTGTAGGCTTAGTTGGGAAAATGTCCAACTTGCTAGACATTGCATCATTTTAGTCTAGTTTTCTGTTCCCACAGTGGACAATAAGATGCCTTTAGGAGTTCACAAGCAGGACACAAATAGAGATGTGAAGTCCCAGGGAAAAAAATACAGGAGAAAGAGAACATTTTTTCTCATGCTTTTTTAAAATCCTTTTTTTTGGAAAAAATGCAAAAAATGAATTATGGAATATTTTCTTTTATAACTATAAATAAAATATTTAAGACCTGATGCATGCCAAAATAATTTCTAAAAAACTAAGAGGCAGGTTGTTATGTAAGACTGTACACAACATCAGAGCACCACAATTCCTGGTCTTGATTTCCTTTTCTCAGCTCTTTTCATGGGATTGAGTACTTTATGTCTATCTGGTACTATGGAGGACTAGAGGAGACAAAATTTTCTTTATTTTCCTGAAGTTGATTATTCTTGCTTTCTTTATATATTTGCCTACTCATCATAAACTGGCAAAAGCAAAGAACTTCCCTATAGCTCAAGTGTGCCTTACAATTAGGACTTTTTAACTATTTGTTTTTTTAAAAAGAAACTTTTAAAAACTAAATGAATTTTTAATCATATTCTGGATAAAGTGTTACTGTACTTTTATTGAATCAAACATCATAATTTTATGCCAAACCTGGATGCATTTTGTTCCTGAAACATATCCTTACTATATGGAAGATTTCAGGGGGTTTTTTGTGTCCTGGTTTTTTGCTATATGACTTCTTTACAAAGTCTAATGTCTAATGAAATATGACAAATTGAAATATAGACATCTAGTACATTGCAGAGTGTGTTAAAAATGGGAACCCAGCACTTCTTTCACATTTTGTAACAATTGGTACAACAGATCCTGTTTTAATCAAACAAGTGTTTGAAGAAATCTTTTTTATAAAAGAAGAAAAAAGATAGTTGTTATTGAGGATGTGTCTAGTGTTCACACATTGTTTTCCACTGTTTGTATAGCTGGTGTAGAGTTGTGATTAGTACAGTTCCATGTGATAAAAATGCCATCCGACATCAGTTGGATGATCTGTTTGTTTCACTTTGTGATGTATTTTAACTAGTTGTTATAATAAAATAACATGAATATAAATGTAGTCCTTCATAATGATTTAAGAGTTGAAACCATTTTCAGTCAGTTGTTATTGGTGCTTGTGAGTTGACACAGTCCTCTGAGTATGGATGGTTCCAGTTTTGAGTACCTGAGGTTCAGTACAAACATTGCAACTAATATTTCATTGTTTGTCACACAGAGTTACTGACCTGTTATGATTACATTACATGTAACACACATAGCTCAGTTTCTTACAGTTTAAATTTAAAATCTTGCTGCTTTGGTTTTATGGATCATTTGATGAAAGTGTGAGCCTTTTACGTAGCTCTAAATATTTTCCATGGCTAGTTATAGTTTCATAAATAATCTGTGTGAATTGGATTCCATTTATAGAGTTACTAAACTCTGTGAACTGTACACTAATCTAAACTGTACGTAGTCTGATCTTGCTACACCTGATACGTGTGTGTCTAGTACTTCACATTACGATTTATCTTGTTGATCAGGGAGAAACTGAATTTCACTTTGTGGTAAGCTAAACGTGCCTCTTACTACAAAGTGAGTCTTTGTAGCAAGAGGGATATAAAACACTTAGTCTAATTTACTTTTAAATATCATATCTGTGAATGTGTTTACGATGGTTAACATACCTTCTCCGTCTGGTAAGCATGATTTTGGGTACATCTGCAAATGGTACTTCCCTTAACAGGGAGCCACTGAACAAACATGTCTTCTATTTGCAGTTTAGATGGTTCAGTACTCTCTACAATGGAGCTATGGCTCTGTTTTATGTAAAATTGATGTCACTCCCCATTTCCCAACCTGGGGGAAGAGAACTGGATAGGATCAGTTCTGCACTTGTGCTGTGCTTCAGAGTCAGTCCAGTTCCTGTGAAGTTCAGCATGACGTTGGAGGCAAAAAACCATTCTTCCCTAGATCAGGAGGAGGACATGGTTATGGTGAACACTGATTTGGGCTGGCAGTGCAAACAAGACTAAATTTGTGGGCCTTTGTTCTTAAGCCTGTCCAGTGACCCTAAGGGCCTCTCTGTAGAAATTCTGTAAGCCAATGAGGAAATACCAGGGAGTCTGTACAGCTATGCCAACATACAGAAAATGTACCTATTTTTTGAACTTTGAAGAGCAGCATTAAAGCTTGAAAACTGTATGAGTTTGTGTTCTTTAGGAGGCATGCTAGAGGAAAGTAACTACTAAAGCAACTGCCTGGACCACCAAAAACAACAAACACTTTAAAAACCAGCATGTTTTATCTGGCATTGGCCTTCATGGACTCAAGCCCACTTCATCAGATGCAGTTGAAAGTCCAGCAAAACATTTTACAGATACGTTTCAAGATTGATAATTTATTTAAAATAATACTGTGTCACATTTCTCAAACCACTGAGGTAATGTACAAAAATGGTTTTAGAAAAATAACAAAATATAACACAACATTTAGCACTCTTAAAAACTACTCTAAAAGGCAAGGTTTTAAAAGTCACATTTTTTTTTTAAAAAAAAGGCAAGATAAAAAGTGTTTTTAAAATCCACACAAAATATAAGAAAACAACATTTAAAACTCTAAAAATACAGATGCATCTCAAACCCTTTCCAGAACATAGCGAGAGTGGAGGCCAACTGCAGCTCCAAAGGGAGTTCATGCCATAGTTGTACAAGATAGAGAATGCCATGCTTTAAACATAATGTGTTTAAATACACTGTGTGCATCTGGCTTGAAGTGCTGTTCTCCCCTTATCTGCATGTGTAGGTTATATCCACCCTCATTTTGTCCCTGTGAAATGGTACTTCCCTTAATAGGAAGCCACTGAACAAACATGTCTCCTATTTGCTGCTTAGATGGTTCAATACTTTTCAGGGGTGGGGTCATTCTTACAATGTCTTGAAAGAAGGGAAGGGTATAGTGTTGTCTAGCCCATCATTCCTGCAATCTCTGGAATCCTCAAGACACCCATTACAAAGAAGAAAAGAGCAGAACAGAAACACACCTCTGGAAATCTTCAGGGCCACTATTCTTGGCTAAACAAAATGCCACAGTGTCTTCCAGCTCCCAAGACATTCTTTCTAAACCAGATATCCAGCCTTCAGCAGTGTGTGTGTGTGTGTGTGTGTGAGAGTGAGAGAGAGAGAGAAAGAGAGAGAGAGAGAGAGTAAAATGGGATTGACGTGGCCCTTAGAAAAGAAAGCAATATGTGCCCTAGTACTTAGCTGGGTCCTTCCCTCATCTGTTGCAAAGTGCTTTGTTGAGAGATACAGTAGGATCTTCTCATGGGTAAAAGACCTGTTCTTTGTATTCTTTGAACTTTTTTGCTGCCAAAACACCATGGAAATTAGGTCAGTCCCTGGGTACTTGGGTTTGTTGTTTGTTTGTTTGTGTGGCAGTTTTTTGTTTTGTTTGTGTTGTGCTAAAGGAAAACTCTGACCTGAGGTTAAGCATTATTTCATGGTGTGGTAAATCTAATACTTGATCCTTTTAATGTGGGATTCCCACTGGAACCAGGGACTAACACTTTAGCCATATAGTAATGTTTGGCCTTATGGATAAGCTTTCAGAAAATAAAAGGTGGAGAAGCTGTCCATGGCTATTGGACACAAAAAGCAAAAAACAATCCTGAGCCGAACTTTCTCCTTGTGATCTCTCGTTCTTGCATCGTGAGCTAGAAAAGGCTCTTCTTAGCTTCACAGATTTTTTTCCATTATATACACTGTGTTAGTGTGACCCTCCCACTCACTCCAGCATTCTCTTTTTTCATTTGGTCATGTGGAATCCCTTTATCTTACTCCTCCATTCCCTGGCCTGACAATTTCAACAGTATAATGAGTACACTGTTAGTAGGATTTTTGTCTATTTGAATGGAGATTGTGTAACAGTACATTAAAGTGGGCTTATAACAAAACATTACAGAGAAGAGATTTTTTGTATACCACTAGTGGGCCACAGATGTCCCAGTATTACAATAAAAATTATTCCCAACATTACAACTACGTTTTTGACTTTATAGTCTTTGTTTTACAGCTCACACAGCCGTAATATTTATGCTTGTATTACCACATTTTCCCACCACTAATTGAATGTTTCTCTCCAACAATACTACTGCAATTTTATGTCAAAACATAAATGATAAATGTATAATGAATGAGTGCAAACATATACAGTACAGATTGGGTCTCTCTTATCATGGTAAACATGGTAAAATAACTTTATTGTTAAAAGCTAAAAGCCGTCACAATTTGATACTGGTCCAGCCAGTAGATACAAAAGCAATATAAAAGGGTCAAGACACAGAATTTCTGGGGAAAATACAAATAAACAAAACAATAATAGTAATAATAAAATAATCCCATCAATAAGATACAGTAATGCAACAATAGTGATAAAAACACAGGCAAATTAGACTTCTAATCCTCACTCCCATCTTGAGAACTAAGGTCTGTTACAGACTGCCCAAATAAAGCTGCTTCGGGTCTCTTTGGAGGTATGCTGTTTAAATGATGCATGGGTCCTAAGAGTCCGGAGGTCCCGCCAAAGCCACACTCCATTCCTAAGCACAGGAGTGCAGCTTTGGTGCAGCTTCCGGATTCTTAGGATGCATGCATCATTTAAATAGCATACCTCCAAAGAGACCTGAAGCAGCTTTATTTTGGCAGTCTGTAACAGACCTAAGTCTAATCTTACTAGCAACTAAAGCAAATTTTGCTACTATGGAAGTAATGAATACATCATTACCAGCCAAAAGCATACAGATCTGCTGGGAACAAGATCTGTTGGAAAGAGAGTGTAAAATAAGATCAAGGAACTTTTGTCTAGGAGCTGTATAAAGAGGGCAATGTAAAAGATAATGTTCAATATTCTCCACTATTCCAGTTTTACAAATGCACAATCTTAGGTGGACATGGGTGTTACTATCTTTCTGGCTTTTCTTCGCGAACGAAGATTCTGCCTGTCAAATAGGCAGAAGGCATACATTGAAACCGTAAGGCTGTAAATGTTTTTCTAATAGGAGCCAGAGTAAGATTAAAAAAATAATTCTCTAATCCAAACGATGTTTTATATAATGGAAACCAAAAGGAGAAAGAAGAGTTTGAGAGTGATTGTAAGTCAGCCCATTTAGCAACAAGGTGGATTTTTCCTTTAATCAGTTGCTGGGACCAGGAGTGTTTTGAGATTTCGGATTTTATTTTTATTTTTTGGATTTCAGAATACCTGTATTTGCATGTACATACATAATGAGATACCTTGAAAGATGGGAGCCAAGTCTAAACACAAAATTCATGTATGTTTCATATACAGCTTATACACATAGCCTGAAGGTAATTTTATATATATTTTAAAATAATTTTGTACATGAAACATAGGTTGTGTACACTGAACCACCATAAAGCAAAGGTGTCAATATCTCAGTCACCCATGAAAAAAGTTTCATCGTCATCATCATCATTATTATTGGAATATTTTGGATTTTTGGAATTCTATATAAAAGAGACTCAACCTGTAAATAGCCTCTTAAGAAAAATAGGTGCTTTTTTATTTGCATCATGTTGGGACTCAGGCTGTTTGGTTGAGTAATTGGTGGGGCTGAACACATTAAAAACTGAGAACCTCCTGCTATACAATATTCTGTTCTCCAGCCAATTATGCCCTCCATTTAATTCCCCTTCTAGCCATTGTGCTCAACAATCAGTCATGATTCTATGGCTGCTGCGCATGCTCAGTCATCATTCAGCCCTTCTCCAAGAGTTTTCCTAAAGATTTGTTTGTTCATTTGCACATCTCCTCTCAAAACTGAGCAAACAGGATGCTCAGGAAGGAATGTGCTTGCTACCAAACATTCTTCTTTTAAAGAGATCCCTCTCAGCAAGACCTTATAAATGCTCTTGACAAATTCTTCCCTTTGTTGACCAAAACAGAAACTTTGTTTTTTCTAAAACAGTTCCCTGAGTGTGGCTTTCAGCAAATAGTTGAACTCTGCATTGAGTTGGAGCAAAGTTAGTTTTCTTCTTCATATGTTTCTGACTAATGAAACATTTAAAATAGCTTGTTTATTACTATAATATGGAACTGGACTTCAAGTTTATAGTTTCCTAAAATAGTAATATTTGTTTTGATTTTAGACAATATTTGAACATTGACCTATTATTTTATGAACTGATATATACTAATTAATATTTTCTCTTCCCCCCCCCAGAGGAATTGTTGCTAGCATTTTAGTTTTCTTGTGTTTTGGAGTCACTCAAGCTAAAGATGGGCCATTTTCAAGACCTCATCCAGGTAATCCAAAGTGTCCATAGTGTTAAATATTCTTGATAAAATATTCTTGATTCTGGAGGAATTGGTCAAATGAAATGCAGCGAATCAGATGTGATCAGTTGCTAAGATATCTGTGTAGAAAGAGTAGTGGACTTACAGTTACCACTTAGCGCAATAGAACACATAGCAGAAATCCTCTGTTGAGCTGAATAGAGGTGCTGACAGAAGGAGAATGTCTTGTTACACAAGACCTTAATTTGTATAACAGCAGATTCTGCCTGGAAAGTAAGACATGTTGATCAGTGAGCTTACATAGTAAATCTTTTATTTGCCCTTTAGCCTTCTGACAAAAAACCTAAGGCTGTGCAAACTGATTTCTGCTATCTTCAAAATCTTTTTCCACACTAGTTTGAGTTGTGCTGAGTTGAGTTGTATGCAAACTCTACACTGAATGGTAACATTGGCCTTCTATTCATGTGCTTGTCAAAACATAACTGCCATAGTTTACAATCCTGTGAATATTAACCATGGAATAAGCCACAATAATGTAGTAGAGCTTAATTCTAAATAAAATTTGGGGGCAAATTAGCTTACTTGCTAATTAACTTACTTGCTGGTCACCGCTATGATCTTTGGAATAGCGGTATATAAATAAAACAAATTATTATTAATTATTAAAATACATAGGATTGGATTGTGGCATCTGGGGATTTCAGTAGCATGCCCAGAGAACTGACATTGCAGAGCTTCACGAAATACAAAAGGCTCTGCTGACAAGACTTCAGAAAAAGACACACTTTATTAGTGACTTGTTCCAATCCAAGGTTATACCTTAAAGGGATGTTTAGTTATACTGAAGGAGAAAGGGAAGATAATGTAAGACTCTTGTTCACATTTCAGACTGTCCTTCCCTGACTTTCCCCATATGACTGTCTGTCATTAACTGCCTTATGGGAAGGCAAACAAAGGACATCAGAGTCGCAGTTCAACTCCTCCTCAGCCTCCTATCTAGGCCATATATCACCAGTTACCATGTGAGAAGGATATATGTAACTTTAGGGTGGTGGTATAGGTGTCTTAGTGTGTACTGATTTATTTGTAAGCCACTTTTGAATTATTAGTATACTGAAAATGAGGGTATAAATAATCACCTAATAAATAATGTCAGTGAGTATACGGGCGATTCTCACTGGTACAGTATATGTATTTTTGGCCAAATATCATAACATCTTTAAAAATCCCTAGTTTCACATTGATAGCTTTCTCTGTGACAAGTTTCCTAGAAGTGAAAAATCTTCTTCAGGATTTTAATATAACTTATTTTTTTAAGTTTATTGGTTAGTCTGTGACAATACCCATGTTGTCATAGGTCCTAAACACACTGCAGAAATAATCGAGTTTGAGGTAAATTTAACTGCCCTGACTCAGTGCTACGGAACCCTGGGAGTTGTAGTTTATTGTGGCACCAGAGCTCTCTTAGAGAGAAAGCTAAATGTCTCACAAAACTACAGTTCCCAGAATTCCCTAGTATTGAGCCAGGGCAGTTAAAGTGACCTCAAACTGGATTATTTCTGCAGTGTGTTTTGGACCATAGACAATTTGCTGAAATATGCAACTTGTATAATAATCCCAGAATGACAAGTTAGCTGCTGTCTGGGCAAGTCATTACTATCACTACTGGAGTTTTAAATGAATTTTGAGTGGCTGTGTTTGTGTATGTTAGGGCAATAGTTCAGGCTGACAGTGAGATTAGTGCATGGCAGGGGGTTGGAGTGGATGGCCCTTGAAGTCTCTTCCAACTCTATAATTCTATCTATCTATCTATCTATGAATGAAACTTCAAGATAGTACTTACCTTTATTGTTAGTGATCTGGCCTTTTCTTTGAGATAGTAGAGAGAGAGAGACAATTTTGTAAAATGTTGATGCTTTTGTAATTTTGAATGACGGAACTATCAGAAAATGGCTCAAAGAAATAAATGGCCAATTTTCACTTCTGAGTTAAGCATTGCTTTCTAACACAAACATCATGATACTTACATGAAAATGGTTGAAGAAACTTTCAAAAGGATGAACAGCACTATTACAAAAATGATACTTCAATAAGTTAGGCTTTTCTCTGAATTGAAGAACCTACCCTGTTCATAACAATGATAGAATAAGGGATAGATATAGTGAGAAGATTGCCATTGTTGTAGAATGTATACTAACTTTGCTATGTTTGTTCTGAAAGAATCTGAAACTTTTGTGTTTTGAATGAATGCTCATAAAAATTAAATGTTTTGTGAGAGCTCCGTATGAGCAATATAAGCATTCAAAGTACCTACTGTTTAGCCTCCTTAATTACTGTTATGGAAAGCCAATGTGGCCATCCTTTGCTGATAACTGAAATGGTAAATTTTATACACACAACTCAAACTACCCAGGAATCAGTTTTTAACTTTTTTGCTTATTACAAAGCTGGCTAGATTTAATATGATTTTCTAGCAAATGATCATAAGAGTTTTGACTTTGTTGAGAACTGATATTTCTGTTCAAGTAACATAATGTTTTTACTGGCAGAGTAGAGAGCAATGTGTGTAATTTGTCTGAGATAAAGATTCTTGCTCCTTCTTAATTATTTTAAGGTAAATTAGTATACATTTTTGCATAAGTCAGAGTTATGAACATTTGATCCTCCAAATTGTTTGGACCACCATACCCATTATCCCATACCATTGGCTATGCAGAGTGAAGATGATGGGAGTTCTAGGCCAAAATGGCTGAAGGCCAAACTGTACCCTAGGATAAGTAGTACCTTAATAGAATAGGGAAGAAAGAAAAAAATAATTAAAAGTTATTACATAGATCCTTCCAATCTAATGACACTCATACCATGTATAGTGTTTTTACATAGCATATATAATATTTTAAAACAAATTTTAGATGTATATGACATAGTAGAAAGCTACTACTTAAAACAAGATTAAACCAGAATTAATATTAGGTCATCATATGCTTGGAGCAAAGTGGTGATGAAGAGGAGGAGAAACAATGTATTTAGCAGGGACTGCATAGCTCTAAAGAACTTGAATTTGAGGTGTTACATAGCTGTTAAATATGCCCAAGCCCACTTTCGATTTTTGCAGAATTATTTGCAAATGTGATTGATATATTTGGTCTAGGTCCTAGGAAGTCCCACTGGAGTATCTAGAGATTCCTAAAGAAAATACATCTAGAAATCTGTAGGTCTCCAGTGCAAGTCTATGGTCAGCCTCTGGCTGATGTTGGCCATAGAGTTGTACTGGAGGACCTAGAGATTCCTAGATAAATGTTCTCTCAGGTAAAAACTCACAGTGTTTTTTTTATTTGTGGTTTTTCCACTTTCACAGGAGTCCTGTGCCTCTAACCCCAATGAATATGAAGGGCTCACTGTTGTACAGAATGAATTTATCATTAGCAAAAAAATTGTGGATAATCAACTCTAAATGAACTAAATGTGTTTGCAAAATGCTAGCATTACTAAATATGAGGACTGGGTTGTAAAATGGTGGTGTCCTGGAAAGAACACTGCGGAGGTTTGGAAATAATAACTGTTCCATAACATGCCTTAAATACTCTGTGTGTGTGTGTGTATATCAGTATTGTCTTTTTTGTGTTCACTGTGATTTTCCTCTTCTTTTAGCCTACTGGAGGTTTTGGCTATGTGTCAGTGTGGTGTATGAGCTATTCCTCATATTCATTCTCTTTCAGGTAAGGAATTTTAGTACTTCATGTTAAAAGAAACTCTTAAAGGAAAAATTCAAAGATCATATTTACCATAACCACCCCATACTTGTTAGTTCTTTTTTCTGAACATATGATACTGCCTTATTCAGTCAGATCACTTACCCACTGAGCTCATTTTTTTCTTCCTCAGACTAGCAAAAGCTCTCCAACATCTCATGGTGTTTCCTATTATCTGGTATCTGATTTTTTGTTTAATTGGACATGTTAGGGCTTTAATTTGGAGCTTGTTGCACAAAGCATGTGCTTTGCCTCTAAACTATTTCTCTTCCCCATAATAATTCATTCTTCTTCATGGCCTCAAGTAAAGATTGCAATCATGTATGTCAGAGGACAAATATACTTGTCAGAGGAGGCAATATATTCCCCCCCCCCCATTCATTTTGTCCTTTTTACAAGGCAAGAAGCAGATTTATTTCCTTTCCAGTCACTTCCTTTCTCACAATTATGCAAACAGCAACAATGTGAAGTTTCTGGTACAGTTTTCCTTCAAGTATTTGTCTTCCTAGCTAGTTAGGTTTGTTCTTTTTCCCTTGCAGTCTGCAGACATTTTAGGTAGCAGTCTTGTACTGAGGGGCCTCATAGATGGTCCTGTGAATCAGTCTCTTTAGAGCAGTAGGAGAAGATTTTAATTATCACTTTACTGGCATCTAAGCCATAGAAGCAGTACTTGGCAAATTCATGGGCTATATAAACTGTATTCTTAATGTCAGTGTTAATGTTGTGAGCAGAATGCTCAATGGATTGTATTTCCTGCTAAAATGTCTTTTGAGAGTGGCTTCCATGAAGAGGCTCAGGTCATACGCTCTTGACAAGTTTAAGCACAGACTTAGGTTACAACAGTAGTTATTTACCAGCAACCTTGCCTTAGTGGCTATCTATAGCAAGTCAAAACAGTTTCATATCATAAAGAGGGCTCTGGTTTATGTTGTGAAGATAGCAGGAAAAACCCTTTCTCACATTGGTGCCTACAGATTTAATAATGGAAAGGATTACATCTCAAGCACTCCTTTCCTAATTGTAGCCCTTTGATTATCAGTTGGTCTGTAGGAAAGAGAAATTGTGTCTTTTCTGCAGGGCTGCTGTTAAACTGTAGTTTACTAGTCCTTTATAGCCAGGTGTCAGTTTTTACTCTCAGAGATTTCACCTTCATCTCACATGCTAGAGAGCCACAGGTAGCTTGCATCTGTGTTTCAGACAGACACAATGTATCCCCTTAAAAAGATGGAAATATAAAAGACTTACTCTCTTTGGAGTGGAGTGCTGAGTTCTCTTAGAGTTGGGGTGCAATCAGATGTATGAGATAAACTAATTTGCTTTAAATCTTGTTATAAGTTATAACTTATGTTCATTAAATAGTGAGTAAACATTCTTCTGTCTCCACTGAAAGGATTTTCTTGTCAATAAAAGTAACTGTTCAAGAAATGTTATAGATTCTGCTATGTTCTGTAGTCTGAACTATTTCTAAGATATTTATTTAATTCTGCAGACAGTACATGATGGAAGACAGTTTATGAAGTTCATCGATCCTAACTTAGGAGTCCCTTTGCCAGAAAGAGACTATGGTGGAAATTGTCTTATATACGATCCAGACAACAGGACAGATCCTTTTCACAATATTTGGGTGAGATACTAAATCTGAAAGATCTTACATCATTAATATGTTTATGTTCTAGCAATTTGTGTCTGAATGTTTTTCATGTATGTTAGTGATTAATGCTGAATCTACCACTGTCTTTTTCATAATTAAGAAATATGTATTTTAAAATCCATTTTAGAAGAAAGACAGGATATAAATCCCATAAATAAATAAACAAAGTAATTCTATGAAATATTTATTATGTAATTCTGTGTTAGTATAGAATTCAGCTTCCTAGAATCTCAAATTTCATATTTTTAAAAGGAAGCTTCACCCACTTTAGCTGGAAAGATGAGATTGAAAATGAAATGTTGGAAGCCAAAAGAGTTGCTAAATAAGGTTTCCAATTCACATGGGTTGAGGCTTCAGTGCCCAGCATAGTAGTTTGCCTTTTCCTGCACCTAGACAGCAGTAGCATGAATTATGTAAACATAATTATACAAAGCCTATTAATTTTGTTGATTGTTCAGGATGTCAGATTTTACTGTTCTTTGTGCCCTCCCTCCCTTCTTCCCTCTCTCCCTTTCTGGGACGACAGAATATATACACACGCCTTATAGCTGCCAACTAACCCCTGTGTTAACCAGAGCATGCTATCCATTCCTCTGTAACCTAACTAGACACTTTAGAAGTGGGGTTAAATTATTTAATTGCTCTACATCCTTTAGAGTGTATTGAAGGAAATCTACACCCATTCTCTGCTGCTGTTCAGGTTTTCTCTAGCGATTTGAAAGTAGAATCTTCAGATGACTGAAATGCAAGTTTTGTGATATTTCTGAGTCAGGATTATCTTGAGCCATAAAATCTGGGAAATAGTAGATTAGCATTCATTTTTTAATACTGTTTGTAGACTACGTGGACCAATGATCAAGATTTTTTACTCTGTCTTTTGAAAAATAAGACACCTACACTAAAAACTTTCAGTGCAAAAACAACAGCTTCTGTGGTTACAACTTGTGTTTTGAGTCAAAGGAGAAGTATAGATCTGTGGAAGATATCTAATTAAAGTGCCATACATTCCCTGTTTAGATCTAGCATTTATCAAAAACAGAATGAACACACTACAGGTCAAGTCTCCCTTATCCACAATGCTTGGAACCAGAAGTGTTTTAGATTCAGGGTTTCTTGGATTTTGTAATATTTGTATTTACCTGAGACATCTTAGAGATGGGACCCAAGTCTAAACATGAAATTCATTTGTTTCAATGCACCTTATACACATAGCTTGATGGTAATTTTATACACAATATTTTTAACAATTTTGTGCATGAAAAAAGTTTGTGAACACTGAACCATCACAAATCAAAGGTGCCATTAACTCTGTCCCCTATGTGAACAATTTTAGATTTGGGAATATTTCAAATTTTGAAATTCTGGACAAAAGAGACTCAACCTGTATGCAAGATTATCTGAACACTTCCCTTCATTTTTATTTTTGTTATCACTATTATTATTTTGTAGAAAGCCAGTGTGGTGTCAGCTCTGGAGATCAGGATTCATATCCCTTCTCAGCCATGGAAACTCACTGGGAGACTTTGGGCAAGTCACACTCTCTTTGCCTCCCAGGGAAGCAAAGGCGAGAACTCGCTCTGAACAAATTTTGCCAAGAGAACCCCGTGATAGGGTTGCCTTAGTGTCAGTATAAGTTGGAAACAATTTGAAGGCACACAACAATAACTATTATTTTGTATTAGATGCCCCCCCCCCCAAAGTTATAGTATTTGATGTAGGCTTCATTTTTTTTTTTTTTACATTTTTAAAATATATATATATAAACTTTAAAGGAGACATTCTGTGTTGGAACCAAAGTAGCCTATCCTCTATTAGTCATTTTGGATAATTATCTTGGTTATTTTACTTAAAGAAAATTGGTCTTATCTGTGCAACCTAATTGTTCTGCTTGCATTACAGGACAAACTAGATGGATTTGTCCCTGCACATTTCCTTGGCTGGTATCTAAAGGTAAGAATAGGTGTTTTCTGTGTTCACTTCTTGTTAGTTTTTGAAGCTTTACTGGCTCTATTTCAATGTTGTAAGTGTGCAAAATTAATTATGTAAGGCAGTCATCTGCGAAAACATTTAAACTTAAAATATTTTTTATTCTGTGTCATTCAAATTCCTTTCTAAATACTGTAACAATTTCATACACTTATCTGCCAATCTTTTGATATATAAAACCAATTGCCAAAGCAGACCAGTGGCTTGGAGTGGCCTCTGGCAGCTCCAGCAGCTATCAGCCCACAATTGGCCAGGGGCTAAAGTGACCATATGGCCCGCTCTGAAAATGGGTCACCATGGTGGTCCCAAACAGGCCACTCCTTCTGCCCGTGGCCCTGGGCCACCTTAGGCAGCCTCACAGCAACTTCCAGCCAAATTAGGGGCGTGTGTCATCTGTACGCCATGCCCATGTGTTTCAGGCCAAAGTAGCTGTTCATATTCATTTTAATACCTTTAACCCATACACAGCTAAACTATTTTCATATGAAACTTCAAAAAAATAAATAAATAATAACTTGCTTCCAACTTGTGATAAAACTAATCTACGCAAAGTTGCATCTTTCCCACATCGTCCCTCTCACACATATACACATTAACAATGTACCAATAAGAAACAACCTAATATTCTGAGTCCACCAGTAATAATGCAGACAGACCAGCTTTGCTTTATGAATGTTGCTTAGGACAGTGCTTCTTAAACTATCTGATGTGGTGGTCCTGCAGGTTTCTTTCCCAGTGTGGTAGGAACTGGCACCATCTTTGTGCCTGTTGGCTACAGTTTCTTTACTTCTTGGAAACATACCACAAACAGCATACAAATGGCTTGCAGCTTTGAGTAGCACTGGTTTAGTAAATGTGTTTCCCATGCTTTAGTCAAATATTGTTGTCCTATTGACATTTCCTCTTGATCATTTTCTCTATCACGAGAATGCAACAGCTTCTGTATTGTTATGTAGTGAGCATGGATATTTGGCTGTCCTCCCAAACAAGTTTCTAATAGGGCTGTTCTGTACTTGATCACAACTAGTTGCTAAAACAGCTTCTTCCAGTTGAGTAGCTTATGAAAGACAGTATTTTCCAGTTAAGTAGCTTATCACATCTGTTTCTCTATCTGAGCTGTGATTTAAAGGTACCTACAAGTGGTCACTGGTAATTCTGTCTGCTCTTTTCAGTTCAGAGTTGGAGGTATGGAGTTTGTGCCTGCTGAATAAACAAATAATCAAATAATGCACATTTTAATTCAGGCTGAAGTACAAACAACTTTGAGATGTATCCCAAGTGTATGAAAAAGGAAAAGAATCTCAAGAATAATTATATGTTCCTTCTTGAAGAACATGTTTAACAGTTTGTGCTGCTAGTACTTGCCACACAGTTAAAGTATCTTCTGTTCGACAGTTATTTCTCACTTATGGTCATCTTAAAGCAAATATATCATGGGATATTCTGGTGCTGAGAGTGTGTGACTTGCTCAGGGTCACCCAGAGGATTTGCATGGCCAAACAGGGACTCAAACCCTGATCATAGTCCAACACACAAACCACTACACCACGCTGGTTCTGTTGTATAGCCTACAGAGTCTTTAATTTAAAGCACACAGTAAGATACATAATGAAAGAATTGATGGAGAAATTAGTTTGGCTGCTGTTTTAATACATACTGATCTTTGGCCTTTTATTATTGACTATAATCTCATTAAATATTTTTGGCATCTTTTAAAATATTTATTAAGGAGTAATACTGGGAACAAATACCTTAACTGGCTTAATTAAATTGAAAAAAATAGCTTAATTTTGGAATGATGCATCTTAAATGCAGCCACCCATCCTAACCATGACAGATGAAATTTCTTCAATTTACTTCTATCATTTCAATTTGTTATAATTAAGTTTCTGGTGCTTATTAAGGGATTTTGGGATGTCTATACACATATTTCATAGATTTAATACCAGTTTTCAGACCAGTGATATCATGGAGTGAGTGCTTGACCTGTTTTGAAAGACCTTTCCATAGTCCTTAGATTTGTGAAAATTATCTGTAAACCATACAAATTTAACTCTTTCATAATCTCAGAGGCCTCTTTTTGCAGCAGTGGTACAAATAGAGCTATATCAGCTGCAAAAACGCTAATCTTACGTCTTTTCCCGAATTAAAACACCTTGTATTTTAGTGTTGTCTCTTTTTAAACACTTTTCAGAAGTGAGTAACCATGGTTTGGGATAATGCTCTTATTTTACTGTTTCTTTTTAATAAATCTCTTCAGACACTAATGATTCGTGATTGGTGGATGTGCATGATTATCAGTGTAATGTTTGAATTTCTGGAGTACAGTCTAGAACATCAACTTCCAAACTTCAGTGAATGTTGGTGGGACCATGTAAGTATTACCCTTTATAGATATAAGATGGAAATCTAGGTTTGAAGTTGGCTTTGTTCATTAATTCACATTAATACTAGCCACAGTTTGCCTATATTTATCCAGGAAACTGAGATTAGAAAAAAATATAATTTAACAAAGGTTGTGATCTAACAACCATACTAGAGGAGGAGAAAAGAGTGGAGAGCCAGTAATGTACTATTATTTTTACTAATTGTTAAAAATGATTTTTTTAAAAATAAAAGCTTTATTTTTTTTTTAAATGGTCCATTCTTAGAGTGAGCAGTGAAGCCATGGCAACAGAGAAGCCCAGCAAGCAGGAGTCAAAAGATTAAATGAAATGTGCAATCCTAGAAAGAACAGATAATATATCTTGAAAGAAGGAAGAAATTATTCAGAAGGAAGAGGCAGACTGTTACAACAGTTCAGAATGAATATCCTAGCTAGTTAGTATAGGAATAATGGATTGACCATCACAGAAACTCTGAGTCAACCCAGCAAATTGCACTGTAATGTGAGTTATACTAACAACGACAACGGGCCCATGGTATTTATAGGGGATCCGTTCCAAATCCACCCACAGATATCAAAATCCGTGGATGCTCAAGTCCTGTTGTCTTCAATGGTGGTGTGGCCATGTGGCCACACCACCGTTGGGGACAATGGGACTTTGCCGCCCCAGACCCCCAAGCCTGCCTCACCATCATGGGCAGCTGCCTCCCTTCCTCCTCTTTTGGCCCTTCCTCTCTTCTCCCCCCTCCTTCTCCTCTTCCACCCACCCGCCGCTACCTCTCTTCCTCCTTTTCCTCTACTTCCTTCCTTCCTTCCTCCTCCTCTTCCTCTTCCCCTATCACCTCCACCACCTCTTCCCTTCCTCCTCCTTCTCTTCCCCCAATACCGCCATTCTTCCACTTCTTTTCCTTCCTCCTCCTCTTCCTTCCTTCCTCCCTCCCTCTTCCTCCTCCTTTTCC
>NC_056522.1:260975955-261099590 GCF_019175285.1 Sceloporus undulatus
CCTCACCACCACATCTTCTTCCTTTCTCCGCCTCTTCCTTCTTTCTGGTTCTTCTCTTCCCGCCACCTCCTCCTCCTCTGCTGCCCCCCCCCCATGGGCTTGCTGGCCATAGATGCTGAAATATGCGGATGGCAAGGCAACGGATACAAAGAGTGGACTGTATCAGGGAAAAAATGGGTGGGGTAATGCAATAGCTATATTAGATGGTGAAAAGTGACATATTAGTTATTTAGATTATATCCTTTCTTACACTTTATGAATTGACAAACATTCTGTCCTGGCCAAAGATTGTTTACATCACTGATCTTGAAGTAATTTATGGCATGTATTATAAACATACCTCAGTGTAAATTTTAAAAAATGTAATGTAATGTAATTTTTTAAAAAATCTAATTGTTGTTGTTTTTCTTTTCCAGTGGATTATGGATGTAATGTTATGCAATGGACTTGGCATTTACTGTGGAATGAAGACTTTGGGCTGGCTTTCATTAAAAACATATAAATGGCAAGGACTTTGGAACATTCCCACATACAAGTATGTTAAATTTTGAAATTTCATGTTTAAAGTGGAAAGATGTAAATCTTAGAGCTTTTGATTGCATGTATGCTAATGTCTTTTGATTTGGAGAAAATAACTAGCATATATACTTGTATATAAATTGAAGTTTTTTTACTAGACAAAAATTGACGCATAAAATCCTGGGTTGATTTATCCATGGGTCAGTGTAAGTACGGTGTGCCCACTATATCCATGAGTTCAAGATCCATGAATTCAACCAACCATTCAAAGCAGATTCAAAGTGGAGGCAGCTGAGGCATCCTCACCTCAGTCTCTTCTTGAGTATGGACTGGTTAGTACCTGATCCCTTCTTTATGGGAAGCCTTTCTCTTTTTGAGTGTGGGGAAGGTAAAAGAGAGGGGAATTAAAATCTCTACTTCAGGGAGCATACCAGCTGCCTGATAGCAATGTTTCTGCTTGTTCCTTCATAGGCAGAAGCTGGTGAGAAAGCACGAAGAACTGGCAGCCAGAGCTTGCCACCACTGAACCTTGCAGTCCATCTCTTCCTGCCTACACTCTCTTTTCTTCTGCTGTTCTGGCACAGCTCTGCCTATGATGGAGGCAACCCCGTCTTTCCCCTCAAGTTCTGAGATTTTTCTGTTTACAGTATTTTGTTAGGCAAACTGGATTTTAACTCCGCTCTCTTTTTACCCTCCACACACCCCAAAAGAGAAAGGCTTCCCATGAGGAAGGGAGCAGGTACTCAACAGGCCGAACTCAACTGCAGTCTGCCTGTCATCTAGTGTGCTCTTTTCTCCTTTATATCCTTTGTCTGTGGGTCATATCAAAATCCATAATACTGACACACAAACCTATCCTGGAGTTATAAATTAGTTTGACTTATACATGAGGTGGTTGTTGTAGTTGTTGTGCGCCTTTAAGTTTTTTATGACTTATGATGACCCTAAGGCAAATTATATATGGTAATAAAAAGAAAGTTGAACAGAAAAGCTGAAAGGGTCACATCTCTGCATGGAACTTGTTCCATTCTTAAAATAACACCAATAGAGGCTAAGCTGGAATGCATACCACAAGTTATGAAGAGAAATATGAGGTCCAGGAGGTCACAAAGATGCTTACCATATAGTGTGAAGAAAGCTATTAGAAATTAAAAGGCATCCTCCAGAAATTGGCTTGACCTAATGAGGGGGGCTTACGGAACATAAACTTGCACAAAGGAAATGCCAGCAGAAAATTAGGCATGTAAAAAAGGATATTGACGAGCATATCACTAATAGCATCAAGACCAGCAACAAAGGATTATTTATTTATGTTAGAGAGACAGATAGATGGTTTTATGGCAATGAAATTAAAGGAATTTTGAAGATGAATAAGAAGATTATAGAAAAGTTGAATGAATTATTTTCATCTGTCTTCAGGGTGCTTACAAAGAAAAGCACCTGAACTGTGCCAATTTCAAGGAGGAGGGAGAGAAGGAGTTGAGTAAGATAGTGCTGACCAGAGAGGAAGTGTGAGACTTCATGAACAAATCACAAAAAAACAACAAATCAATAGGTCCAGACAGCATCCACCAGAGAGTTCTTAAATAATTTAACAGTGAAATTATTGCTCTGCCTAAATATGTATTATGTCCTCAAGAACAGCCTTTGTGATAGAGGACAAGAGAATACCCAATGTAAGACCATTTTTTTGAAAGTATGTGGGAAGATCCAGGAAACTACAGGATAGTTAGCTTAACGTCTGTTCCAGGTAATTTGGTGGAAAGTATTATTAAGGATAAAATTGTCAAGCTTGTAGAAGGCCAAGCCCAGCTGAAAAAGAATCAACATGGCAGCTGCAAAGGTAAGTCTGTCAAATTAAAATTTTAGAGTTCTTTGAAGTACATGGACAGGTATGATCTGGTAAGTATGGTTTATTCGGACTATCAAGAGACTTTTAACAATGTTCCTCACAAAAGACTGTGGAGCAAATGTAGCAGTCATTGGATAACAGTGGATCAAAACTTATTAAAGAGCAGAAAGCAAGGAATAGGAATAAATGGCCAATTCTTGTGGGGAAAAGGGATATGAACAGTGGCATTCCACAGAGATCTGTATTGGGACTGGTGCTTTTTATTTAATTCATAAATGAGATGGAGCTAGAAGTGAACAATGTAGTGGACAAGGTTGGTCATAATACAAAATTATTTTTCATGGTGAGTACTAAATGGAATGGAAAGAGCTCACAAGAATCTCTCCAGATTGGGGTAATGTTTGGTAAAATGGCAAGTGAGTTTTTCTATGAGCAGGTATAAACTATTACAAGCAGAGCCAAAATAAATAAATAAATCTCTGCTTCTTGTATCCATTGACAAGATCCAAGGCTGAAGTGATAACCAAGACAGGGAGCCTGGGGTTGTGGAAAATAACTAAATGAAACTTGACCCAGTGTTGGGCATAATTAGAAAGGGAATTGCCAGTAATATATCGTATTATACTTACACAGATCCGTGTTGTATAAGAAACGTGCACCTGGAATATTGTATATAGTTTTGAACACTGCACCTAAAGTAGTGTATTGTAGAACTGGAAGAAGTACAGAAAGAGGCAATCCAAATAATCAAAGGACTGTAATAGTTTTCCTGTGAGGAGAGAGTATTGAAGCTGTTAAGGTGAGGCACAAAAGGCAACTAAGGCTGCCTGCACATTTCAGAAATAATCTGGTTTGATACCACTTTAACTACTATGGCTCAGTGCCATGGAATTCTGGGAACTGTAGTTTGTTGTGGCACCAGAGTGGTGTTCTGTTGCCACAACAAAATACAATTCCCAGAATTCCATACCATTGAACCATGGCAGTAAAACTGATATCAAACTGGATTATTTCTGCAGTGCAGATGCAGCCTTAATGGAGATATGATACATATATATATAATTATACATGATGAAGACAAAGTAGATAAATAGAAGCTTATCTCCCTCTGCCAAAACACTAGAATCTGGCATCATCTACTGAAGCTGAATGATAGGAACTTAAGGAAAGATAGAAAGAAGTATGTCTTCACACAGCGTATAGTTAATCGTTGAATTCACAGCTACAGAGTGTAATTACAGTCTGGATTTCTTTAAAAGTTAATTGGATAAATTCATGGAGATACTACTAACCAGGATGAATGTGCAGTGGGCCTTTGTTATCTGCTGGGGTTTGGGTCCAGGGCCCTCAGTGGATAACAAAATCTGTGGATGGTCAAATCCCATTCAGTACAATGGCATAGAAAATATATAAAATGGAAAAATTAAAGTTTGCTTTCTGGAATCTATAGTTTTAAGGTATTTTAAGCCTTGCATTATTGAATCCATGGATTAAAAAATGTGTGGATAAGGAGAGCTGACTGTATATCACTTTTAGTATTTCAGCATGCCTCTATATAGGTATTGAAATAGAAATCATTATTCACCACATAATAATATCATTTACAATAATGAACTTCTTGTGGCTTTTTCTCCCCAGAGGTAAAATGAAGAGAATTGCTTTCCAGTTCACACCTTATAGCTGGGTTAAATTTGAGTGGAAGCCAGCATCCAGCCTTCGCAGATGGCTAGCAGTGTGTGGTATTATTTTTATAGTAAGGACCACTTTTTTCTTATAGATGCAACTAGTTGAAAGTATTCAAAAATGATTATATCTTCATGATAACATGCACATGTGTTTGTATAAATAAGAAATGCTTAGTACTTTAATCCACTGCTTCTAATAAGACCACATGTACCTTTTAAAAGTTTTCTTACATGATAATTTTGTGGAGAATATTTGTGGGTTTTGAACATTTCCATTGTATTGAACATTGACAGACTGGTACATTAACCTAGGAGGATTACAGCAGTGAGGTGGGAAAAGTAGGTGCATGTTTTAAGAACTTGTGAAAACGTACTTTTGTATAATAAAAAGGGAACAATGTGGAAATACTTCCCTTTGAGTTGAGGATGCCACTGTTGCAAGATACTCTAAATATATACAGATTGCTAAACTTTGGGAAATTATAGCACGTTTTGGATTTGAATCTGGAACTTAAGGAATTGAATGGCCTATGTGTGTCAGTTTTTATTGGCAGAGTTGAACACTTTTTACTTGAAGTTTGTCCTGTGGATGCCTCCAGAACACTACTTGGTTCTGCTGCGACTTGTCTTTTATGTGAATGTGGGAGGCGTTGCCATGAGAGAAATCTATGACTTCATGGATGATCCGTAAGTTATTCCTCATATTCAAAATCAGGTAGCAAAATAACAAGGCAGTGGGCTTACCAGTCTGAAGCTGCTTTGAGTAATCTCATTATAAATATAAGATAAAATTGGACACAACTTATATAATTATTGGCAAAAAGCCAATTGGATGGCAATGCCGCTTTGCTTTGTGCTGTCTTCAAACATGCAGTGTTGCTCACTAAGCTGTTCATGATTCAAGCTAACTTGAATGCCAATAGCTTTTGCCCAGAACAGCCTTGGATTTTCTTTTAAATGAGTCTGTCAGTACTGCAGCTTTGAGGAAATGGTCAAATTGGTAGGGTCTGATCATAAACACCCTTCAAACTCTTGTTCTTTAAGATCTCTCCAGCAAATTATTTTAGTTTTTGTGTCACTGGCCTCCTTTACATCTTCAATATGTTGCAAGTCTGCCCTCACACAGCAGTGCATGCACAAAACATCTGCCTGAGTACAGCTCATTCTTTCTACTTTAACAGTTTAGCAGTCAATAGAACACGGATCCCCAGAGTGGTTTTTTGTTCTTTTTGTGTTTGTATTTTTAGCAATATTTTAGTGATAATGGAACAAACCGGCTGACAATCTTGTCTTCACTGGCCAACACAAAAAGTGTCTGTGTTCAGTATCTAGGGTTTCATTATTTTATGAAGATCAGTTTCACTTGCAAGCCTTTGACTCCTAGAACTGGGAAGAAAGGCCAGACTTGATTACTTAGTCGGATTTCAGGAGATTCAACAGTGACAGGCCATCCCCTGCTCCCTCGCATTGGATCTGCTGATTTGGGATGTGCTTCCTGTTTCAAGGTAAGAAGAGCTCTCTATTTCTGTTAGTGAGCTCCTCTCCTGAACACCCCAGCTCATCTTCTGGTCCTTCTGTTTGAGTTGAAAAAGCATCTGTGTTTTATCTGTTTGCCCTCTGTTCAATCACATGGCATAACACTGGAACAGGGGAGCTTCATCAGTCACCAGTGCCTCATTACTGATTCTCTGTGTTGCCATTCTTTGCTAATGCAAGATGCAGAAATCAAGGACTTCATTCAGCAGACAAAAACTTCACTTCAAAGTTGTAGATGAACATTTTCCTGCCTTTTTCTTTTCTTTTGGGTAAAATGACTGATCTCAGCACTTAAAGCTGAACTGAAGTTCCAGATTCTGCATGAATTTAAGAAGAACCTACCCTCTGTTATGTTCATCACTGGTGAGAATTTTACAAGCAAAGAACAAGACATCTACACAACTATTTCTTTCTAAAACTTATGTGAAGGCATATTTACTGTTCAGTCTGAAGAGTTTCTGTTTTAAGGTCCCGTGCACTTTGTTTCAGATTCTCTACCACACCAGTCCACAGAAGCTTATGCCAAATAGAATTGGTTAGTCTTTAAAGTGCTCCAGTCTCTTCGTTATTTTTGTTGCAACAGAGTAACATGGTATTTCTCTTCCTCCCCCCACCCCCCTTGTTAGTCAGGAAATGAGATAGTGTCTCTTAAATAAGAGCAAAGCAGATTTGGTAATTGGGCCAGAAGGATATTATTTCAGGAGCTAAAATGATTACTGAATTCTCTGAAAAATATTAAGAAATTGCAGTGTGCGTTTATTCTGATCAGAGGCAACAGTAAAACAAACTTTTGTACATTTTAAAGGAAGTCTGTAAGTTTTCTGCTCATCTGATACTGGGTTTGCCTCCTCTAATGTTTTAACACTAATCCTCACTCATGTTCCATCTGCAGCCTCAGATTTGGGAGTGTGCAGGTTTGAATGTTGAAAGTGTCTTGCACTTAGACTCACCAAGTGGTGATTCCCTGCTTTCCTAATTAACAATTATCTATTAAGCAATTGGGTAACAGAGATCAGTGTTGTTCTTATTTTTTCTTTCACTGATCCAAGTCATCTTATTCCTGAGATCTCTCTACTTCACTTTCTACTTGAAAGAAGTATATTCCACCTAACCCTTGAGTTAACTGTGCGGTTTGCTTTGGGAAGAAAGGAGGCTTCAATTAGTAGGGCAGTTGCCTGTCATACATGCCTCCTGTTCACCTGGACAAGACTTTATCAGTGCTATCTTCACTCTACCAATAAGGAACATCTAGTTTGTGACATGTGGAATGTGCCTTAAAGCTGGTATCAGTATGGCAACAAAACACCTGTTAACATCTAACAACACTCTAAGTTTTCTTCTTGTGCAAAATATTGGAAAGCCTTCTAAATTGTAGAATATCCATATTGGAATAGTTTTCTGTTTGCATTTGCAAAGAGGCTCTAGAGTACTCACTGTTGTAAACACAAGATCCCATGAAGACGACAACAGAAAGTTGTGTCAGTATCTAGCAATGTCTGCTAAGCAACCCATACTCTAAGGAGTACATTGGTGATGCCACTTAGCAAGTGTAATTTGACTGTGAGCATAATGATTTGCTGACTGATTAAAAAGCCTCATATATCTTTGAAGATCTTTACCACTTGAAGCTGCTGAAATGGCTTGCTATTTTTGCTTGATTTTCATCCTTGCTGCTTTTCAAAATAAAGTTACTTCATGGTCTTGTACTGCTTCTTAATTTTTCAAAAACACAGCACCTTTGGACGAGTATGACATTTGTTCAGATGATCCATGTTTAATCCAGTCAAGATTAAATAAAATGCTTCTAACTTTATTTCAGTTTCCAGAGCTATCCTGCAATGCAAATCCTCCTCAAGCATTCCATATCACCATTCAGCTGTTTTCAATACGACAGTTTATAGAATGGGAGCAATAGCACTAATTCAACAGTGTTCACTAATAAATAAAATCTCTGTTCCATCGAATTCTATACTTTGCTGCCATGTCTTGAATTAATGCTTTCCTTACTAACTGCATATTTTGGCAGAGAACTAAAATAAGGAGTTTCAGCTACACAGTCTCCACAACCAGCTTGTCAACTGTCAGAATAGAGATTGTGGAAAATATGGTACCTCTTTAATGTAGTAAAGACCTTCCATCATAATCTATTCCAATGGTATTCATGTGAGCCCAGGAAGGTCTGGAAGGTCAACAAAAATGTTGATGAGAAGCAGGTTGTACTTCTAATTCAGAGGAAAGAACTCTGCCATTTCCCATACCAGAATCACACACATAAAATACTCTGTGGCCAAGGTTTTTACTTGTCTGAGTGCTAGAAGCAGCTTTTGAAAGGACTTCTGTATCAGCCTAACTGCAAGAAAGCAAGGCTGCACTCCTGCCATTCCCATGGTTCAGTCTTTTTTCCAATAGTAGAGCAAGAAAGTTGAAGGTTCAGCACCCCCTTTATGCCTGTTCAGTCTCTTGGTTTCTGTTTCTCAGGCAGGCACATTGACATGCTCATTGGTACTCCTTCAGTCTTAAATAGATTTTTAGTCCCTCCTCACTGCCATGCTGCTGTTCATCCTTGCCACTAATAGTCCCCTCATGCTCTTACTCACAGGTAACATGATAAAATTTCACTTTTCTGTTTATATGCTAACTGCTGCTGCTGGGGAAGGGTTAATATTGAGTTGGGAAGACAGGGGAAAATAGTTTCCTTCTCATTTATATCAGTAATGTACTCTTAAGAAGAATATCAAAACAGGAAAGGAGGCGGAGGAGGATCAAGGCAATCAGATTCTGTTCTGGGAGTTAGTCCTAGCTACCTACTGATGGAAGCCTGTTTGCCAGTCTAGAGGGGGCACTGAAGCTATTTAGTCTCATTTCTAACCTGCCTACATTCTCTAAAGCACAAAGTGGACTGAGGACAGATCAGGATATCAGGGTCTAATCAAAATGTAGTGGGAGTATATAGAACAAGTCCTGATCTTTGATATGCTTAACACAGTATGTTACCACTGTTAGTGTTGAGAGAACCGACCAGAGTATTTTATTCAAGTTTTGAATAAAAGTCAAATTGCAGTTTGTGTGGGAGGCTACCAAGTTGGAGAATGTAAAATAGGGCAAGGAGATCCCTTGATGTCTTGGGAGCTTCTTTCTTCCTTTGACATTGAGTAGTGTGAGTCGGCAGGACCATATTTAGTGATATGGTTTTGTGCTGAGTAATGTTTCATTTTAGAAGAGTGAATGAGCATGGTTTTCCTGACATGTGAACTCTACCTAGTTGCCCATACTTTGCTAAATAATGGAGTTTCTTCTCATGTCTGAACTGGAATGGTCTCTTGAGGCTTTCCTTTTCCTGCATTGTGTAATTTATCAATTGCAAGCCATTGCAAGCTGTTTACTTCATAGACAATTTTGATCAGCACAGTTCTTTACTCTTGTTATGCTTGTGAAACATTGTTGTCTAGATTCTGTGGAATGGTCTGTAGGGATTGTGGGGTTGGGGTTGATTCGAGGATTTTTTTTAGTGCTGCCCCACTCAGTGATTTACTCTATACATTCCTGCAGTTGTATATGGATGACCCTTACACTGAGATAGGTTGGTATTGTAAAATCTGGCTGGTAATTATTCTCCAGTGTTTTAGACCAGGGTTTTCTGTGGTCCTGCTACCAAAGATATTACCACCATCACTCCTGCCACACTAAGGTATGGCATATTTCTCTTACCACACATATAAATGGATAACGTTTATTGAATATGTTGAAATCTTTTGTGGATTTGAATTTAAATTGTGTTAATAGAATGAGCAACTGGAGCTGTAACATTTAGTTGCAGTCTTATTGATCAAGGTTTGATGAAGCAGTGCAAGAGAGCTTACTTCTCAGTATTTTGAAATCACTTATTCTATAGTTTATCTGTTGTCCAGATGCTAATATAGTGCAGCAACTACTGTCCCATTTTCCTGCTTAAAAACTAGCATTTGCCACGGTTGTATGTGAAAAAATTCCAACCCAGTTTAAATAGGTTTGCTTTGTCTATGGTCTTAAAGTAAATTGTAAGCCACAATTTGAAAGACAAATTTTAACAGCATTTTAAAGAAATGGAATTTGACACTTGCCAGATTTTCTTGAGTTTCTTTTGCCAACATTATTTCTGACTAAGTAGATATTTTAAAAATTCTAATAACTAATACATACACAATCATGAAGCCACTTCCTAGCCTAATGATAGGAAGAACATAATGTTCTATATGACTAAGGACCCTCCACACTACACAGTTAACACTTGGATTATAGGTAACCACCATGGCAACATCATATGGGATTCTGAGGTTTGCAGTTTAGGGAGGGGCAAGACTCAGCTTCTCACAGTAAACCCTATGATCACCAGGACAGGCTGGGTCCTTCAAATTCAGGGGTGCCTTTTTTAACATTTCCACTGTACAGAAGAACTGTATTCATTCCAAAAAGGGGAAATACAGTGCTACTTACTTATCAGTCCTGATTCCAACTGACATAGTTCCCATCAACAGTATTCCAGTTTCGGGGGGGGGGGGCAAAATGCCTTTCTCCTGAATGTTGCTTAAGTGTAAAGAGAGAAGGATTTCTTGATTCTGATTCTTTCTACAACCCCAATACTTGCATTCAAGGGGAGAGGAGCATTGCTTCCTCTCTCCCTGAATATAGCTGCTAGGTTGGGGGCAGGAGAAGGATTCCTCTAGCTCAGATCTATAATATCTGGTGTGAAGAAACAGGGGGGACAAAAGATTACTGCTTTGTTTGAAGCAATGGTCATAGAATCACAGAGTTGGAAGGTGCCTCATGGGCCATTGATTCCAACCCTCTGCTCAATGCAGGATCTCCAGCTAAAGCATCCCCAGCAGGTAACTGTTCAGCCTCTTTTTATAAATGTCCGGAGAAGGAGAATCCATCACCTCTCTAGGCATCATGGAGAGATTTGTTTTGAGAAGAACTAGAAATCTCCATTCCCCTAGTCTCCTTTCCATTTGACACTTCTTTAAAGTTAGTAAATACAATAACTATTGAAGATCACATTTCCTTGCTGTAGAAGGAACTATTGGCCAAGATCCTGCAGTGGGAGAGATCTTGTGAAGCTTTGTTTTCGTAGTTGTGTTAGCCTCCCAAAATCCACCTTGTAAGCAATGCAACCCTCCAACATAGCCATTCCCATGTTGTTGGAGGTGGGTGGTGGTGAGCAGGAGTATGTCTAGCCATTGTTCTGTAGCTGGATGTGCTTCAATAGGCATCTGCAGAAATCGCCAGGGTTCCTGGGGGGGGGGGGTGTCTCCTCAGATGTCACCCATGCAACATGTCCAGCTACTGAAATATAGCTAGATCACTCCCTCCCCCAGACATCATGGAAATGGCAAATACCATTTAGAATTCAGAAATGTGTGTAATGGTATACTGATGCTGTTGTTTTTTATTGCAGGACGTTCCATAAAAAACTGGGTCAACAGGCATGGCTGGTTGCTGCTATCACAGCTACAGAGTTCCTTATTGTAGTGAAATACGATCCCTACACTCTAACATTGTCACTTCCTTTCTACATCACACAGTGCTGGATCCTTGGGATCATGCTTGTACTTACATGGACAGTGTGGCGCTTCTTCATTCGGTGAGCAAGAACTGAATTTCCAGCTTGTTTATTTGGATCTTTTACCTGATGTTCTTACTTCTCATGAAGGGTTATCATGGAAACGTGTTGCAGAAATGATCAAAAATGAGCACTTAGCACTGCAGGGGTTTGACATAGAGAGAGAACTCAAGCAAGAATATTGTGGCTAGAGAAAACTAGATTTCAAATATTCATTGTAATTTATTCGTCGGGTGTTTATCCACAGGCCCCTCTTAAAGGCTTCAGAATGACAAATTGTCTAACAGTCTACAATGAAAAAGAACTGTCTACAATATGTGTGTGCTGTTAACTGTGAATTAAACAGACAGGGCTGCTTTTGTCGAGTTCCCTCCTAGAAAGCAGAGAGAATTGGTAACAAATGCATACCCTTCCCCCAGCATGAATGACTTTGCTCTGCACCTTGCTAAGAAAGAGCATATTTTCCATGTTGAAGTTGGGAAGCCAGCAAGAGGGGCTCCCTGTGTTTTGTCCTCAGAGTAGACCCATGAAGGATGCATCTTGAAAAATGTTCCCCACTTAAGGATCAACTAGGACCTCTCTAGGTTTTTGGCATTGCTCTCTTGAGAGAAAAAGATGATAGATCAAAATGAAGAGCACTTACTGAAGAGAGATTTATTTATTTATTTATTTATTTATTTATTTATTTATGTCCTGCCAGACCAAAGGAGCTTGAGGAGAGTTAGTAACAGTCACAGTTGGTTCAAAACAAACTGTGAGTTGATAATGGGGCATCTCCTCTCTGAGGGAAGACATGGGCTATGTGATGACAGTTGTGTTGTGAAGACTCAAACAAGTGAATAAGTGGGTGGGAGATAATCTTCCAACAACAATTTTTCAAGACTATTGTGGTAGGATTGTCCTCCTTAGAACTAGAAAATGCTTAATGTTTGACTAGAACTGGTCGTAGAGTCTGACATATAATGGCAATTCCAAGACATGAAAAAAACAACAGTTAATGAACAGTGAACATTCTTCCTGTAAAGTTAAACTGAGATTACATGATATTTCAACATTCGTATCATGAATTCATAAAATTAATTCTGTTACGGTGTATTTTTTTTCCTAGTGACATCAATTTACGATATAAAGAGATAAGACGACAGAAACAAGAACATAAGTATGGAAAAGACAAAGACAAGTGTTTAAGCAATGGTGATGGACATGCAGTATTGGCAGATGAGCACAGTGAGAATAAACTAAAGGAGAAAAAACTTTGAACTTGAGTGATGAATTAAGGGCTATAAGGGTTATTTTTCATGACTTTGTAAGTTTAACCCTCCATAGTTTTGTAACTTTCAATGTTTTCTCATGTGTGAGAATCCTGTTGGAAAAAGGTGCCACCTAATCTCTTTTGACCAAGGTGTTTACAACTAATGTTACAAGCAATGCTCCTTCCACAAAAGAACCTCCACTGAAGTGTATTATAAGTGTTTGTGTCATCTTAACAAGAGGAGGGTCAGGGAGGCTTACGTAGATACAAAGGGAATCTAGTAGCCCCAGGTCTGGAAAACTGTTCCTGCTTGGGGCATCATGAACACATTTTCTGGAATAAATATGTACACTGTGAAAAGCAGTTTGGTATTTTCTGCTGGAGCTACCTGGAACTGTAGCTATAATACTCATGTCCTTCTGATTCATTTACCAGTTAGGACAGTCTCAATAAAATAAATGGTGAGATACAATAGAAACACGAGAACAAATTGCATAACTTGCACAGTATACTATTGCAACAGCCCATGAGGGTCTTGGATCTAGCTGCCTATGTCTCAAAACAAAGCTGCAGAACCTTGAAACAGCCTGCAAGTTTTGTACTACATCCTGTTGATAACCAAATACCTCTTCAATCCATCTAGATCCTGGTCATTTCTTTAGGTCAGAACATTTAACTTTGCTGGTCAGTAGCCAAATAGAGCAAATGCAGGATGAAAAAGATAGAAAATAGTTAATCCACTAAAGTTGGGTGTTCATTGCCTTACTCTACCAGTGAGCTGTTTGCTGCTCTTGCCTTGGTTCTTGGACCCCTCTTCCTTGTACAAGACAGAGTTTGTCATTTGCTAGAATGGTCTTGTTACTTCTAGAGTCTAAATTGAACTAAATAGAATGAAGCTGTTTACAGGCAATGGCAGTGGACACAATCAGTCACTAAAAGGCTATGGCTACTGCCAACAGCACATAGGAGCTCGAGTCAAGGGACACTGGCTATCTTACTTGTCATTTGCTTCCCAAAACCAAATGGTGTCATGTTACAAACATTTCTGTGATTACAGTTATAGAAATTAATTTCACATTCTGTTTCCCCTTCGTTAACAATGTAACAGCCTTAAATCTATAGAAATCTGGGGAAATTAGTTTTGAAACAAACTTTTTTTTTTAAGTGAGTATAAGCTAAAATGCTAGCCCTCCTTTTGCCATTCCTCCTCCATGAGATCTCAAAAATGCTGCTGGTTAAAGCACAATGACTTTGGCTCCCTTTCATAACAATACTTGAATGGTAAAATAAGTCTGCCTTTGCCTTGTTTCTACAATGACACCAATGTTCTCTTTAAACAATGGATGCTTTCATGCAATCATGCAAATGAATTTTTGAAAGCTCAGCAAATGAAGCAGGGTTTTTTTAGCATATAAAATGAGTGAAGGAACTCTGGCCCATGATGATCAATATGAGAAAGGTCATGTGAAGCTTATTCTTGATTTGTGCATAATATACTGCTGCATAGTCACTGAATTGCTGATGTTTAAAATTAGGATTTATCTGGTGTTCAATAATAAGGAATACAGTGTCTGTAACAAGACATTAACAGACATCTTAAAAGGGCAGATGCTAGACTCAGCTGGTACATAGAAGAAACCTCTCCCCACAAATGGATGCAGTAGGTTTTCAAAGATTTTCAGGTCCATTTTGTACCTGTCTTGTGACCTGACTAGAGATAATACGAATGCACCTGTACTAGTGTGGCCTCAGTTTTGCAAGGCTTACATAGGCATAGTCCTTGTCTTTGTACTAGTAAATTCTGCCCCTCTTGTAATTTTGTGTTGTAATGTCCTCCATGTAATTCTGGTGGTAACAAGTGCAATGGGGAGAACTTGAAGGAAAATTTATTTTTTGTTTTTGTTTGAGGAACCAATTGTGTATAATTTCAAGTATAGGAAGGGAGGGGGAGAAAAACTTTGTTTCCCAAGTTGAAGTTGACCTATTTTTAAAACATTACTTTCATACTGATTTTATGTTCAGTGAAATATTAAGTCTTACAGTTATAGTCTGGATAATTGGACAAATGTAATAAAAGGGTGTTTTGCTGGTGTACTCCTGTGTCATGAACTTTGTGGGGGAAGAGAGGGATTTTTATTCAGTCCAAGTTCAATTGTAAGTACTCATTGAAATCTGTTGACTATGGCAGCACTCAAATTAATTACTCAGGGACATTGCCCTAAACTATCCTAAACCAATCCAAATGTGAGTGAGACATATTATTATTATTATTATTATTATTATTATTATTATTATTATTATTATTTCAACTTATATCCCACCTTCTTCCCAGTACAGGGATTCAAGGCAGATAGCAACAAATTTTAAACAGTAAAATTTTAAAACAATCCAAATAATTAAAAAGTATACAGTTTAAAAACAATTAATTAAATAAGTTAATAATGTATTATAATATTAAAATGTATTTAAAACTATATACAAAGCTTCTATACCATATACAGTCCAACCCTTGAAAGCCCAGCCCTTATCAATTGATTTTAAGAGATTTAGATTTCGGTTGCAGCAAATTTTTCAGATATCTGTGGCTTTTTGGACAATCTAATTTCCTGCAGCAGTGAAATAAAGTGTGCGCACATTGAATCCAGAACTACAGTATCAAAAGTGTTCAAACCAAACCACTTTGACAAAATATGCACAAATTGCAGTACAGTATTTTGAAATTTGCTGTACATTGAAGGAACATTAAGGCTGGGAGATTGAAATTTGCAGGTAAAGAATTCTATTTTCTACTTAGCTGTAGATCTCTCAGATTTTCCAATACACCCGGAAGTGCTGTTTGAGAGCAGGAAAAAGAATAATTTATGTCTAGGAGACAGACCCTATTCCTTTCTACAAGCTGACAGGCAGGCTTCAGGGGACCCAGATCAATCATACATAGACAGAAGGACTGACTTGACACACTCACATTCTAGTGCTGCCTTTCACTAGCTAAAGAGAATACTGATAAACCCATCATTCAACCTGCAGATATGTGTCATGATTGGTGTTCTGTTTTTGTAGCAAAATAGCCCATATCAGCCAGTTGCAGTCTATAGTTTCTGGGTGTTTTTGAAGGATCCTGTCTTAGCATTGGAGACTGAGTGGTGTAACCTTTTGGTCTCTTCAACAATTCCCTTAGAGCTAGAAAATACATTGCCTCATACAAAGAGGAAATGAGAAAGAAATGCAGGCCATTCATACACCAAACACTGTACACCAATTTATTTGATTTATTTGTTTCCCTTTAATTAACTGGATAGTCAGGAATAAGAAACAAACTAGATGTTGGGAGTCAAGGATACCAGCCTTGAGTGGAGTGCTTCTTTATTCTATCCCATACCTATTTTATGAGCTGCCACTTTATTGCTGGCTTCAGACCAGGTTAACAAGGGTGATAGATACTTGGTCAGCAAGTTTCTTGTTTGTAAAGCTGTGGTTTAGTGAACTGGATAAACCCATTAATGTAGACTGGCATTAAGCTGGTAAATGGCTTTGGGGGTTTTCTGTAGGCTGGATTTGTTGCACTTCCAAGATAGTAACCCAAGAGATATGACCCTTCCAGTATAATGCCCCAGGAGGCTAGCTGCCTGTTCTCACCTTATAGGAGTATCAATGTGTGTTGATAGATATGTGAAATTTCCAGAAATTTTGAAGCCATGCCCGGGGGGGGGGGGGGGTATGTTCTTTGGGAGGAGACAAATTTTTAAAATACTGAAGAACATGCAATATCAGTTTTACAGAATTAAAGTCACTGTATTACTTGAAAAACCTAAATTCTATCATGGGTAACTTCTTTTGGCATCATGTTTGATATATTAAAAGCACTTTTTTCTAGATTTCCAGAAAAAAATGTTAACTGTATTATTACTATTATTTCATTACAAATGGAGCTGCAAGATCTCGAACTCTAAGGAACACCTGAAGTATAAAGAACTGGTTTGCTTTTGTCCGATTATGAGAAGCAGGTAGGAAAACACAGTTTAAAAAAACAAAACAGAAGAAACCATCAACATTAGTAAAGCAAAGAAAACTGTTTGCTTCACCTAGCCTTCTGCAGTTGTGCCAAGAAGATAAAGCATTCCCATAAAAGGAATCAAAAAAAGAAACCAAGATGAGGAGAAGGGGAAGGAAAAATATGAACAACTTGTAAATATTTTATTCATCCTTCTAAATGAAGGTATTCCGTAATCCAATCTTCTTTCAGTTTTTCCTGGAGAAAATTAGCTTCCAAAAATTGAGAAAACTGGTTCCCCCCCCCCCCCCCCCTTTTTTTCTGAGCCTTCACATTTCTAGTAGCAACTGAGAGGTTAAAAATTCTTAACCCCTCTTCTGAGTTTTTGGCATTTGGCCTTTTGGCTGGGGAAACACTGTGATGTCCTCTCCTTAGCAATCTACCCTCCACAGTTAAGGGTGCAGCAGGATCTTGTGTTGGAATGCCTAACATATGGAATAGGTGTCAAAGAGTACAGAATGAACTGGAGCGGCCCTATTGCTAATATTATCCACTGTGGATTTTAATTTAGCCACTTGTGTAAGCAAAGGAGTGTGTTAGCCACCATCTGTTTATAGCTGTAATCCTTATAGCTGCGTTTGAATCAGTGTAGTACAGTGCACCCTTGTTATACGCTGGGATTTGGTTCCAAGATCCCCCGTGTATATCAAAAACCATGTTTGCTTGAGTCTCATTAAATATAATGACATAGTAAAATGGTGTCCCTTGTTTAAAAAAATGGAAAATCAAGGTTTGATATTTGAAATTTATACTTTTTTTGAACATTTTCAAACCATGTATGCTTGAATCCGTGTATAAAAAAATCTGTGTATAAGAAGGGCCGGCTGTAGTCATAGAATCAGAGTTGGAAGAGACTGCAAGGGCCATCCAGTCCAACCCCCCTGCCATGCAGGAAATCCAAATCAAAGCATCCCCGACAGATGGCCATCCAACCTCCGTTTGAAGACCTCCAAGGAGGGAGACTCCACTACACTCCAAGGGAGTTTATTCCACTGTCGGACAGCCCTTACTGTCAGGAAGTTCCTCCTAATGTTGAGGTGGAATCTCTTTTCCTGTAGCTTGCATCCATTGCTCCAGGTCCTAGTCTCTGGAGCAGCAGAAAACAAGCTTGCTCCCTCCTCAATATGACATCCCTTCAAATATTTAAACAGGGATATCATATCACCTCTTAACCTTCTTTTCTCTAGGCTAAACATACCCAGCTCCCTAAGTTGTTCCTCATAGGGCTTCATGGTTTCCAGACCCTTCACCATTTTAGTCGCCCTCCTTTAGACACGCTCCAGTTTCTCAATGTCCTTTTTGAATTGTGGGGCCCAGAACTGGACACAGTATTCCAGGTGGGGAATATAGTGGCACTATTACTTCCCTTGATCTAGATACTATACTTCTATTGATGCAGCCTAATATTGCATTGACCTTGTTAGCTGCCGTATCACACTGTTGACTCATGTTCAATTTGTGGTCTACTTGGACTCCTAGATCCCTTTCACATGTTGTCTCCTTAAGCCAGGTGTCCTCCATCCTATATCATTTATACACTACAGCCTCTTGTCAATATGAGACTTTCACTTCTTCCCTTGAAAGTAATCAATGCCATCATCTAGCTGTCTAGCCCGTTAATGAAGTAATTCTACAGTACTATATATGATATCACTCACATATGTAGTAGTCACTCAGTGAACTTGATTTTAATCATATCAATTGCCAGGCGTGTTTTAGAGTAACTTTTAAAAATGCATGCAGGTTGATTTCCCTGGAAGAAGGCCATAAAGATATTTCTTGTTTGAAACAAAATGGGCTGAGGAATTAAACTTTTTTCCCATACGTTCTAAAACTCAGTCCTTTTTAAAAACATCTCATCTCATCTTCTGTATAAATAAAAATGTAAAAGTTCATTTATTCAAAATCTTAAACCTCCGAAAGTTCTTCACCAATTGCTTTGAAACTTTGACACAACGTTCCATTTGAATACACACATTTTTATATACCTGCTATGTTTTTATATACCTACTATTATATAGATGTCACACCTGTGCCAGGTAAAAATATGTTTTTTTGAAAAACAGCACCATCTGTTGGACGTAACAGCAACACACGCTATATTAAATATTTTACAATTCCATTTCAGTGTTTCCGATATAAGTCACTGTGTGCTGTTGGTCACTGTGAGCTGCTGGTTGCCATCCTCTGGAGTTTGCCAGCTCCTGAGGGTCCCTTTGGGACCCTCAGAAGCCGGCAAACGGGCCTTGAAGGACGGGAGCCAGCAGTAAAAGCTGATCTAGACACAGATTGCTTCTCACATGGACAATTATATGTTGCATGTTCTAGACATAGCAAACCAGACAATCTCTATATCTACATAGACAATGGAGCAACAAAAATATTGCATACCCACAAGTATTGTGGATTTAACTTTTTCAGAAATGTGTGCTCTCTCTTTTCTTTCTTTTCCACTTAACCAGACTGAGCCACAGCAACACGTGGCCAGGTACAGCTAGTAAATTAATAAAGCTTCACTTTTGTTTGAAGGGAAGCTGTACTGGAACCCACTTTTGTTTACCATCCTTTAATGGGCACAGCCCTGCATATTTTTAAGTATCTCTGCAATGGAAGAGCAGAAAATCTCAGCTGACCACATGTACAGAGATGATTCAATACCTTGGTGACCATAAACCCACAGTAAGCAGCTCATCATCAAACCCTGTTTTATTGGCATGGCTGGTTAATTTCAGCTTAGAAATAAAATCCTAGAATCATAGAGCTGAAGGGGTGCCATATGCCCTTGAATCCAGCCCCCTGTTCAATGCAGGATCTTCAGCTAAAGCATCCCCAGCATGTAGCTGTCAAGCCTCTTTTTGAAGATGTCCAGAGGAGAAGACCACTGCTTCATTGCTCTTACTCTCAAGAGGTTCCTTCTAATGTTCAATCAAGATCTACTCTCCTGTAACTTCAAACCATTAGACCTTGTCCTGCCCTCTGGAGCAGCAGAGAACAGGCCTGTCTTCCCCTCTCTGTGACAGCCATCAAGGTATTTCAAGAGTGCAATCATGTCACCCATCAAGTCTTCTCTTCACCAAGTTGAACATGCCCAGCTTCTTCAACCTTTCCTCTTATGTTTTGTTCTCCATACCTCATATCATCCTCACTGCCCTTCTCTGAACACACTCCAGTTTGTCTATATCATTCTTAAAATAAGGTGCCCAGAATTCAATGCAGTACAGCCTGACCAGTACAGAACATAGTAGAACTATTACGTCCCTCAGCTTGGAAATTATGCTTATATTAATGCAGGCTAAAATAGCATTTGACTTTTTTGCAACAGCACCACACTGCTGGATTATGTTCAAAGGTCGTTTTTGAACATAGTATTGTTGAGCCATGTATCACCCATCCTATACCTGTGCATTTGGTTTTTGTGGCCTAAATAGAGAATTTTGCATCTGTCAATTTAGTTTCTTTCTTTCTTTCTTTCTTTCTTTCTTTCTTTCTTTCTTTAACATGTCTGTCCAATTTTCTATTTTATCTAGGTCCTTTTGTATTCAGTTCCTCTCTTGCAATGTGTTAGCCACCCCTATCAGTTTTGTGCCATCTGTAAACTTTATGAGGATTCCCTTCACCACATCATCTAAGTCACTGATAAAAATGTAAAATAACAAGGGCCCTAGGACAGATCCCTGAGGTACTCTATTCAAGGCTTCCTTCCAGTTTGAAGTGCAAGCATTGATAACAACTCTTAGAACATGATTTTCCAACCAGTTATGGATCCATCTGACAAGTGTTCCCATCTATCCACATTTAATCAGTTTGTTAATTAAAATATTATGAGGAACCTTATCAAGCACTTAGAATTCTCTGTTAGATAATTCTCCTGAACTACAGTTCCCAAGATACCCTGAAAAGATAATAAAGTGGGGTATCTTGGGATTTGTAGTGTGGTGGGTGCAGTTGAGTTATTTAGCAGAGGACTCTAAACTATGATTTCCAGCATTCCTTGAGATGGATCCTTGACAGTTAAAGTGGTATCAAACCTCATATATTCATTGTGTTTTATATAAACCATCTCCCAGCCCTGGGCAATGTATCTTACAGATGAAGGCATAACCATTAACTGCAATGTGGGCAAATTACAGCTCTCCAGATATTATTGGACCATGGTTCCCATCAACTGTCACCATTGCTATACAAATAGTTCTCAATTGGGCAGGTGAAGTATTTTCATATATTGCTAGATTTCAACTCCCAGAAGACCCAGACAGCTTAGACAGTCATCTTGGGTTCTGGAAACTAAAGATTAACATCTTGGAACATCTTTGGTTGAACACCATTGGTCTAGACAAGTGGTTTTCGGTCTTTTCTTTACCAGGGATCCCTTTAAATATCTTGCATTGCTGCAGACCCCTAAGACTTAATTCAATATTGAAAGACATCATCATCATCATCATCATCATCATCATCATCATCATCATCTGAACACTGACCATTAACAACTATACCATCCATTAAACCTCCCTCAAAGGTGTCAGAGAGGAAGGGAAGACTTTTCTCCTGCTTCTTCCGGCCAGTTTGAAGCTGTTTTGGATTGAACAGCAACACTCAAGCCAGCCTTTGCATTGGCATCTGCCATGTGGCTGCTGTGCTGTGGGGAAGAAGTGGGCTGAGCAGCCTTCAGGCCTTAATGAATCCCCTGTGAGGACATCACAATTCCCTGGGGGTCTACAGACCACAGATTAAGAACCACTGCTCTAGACTGTACTGGGATACTTCCATATTTCATGGGAGGGAATAAGATGATGTTGGATTACAATTCCCAGCATTCTTCATCATTGGCTATGCTGGTTAGGGCTGATGGAAATTATGTCCCTGTACCATCTGGAGGGCCGCATGAGTCCCACTCCAGCCATACATTATGTCATTAATCCTTAAAACAACTCTGAAAGGTAGGTCATGATAGTATTCCCCGTAATGTAAATAGGTGTGGTGGAAGATTGCAGCTGAGAAAACAGTCACTTGCTTAAATTAATTAAAGAGTTCACAACAGAGATTAAATCTGAATCACAGATTATCTGTTTCACGGTTTAGTCTCTAAACCATTATATCAATCCACTAGTAGGTGGAAATAAACAAACTGTTAACTTGCAAAATATGTTTTGACTGTTGTACCTCCCCCTCTTTGTATCCTTTTCTTTAACTGAAGAAATCTAGACTTGGCTATGTACAGTTCAACAGCAAAACTAAAACAAACAACCACGCTCAGGACTGCTACACAACTACACAACTAAATCTGGTAGAGTTCATTAAGCAGGCGGATGGCAAGTTGCATGAACTGTTACATTGTTTTCCAGATGACCTAGAAACATTGTCAGTTTCCAACTGATTTGGAGATCTCTTCTTTGTAACCATGTCTGAAGATAAGCACAGCTGACATTTCCTTTGAGCAACATGCCAAGTGCAAGACAACACTAAAATCTGCTCCTCTGCACTGTCCATAGTGTAATTAATACCAAAGAGGCAACAAATACTGTATTACCAAACCTTTTTGTGTTGACTGCAAGGATGGAGTACATCTTCACTTCCACCAAGGAGAGGAAGGACACGTTCTGTTTTTAAAAGGTTTTGAGTTGTAAAATCAACAAAAACTTATTTTGCTGAAGTACATGTCCTAAATCTACCAGTTTTTGAAAGCTGGCTTTTGAATCCAGGTGGGACTTTTGACCATTTATTCATTTGAGCTCTGAAAAGTCCTGTTCATTTATTATGTCTTGTTCACGTGTGCAAAGATATACAGAATTTCCAGCAGAGGCCTTGAAGGCTCAAAAGACAAATAAAATTAAACCAAATAAAATAGTAACATATGAGACTGCTATAAGAAAATTTTATTCCTTTTGTTTTAAAGAGCTTATATAAAATTATGTAAGGGCCAAGACGTAAAGAAAAGCCACTTTTCAGCTGCTCATTCAAAGATAAGCAGTCAAAAGAGCCTTATCTCCTGCTCCTTCCTACCAAATTTCAGGCAGGAGACCAATTAATGAATGGGTTCATATAGAATCAGGCACTCCTTAAGATAGGCAACACCCATGCTCCTGGGTTTTAAAAATGAAGAGCAACTTTAATTGAGTCTAAAGATAAGCTGATAATGAAGCTAAACAGCACTGAGCGATGTGATCACAATACTTCATACCAGAGGTGGGCAAACTGTGGCTCTCTAGATTTTGTTAGACTTCCACTTCCAGCCTTCTTCACCATTGGTTAGGTTGCCTATAACTGATGAGAAGGCCAGTCCAACAACATTTGGAGGGCTGCACTTTTTCCACCTCATCTTAAAAGCTGGGGAAAGCTATTTTTTTGGATGACACTTCCCCACATCCCTTACATAGCCACTGGCTATGTTGGCTGGGAAGTTCTGGAACTGTAGTCTAAAAATGTAACTTTTCCAAGTTCTGCTCACATCTGGCAACTGTATTCTGAAGCTTCCAAATATCTTTCCAACTCCCCAATGCAAAGTATGCTGTAGTTATTCAACCAGGATGTAACAAGGGCATGAATGATGACATCTTTTTCTCTACATATAATTGGAGAAAGCTATGCTATGATAGGTTTGAGACTATTCAACAAAGAAAAAGAAATATCTCTGTCATCCACAAGGGGATGCTAGTGTACAAGGATTTAAGAAATGTGAAATTACAGGTGGAAGATCACAAAAAGTGCAGTAGCATGGGAGAGAGCTCAGTCTTCTCCTCCTACAGTGTCCCCCTACATTTAGTATACAATAGCAGTGCTTCAATGCCAACTTTCTCCTTTTTGTCTCTGGATGAGTTGGTTCCTCAGAAATGCAGAAATGCCAAATATTGGGGACTTGCAACTGAAAAGTATGCTTTCCGTATGTCTACCTTATCCCAGTTTGAACCTGCCTTGGTCCTACCATATTTCTGCATGGCTCCAACCATCCCAGGCTAAACATACTAGAAATCTGTAAATTTGATGTGAGAAATCAATATTGTTTTGCTGGCTTAGGCCCCAGGCACATTAACTGCAGCACTTCTCCAACAGCAGCCAATCTGATCTGCTGGGTAAGAAGATGATTGTGGCCTTTTACTTTCTCCATAATCCCAGATGTGCACAGATTAGCTGCGGTGACTGAGGGGTATAACTAAGGCATATTATCCATCTTGAAGGACCAGTGGCATCTTGTACCCAATATGGCTAGTGAAGTTAAAGACAGGGCAGGGCAGATAGCAGTAGGGAGAGCCAATTGGTTTCCCCCTCTTACAAGAGGGAAAGCATGGCATATTTTGCAGCCCTTCTCTTTTATTTTCCAACAAACCTTTGAGGTAGGTCAGTAATGAGCCTCAGGGTCACCATAAGTCGAAATGACTTGAAGTCTCACAACAACAACAACAACAACAACAACAACATGAGCAAATAAGCATCATGCGTGAGTGGGAAGGGATTTCAATTCAATGTTAATTTAAGACTTTAACTCAGGGTTGGAGAATCCAAGACCTTCTAAGGAGTATGGGTCTACATCCATCTAGATCAGAGTTGACAATAGTTGCCCTCCAGGAACATCATGAGAGCCACTGGTTGTTCACTCTTCTTCTGACCGCTATACTAACTACCTCACTACTTCATATGTTTTCATGCAAGAAAAGTGGAGAAGTCTTTCCCTGTCAGGTTTTGTTGTTGTGTTAGTCTCAGATAGAAATGAAAGCAAGATGCCTTTCGCTATGACTCATTTCAGATTATGTCTGTTACCTATCTAGACAAGAGTGTCACTCTCTCTGCCTCCCAAGAAAGAGATCTGTGTATCTGGTTCAATGAACGGTGTCTTAGCTCTGTAGGGATTTTGTGTATTTCATATATTGGTTCCATGGCTTATGTAAGCATTGTGACTTATAGTCAATGGAACTGAGAATGCTTTCAAACAAACAAGAGCCAACTAATGTTTCTGCTAGAAATGGTCAGAAAACTATCAGTTCCTGCTGACCACATCAATCAATAACCTTTATGTTGGAAATCTAATAGACACTTTAATGGCACTCCATTTCCATTACAATCTCCATTAGTCACATTTTCTATTAAAATGTTTTGATTGTATTTTGGAGGTGATCCCCCCACTAAGCCATATTTCAATAGAGAGTGCTCAGTTTGGGGTGTGCAGAACTTTCAGGCTGAGATCCTGTGCACCAGGAATGGGGGCTGTGTAGCTCTCCAGATGTTGTTAGTCTATAACTCCTAATCAGCGTAGTCACTGATGAAGGCTAATGAGATTGCATTAGCCTTCAACTGATACATACACTTTTCTGTGAATAAGTCCTATTGAATTCAGTGGGGTTTACTTCTAAACCTAAGTCGCTGCACTGTGAATTATTCTTCCCTGCTCATACTACAACTCCCTACATTTCCAATTTAGTATTAAATTCAGTAGTCAGTGGTGTGAGTTGCTACTTTCTTCTCACTTTCCTGCCATCCCTCACTGGATCTCCCCAAAGTTCTTTTACTGAAGCTTCCTCTTATTCCTAGAGTAGAGGCAGGATTTTTTTCAAGTATGGGATGATGTTCCTCACTGTGAAGGAGAATGCTTGGGCTACAAGAGCAACAGGAGATGCAAGACGGTTAGGGAGAAGAATACTTTTTTGCAGCTTCCTTAATTGTAGTTTCTGACCAAATTTGAAAATGTTTTGTTTGTTTGTTTTGAAAACTCACAAATTTCCCATCCAGCATGACCACTCTACTGACCAGAGAATGCTGGGTGCTGTAGTCCAAAGGCAAACTTTCCAAAAGCTCTGATCTTGGTCCGCATGATACCATTTGTCTAAATAGGCCTGAAAAGGCCGATGAAACATAAGAAACCTGTTAGATCAGATTAGATCAGACCAGAGGTCTATCTAGTCCAACTTTCTATTTATACTGGTGAACCAGTTGCTTCTGGGAAGCCCACAAGCAGGACACTTAAATGGTGTGTGTGTGTGTGTGTGTGTGTGTTGTGCCTTTAGGCTGTTTCCCATTTTCTGTGATTCTGCCATGCCTTGGCAAGATTTGTTCAGAGAGTGTCTGCTATGGCCTTCTTAGACTGAGAGAGTGTGACTTGCCCAAGGTCTCTCAGTGGGTTTCCATGGCCGAATGGAGATTCAGACCCTGGTGTGAAACTGTTACAGGAAAAAGAAAAAGAAACCTGTGCAGGTTTTGCTATTGAGCAGGGCTTGTGTGAGTGAGTGTCAAGATACACGTGGGAATAACAGAAGGCAGCCAGTCCCAGCACAGAGGAAAGTGGGCCTCTGAGGAAAGAATTGTTAAAAGGTCTTTTGGGATGGTTGAGAGAGCAATGTGAATGAAAGAATGAGGTCTGATAACACTTTTTGTTGAATTGTGCTAGCTGTTTTGGAACTAAACATTGAATACTATCAAACACCAACTATGCTGTTTGGTATAATAAATAAAGTTGAATGGCTTTGGTATTTATTATTATTATTATTATTATTATTATTATTATTATTATTTATATCCCGCCCTTTCCCCAAAACTGGGACTCAAAGCGGCTTACAAGATTAAAACAGTACAATTAAAAACATAGAAAAATGTTACATTAAAACAGAATTAATTTATTACAATAATGAAACAGATTGCATATAAAAGAATAAAATATAGTTAAAAAGAAAAAGTGTTCAAAATACATTTAAAAGAATACAACATCCAGCCTGGTCTTTAAAAAAACCTTCTGTTGGTCTAAGCCCAACTCTGACCAGCTTCATCCTCCTTGAATCAAAGAGTTTTCATGCTTACTATTAAAGAAACAACTTTTAACACAAACCTGTCCACACTGATGTCATCTAGAAGCTCAGGACCCAAATCCAAGGAGTCATTTTAAAGGATCATGGGGTGAAGTGAGAGTGTTTCTGAGGTTTTGCCATCTGTATGGCTACTAGTCATGGTGTGGACACACGGACACACACACACACAAATTTCCCTCCAGTATCAGAGTCAGTTGACCCAGTGTGGTGTAGTCTAGCCCTCAAACCATTACACCACATGTGTGTATATGTCTCTCTGTGTATCTTCACCATGACTGGTAGCCAAACAGATGGCAAAAACCTCAGAATTACAATATTTGAGGGCCAAGCTACACACAGCATTAAAGCCATAAAAGTACTTGATGTTGTACTATCCGTGCAAGGCCTCAGGGTTTCAGTTATAGGAAAAGTTAGCTCAGGGGAGATGGTTCATACTGGCCAATGGGAGGTGTGGAAGTAACCTGATTGGCTCTGACGTCGGACTTTTTCATACAGGCAAAAGAGACAGGAACATAGCACAATGCTCCCATGAGTGTTGCACAATTTGGTGAAGATTTTCAGGCGACATTGTGACATCACCTGAAAATCTTTACCAAATCATGCAACACTGACAGAAGCATCATGTTATGCTCCCATCTCTTTGCCCATATGAAAAAGTCCATCCACAGGGTTCTGTTAGCTGGCCAATGGAAGGTGAAAAGATGGAGAGTCCTGACTGGGCCTGACTCTCACTTGGGTTCTGTTAGCAAAGGGAGGCTTTTGGGGGTTTAGAAGGAGGGAGAGGCCTGTAGTATAAACAGTTTGTACTCCACACATGTCAAACTACTGGAAAAGAAATCACAAATCAAGTGAACAAGTGTGTAACTGAAGTGTTAAGCATAATGTTTGAAACCTTGGTGGCTATTGACACTGATTTCTCCACTATCTATGTATGGGAAAAACCTTGGTCCTGAAACTCTTGTTGAAGTTTGCTGGGGGGGGGGATAACTCAGGCCCCATTCCCACTGGTGGTTGCACTGGAAAAACTGGGCGATTCGGGGGGGGGCTCCCGAATCTCTCCGTAAGCAAGTGCTCACTACAAATCAGGGGCATTTTAACCCGAATGCCCTCTTGGAGAAATCCAGGTATAACATGAAGGCGCCTGCTGTCAATCAAGCAATCGTCATAGGTGACGTTTGCAACACTCATTAGGACATCGGAAGTATGCTTTCCCCCCTCCTTTTTTTTAAAGAGTCAGGAACAAAATGCACCAAAATGCACACATTTTGTCAGATTTAAAAACCTCGTACTATATTGTGTATAGTATGTATATTGTGTATTTTAATAATAACAATTATTTTTTTTTAAAAAAACCCTGTGTGTGTGTGTGTGTGTGTGTGGGCATTTGGGTCAGTGCAGATTATGATCTCCCCTTGGCCCCATTTTCAACCCCAAAATGCAAGCTAATGCATCCTGTATCCCCAGCTCCTTGCCACCCTGGAATGCCTCTTACACATGTAATAATAATAATAATAATAATAATAAAATTCTCAACCTTGGAAATGCCGAAAAGAGTGACTGCAGCATTTTTTTTGCTTTCAAAGCAATTCAGGGCTACCCCTAAATCCTTAGAGACAGTAGCAAAAGCATGTATCAATTTGCCAATTGCAAATTGACAAGAGCAACTTTGTTAACATTTGAATTATAGCATTCATTCGACAGTCTTGCCCTTTGCAACATTTCCCTTTGCTGGAAGCGAGCAAATGAAAGGGAAAGGGAACAAGCAGGTAGCCACGTTCTATCCATCTATATATCTGCCTCAAGCAAAAAAAACTGTCAAAAAATAATTTTAAAAATAAAAAAGGGGGAGAGGTGCCTGATGGGAGCTCCGTTCATCTCTGCCTGTGACCTGAAACTGAACTGACCCTTTTCCCTCCTGCTTACATTCTCTCAGAGGAGGTTTGCCATTGCCTTCCACTGAGGCTGGAGAAGGTGACCTGTCAGTTCCAACTAAAGTAGACCCATGGAATCAATTGGGAAATAAAGGGAAATGCAGCGCAGGCCTTCTGACTGTAGCATCCGCATATAACACAAAATAATAATAAATAATCATAATAATAATAATAATAAATAATAATTCAGGAGCAAGAGGAAATGAAAATAGCACAAGCAAACATACGACATGTCACCAAAAAATCCGTGCATAGATTGTCAAAAATAAAAGAGGCTCCTTCTGAAGCCTGATTTCCCTACAGCTCTCCTCCAGATTGGCCCGCGCCCAATTTCCTTGGCAATCCTCCTCCTCCTCTTCCTTCCGCCCTCCCCTCCCTCTGACCTGCCCTGGCTCCTTCATCTCCTCCTCCTCTGCTCCTTTCCAATCCTCCCCGCCCTCCCTCTGACAGCCCTTTGCAGCCCCCTTCAGTCACCTGATTTCCCCTTTTAGCCTCCTCTCACCCTTTGCCTCCTGTCAGATTCCCTTTTGGCATCCAGGCTCTTCTCTCCTCTCCTCCTCCTCCTCCCTCCTCCTCCTCCTTATGAGGGCCGGGATGCTCTGCCCTCTACCCCGCCCTCTGCCCTTAATCCCTCCCTGAATTTGCCCCGATCATGATCGAGGGCAAGTTCCTATTTTGGAAACTCAGGTTTTTCAGAAAAGATGGATTTTACCCTGAATCTGGATACCCTGTGCTAAGGCGCATTTGCTTGTGCATGCCTCAAAATGGATTGTGACAGAATCGGGCCAATATGAACTTTACATGAAAGAATCGATTTCTCCTCCGGGTTAAAAGGTAGTCTGAATGGCCCTCAGTATCATTACATTGCACATTGGCAGTGTGTACAGCAAAGTTTTTAATTTTGTTGGTACTTTTGATAAAACTATACTTGTTCAAGGGGAAATAAAAACACGGTCATTTCAAGCATTTCTTGAAGTGGCACCTACAACGATGTATACTATCACACAGAAGTTCATTGGTTGAGCTGTGGAGAGTGTTGCAACATTTGTTGCTCTCAAGAAAGAAAATCATTCAGTTCTAGAGAATGACTTGAAAACCTGGAAAATGTATTAAAACTTGTTATGGCTGTAAAGTAATTTTTAAAAAATTAATGAGATTTTTGATAATAAAATTTTTAAGTCAAAAGTGTAATTAATTGATATTAATTTAAATTTCCCTTTTTATATATGGTTGATTTGCAAAATAGTTTAATCATTAATTATACCTTTACTTGGGAAATTAGCTGCTAAAACCTATTTGCAGCTCAAAGAAGAAGTTTAGCCTATTTTAATTTTGGCCCCTATCTACGCCTGGTTGTGCGTCTGGTCTAAGTAGATGAGTTAGTTCTTAGTCTTTGGAAAAGGGATTGGCCCACTGCTGGCAACAAGTGAAGTTGGAAAGCAGTTGGAAATGTTGTTTTAAAATTATAAACCTGTGAAACCTGTGTGTAGTTGTTTTTTTTTTTTCCTTGTTGGCAACCCAGGAAAGGTAAATTTGAAAACGTATGTTTTAAACCAATGGAATTTCTGTTTTTAGCTATAGTTACCTTCTACCATGTAACTTTCCTACATTTAGTTTTTAAAGAATTGCTTTTTAAAGGCCTGTTTGGTTTCTTAGGAGCATGAAGGGGAAACTCTGGTCAGTTGCCTCCTAACCAGAATTATTTAAACTCAAAAAGTTTGATTCTGGGTTCTCAATAGGCATAGGAAGGGAAGACTAGGGGTTGTGCAAACCGCCTTGAAGAACTGTCCTCTAGCTGCCCCTTTTTCAGCCAGATTGGGGGCCACGGCAAAATGCACACTATGGCCCTGATCTGGGCTTCTTTTTGCACCCTGGAAGGGCACGATAGCTGCAGTGCCGAGCTATACGGTGCTCCTTCAGTGCTCATCATATGAACTGCCATATCGGAGGAGCACCATGTTGCCACGCCATATGTTGTGGTGCATGACATCATGACACCCTGGGAGTGGAGCAGACGGAGGTGGGGTTCGTAGATGCACCTATCTTCCCCCAGGCTGGCACAAAGTACCAGTCTGCACAGGGCATGAGTTGAGCCCTTACACCCTATGGAACTGAGAAGGTTTAAATATCCACAGAAGCTTGGTGACACCACTACTGTGTGCAACTGCTCTGGGAAGGGAGGCAACTCTGAGTAGATTTTGCATATCCCAGGGCCCCTTTTCACCAAGCAGAAGTGCATTATTTTTGTTCTTTAAATAGCAGTTGTGGATAATAGAAAAAGAAAGAGCCCATACAGACAGGCCAAAAAACCTACTTCAGCTCACTTTGGAGGTATATTGTTTTAATGATGCATGCATCCTAAGAGGCCAGGAGACACTCCAAAGCCACAATCCCTTCCTAAGGACATGGAGTGCAGTTTGGCGCAGTTCTGGCCCCTTAAGATGTGTGTGCCATTTAACAGCATAACTCCAAGTGACCCGAAGCAGCTTTATTTTGGCCTGTCTGTACTGGCCCAAAAGATTAATATTCTGGTATTTCTTAGCTTCCAACTGTATTATCTGACAGAACGTTAAATCCCTGCATCCCACCTTCATTTCCACTGATGAAAACCAGGACATGAGTGGGTCAAACAACTCCGAGTTGTAGTGAAGAAGATGCCAAGGGGCTGTACCGATAAGATCCTTTAGGGCGGTTTGCAGCTGTCCGTTTTTGCCCCACGAGGTCGCACCACACCAATGGCATGGCCTCCAGGGGCTTTCATGGGTTTTCTACGGACCTGCCCAAGGTGCCATTACCCTCGCATGCACCAATGATGTAACATTGACACATCACCATTGGCAGGCATGCACCATGCATACGTCCTCATGACAGCCCCCGTGTGGATGGGCTGGTCATGATGCACCGGGAGTGTTCGGTAGGGCTCGGCGGAGTTTGCGGACTCTCTGCATTCCCGAACCCTAAAATTGCCAACGTATAGGGCCAAAAGTTATTACTGATGAAGAGCACACAAGTTAGGAGGGGTGCCTGTTTGTTTTTGCCTGCGCCTATTGAAGCGGCAAAAATCCATTTCTCTTTACTTTTCTTTCTCTCCCCTTGCTGAGTTGAGTGTAAACTACATTGCACTTGAACTCAATTTGCAGCAATTTAACTAACGCTGACAGATAAAGATGAAAATGGGATGAAGAGTTAGAAACAGGAAACATTTTAAAAAGAGCTGGAAAAGCAGGAGGTCAGAGATCTAATCAGGATAACCCTGCCAAATCCGACGTTGGCGGGTATAATATAGCCACACAGCCTCCTCTCCTAAGCATCCTTCGATACCATGAAAATCTTGGAGACTGATTAACAAAGAAACTTGATTTCAGACAAATTGCATGAATGCCAGCCAGCATAACGTTCTTCAGATGAATTTGCAAAACCTGTTTATTTGCATGTGAAGTTGATTCAGAGGAATTTTGAACCAAGTACAGAGCACAGGAAACAGCCTGCATTATTGACAATTTCAAATTGCACATATAAAATTCAAATCCTACATTTATTCAATTTGTCCTTCTCTTCACCAAACACTTTGGAGACAGAAATACAGCTATCCTCCCAAACCGAGCTCCCAAGTGTTATGTAGGTTTAATGCCAATCAAAGAAAGAGGAGGAGGCAATATATGTTAAGTGTGTGCACATTGAAATCTGTCAGACGGCTGACATTGGTATAAAACTGATATTGAGGTTTGCACTACATATAAACAAAACTTTTGCAGCAGTTTAATGCAATTTATGGTGTAGCACCGAGAATGAACACTTCATTGAATGTAGGTTTCCATCATATCCAATGCCATGCAGGCAATGATTCAATATCATTGCTGACAATTTTGCTCAGACTCACTCCAACTAACTGGTAGAGTGTTCATAGAAATACAAATGTGACTCTTAAAACTCATACTGTTGTGTATGCCTATCCTCTTTTCCTAACTGGCAAAGAATACCATTTTGTCATTTGAGATCCATTCTGTTTGAAGGCCATGTTCTGCATGTACATGTGACTTGTGAAATCTTAATTTTAAAACCAGGGGGGGGAACCTCTGAACCAACAGATGATGGGACTCTCTTCTCCTCTTGGCTCTTACTCTCCTCACTCACGGATGCAAATCCAAGTGGACACTGAGAACAATTCCAGCAAGATCCAGTTGTTTGGAAAACCTGGCTACATCCCTACTAACCAACACAGTATTCTAGTTCCTACTCCAGCTCCAACAAGTTGGGGAGTTGTTACAAAAATACAACTGTTAAATCATAAAGGACCTGAGTTTCCATCCCAATCACAATAGTAAACTGGGAGCCTCTCTCATCCAGCTCAGTGCTTCCCCTCATTTTAACCTTGCTTAGGTAATATTTGAAGTGACAGGTGGAAATCTCAACAGTTAAGTTCACATTTTCTTTGTCTGAAAGCAAAAGACAAGGGAAGAGCAATGTGGGAGAAGAAACTGCTAGGATTTAAAAGCCAGGTGCGCCATGGTCTGCTCAGCAGCAGAATTTTTATGCATTAGTGGTGGTGTTGTCTTTTTTCTTTTATCTCAACTTCCTCAAGGTTTTTCAAAACCCATTTAGCGAGCCAGTCAGGATTCAAATAGGCTTCTGAATATCCCCCTTTCAGTAGTATTTTCTTTTCTTTTTAGTTCTCATGTGCCTCCTATCCATAAGCTGTAACTGAAGTTTCAGCATATGCTTCCCTGTTTGCTTCTCGTTCCCCCTCTCTTTCTCTGTTTGTCTCCCCATATTGGATATTTAGATTATATACACTTTGAGGAACATGTCTGTCCTCTTGTTGTGATGTTACATGTTTGTGGTGTTGTGTGCCCCAAGACATTTTGACTTAATGGGACTCTAAGGGGAAACTTATATAGAGTTTTCTTGGCCTGTTTCTTCAGAAGGGGTTTGCCCATTGCCCATCCTTTGAGCCGAGAGCGGTGACTTGCCAAGTCACCCAGTGGATTTCCAATGATGAGTGGGGAATTGAACCCTGGCCTCCAGAGCTCAACACACTCATACCACTATGCCATATTGGCTTTCAGGAGATGTTACACATAACTATTTTTGAAAATGTAAGTTGAGAATACTACATCATGTATACATGTGTAAACTTTCTGCCTATGGACTATGTTTGATTGTCCTACACACCCTTGTCTCAGTACAATGTGCAACTGAATGTAACATTTGAATGTGCAACCAAACACACATTCACATGTGCAGTGCATGTGCATTGTATCTGCCCATAGCAGAACCCATGTAACTGCACTTCTGCATCCTTGAACTGATATTTCAACCAACACAACTACCTTTGGTCCAAACATGTTTTGGATCCTTGTTTCTTTACAACTGTGGCATTCTATACAATGGGGAGGGCATTATTTGATATCATGAGAGCTTGGAAATGGGCTGTTTTCTGTTGTCAGGGTGGAATAGGAACTAGAATACTGTTTGCTTATGGGATGTAGCCAGGAAATAATTTTGGAAGTGATCATATTATGTGCTCTGTGGTGTTTGTAAACAATAATTGTAATGTTTTAAAAGAAAAGAAAAAAAGAGGCTTTGCCAGGATGCTGTTATTGGTTTTAATTGCATTGTTTTTAAACCACTTTTTTATTTTTCAACTGCAGTTCGTAAATTGTTTTAAATATTATGGCCAGTTTAATTACTTTAAGCATTATGGAATATTTGCACATTTTTACTACTATGGACAGTTGGCTTTTTGTCTGTTTTAACTACAGCTGCATTTATTTTAATTTGTATGCCAACTTGAGTCTCAATTTGGGTGGGTGGGGGGAGATGGGACATAACAGTGTGTCAACTAATAACAGAGCAGCCATGGGCTAGTTCATCCTTGAACAGAATGGGTCTGGTTCTCCTGGATTGCTGTTCACGCCTCCCCTTGTCCAGCACAAGCTCGCAGAGAAAGCCACAATCCTTTCCTGAGAATTCATTAAATCCCGTGTGCCAAGAGAATCTAGTTCTGCAGTTGTAAGAGGGTGAGTCTGTAAGTGGATGCCTTTGGATGTAGACTGCAGTTCTTGTTTGCATTGTGTGAGTGAGTTTTTCAGTTAGTGAGAAGTTGTCATATGGTTCAGCCATTTACTGCGTAATATATTTACAGGGGTTTTTGGTGCTTCATTATCTTTGTCATTCTCACAGCAACCTTCAACATTTATTATACCCATTCAAAGCTTGGTAAAACTGATATTTGGTGCTCCCAGGTCCCCACAATCCCCAGTTCCCATGGCCAACTGAATACCGTACAGGTTGTCTCTCCTTATCTAAAATGCTTTGGGACCAGAGATTATCTTCCTTATTGTCATTTTTATTTTTATTTATTTTGGGAATACCTGTATTTGCTTATTCTAAGATAATGAGATGTCTTGGAGATGGGACTCAAGTCTTAATACAAAATACATTTATGTTTCATATACACCTTTACTCTCAGGATGCATATGCACTTCAGATAATTCAGCTTGTAACGATCCAACATCCCTAATATTTATCAATCCAGCTAAAGTTTAATTAGACACCAGCCCTGAGCAAGCAGCGGCTTCAATGGCATACGTAGCACTGAAATAGGTAGTGTGAATGACACATAGACCCCCGCCATGTGAACAGGTAGGGATGGAGGAGCTGCTGAAAGAGCTGCCACCCACGCACCTCACCACTGCACATTTCAGATGGAAACTGAAAGCCAAAAGATGAGTTCTGCAAGATCAAACCAGCGTGGGTCTCCTTTTCATCAACTTGTGTATTCAAGCACTGACTTCCTGCATCTCACGGGGACTCCAGATCTCGTCTAGTATGCAATGCTCCTACCTGCAAAGGGAAACCGCAGCCAACTCGGACCATGGGCCCCTCAAGACAGACCACCCACCAGCCCTATGGACCAGCCCCGTCCTCCCTGGGTGTGGGTGTGTGTGTGGTGTGTGTGGTGGTTTATGGGAGTCTGAAAGGGAAGCCCAAGCCATGGACGTAGCTGCTATATTTAGGAAGGGGGGGTCCAGACTAAGTTTCACCATTAAAGGGGCGGGGCAGCAGCACACACCATCATTTAATGGAGGGGGGGTCCGGACCCCAGAAACAACCCCCCCCCCTTGGCTACTCCCTGCCTCAGCCTGCCTTCCTCTGAAACAGCTTCTGGGGCAAAGAGATTTCCTCCCCAGTTTCACGTTCCCTCTCTGGAGCATGTGTGTGTATGCACATAATGTGGAAATGACAGTTTGGAACATCACAAAAAAAGTTTATTTCCAAGCTATCAACGGATTTGTCCTCAACTGTCGAAACCCACCTTCAATTTCCGACCCACTCTTGCCTAGATAATGTGCATTTAAACCCCTTGTTGTGCTCTGTGTATGATAACATTAGCAAATTTGCTTGCTTTTCCCGGATGCCAACACTCTAAGCATTTTCGGGATGGAAGCACATAGGTCCCCGCCTGTGAAAAATCAGTCTTTATGAGCCGCTTGTTCTCCATCATGCAGAAGCACTTCTGTTCCTCCACCACTTGGCCAAAAATGTCTGGGATGGAAACTCAAGAGTCAGGCTTCCGCGCAAAAGCCACCATCCTCGTTCCTAGTACTTCACCCCCTTCTACATTTTATTTACCAGTCACTGGACACTTAGTATGACATGTCTTGGGGGTTTTTTTGGGGGGAAGGGAGGTTAATTTTTTAGAGCCAGAACATTTGAATGTAGGTTTGGATCTCTCTCTCTCTAGGAATGTGAATTGAATTTTCCACCTAAGCACCAGCGCATCTTGGAAACCCGCACTATTTCTGGCAAGGTGACTCCACCACTAGCAACTAAGCAAGGAGTGGATCGCTGGCCTTCCCTGTCTTATTCTGTGGAAAGAAGAAACTTTGGCGGCCTAGTGGGCACCCCCTGCTGTTTTTACCACTGTCCCTCAGGATGACCCGCATCCTCCTTCCCAACATTTCTGCCTTTTGTCCAGGAGGAATTCCAAAATGTCCTCTATGTTGAGCATGACTACATAGAAGGCATTTACATGTACATGAATGTTTGAGCTTTTATGTTGCCATGGCCTATGTTTTCCCTCAAATGTCCCTACATTTTACATAGTGGCATCCTAGGGTGGGTATCACCTGGGGGAAACTCATGGGTGTCACACACACACACATGCCCACAGCCACACCACACACCACACACACATCCCGTTGACCTCCTCCTACCCACTATACAGAATCCTTAGTATGTTTTCTGTATTAATTTACCTATAACATCAAATTCCCATATATACACTGAATGATATGGTAATAGTGTGACATAAACCAAAATTACATTATACCTTAAATTATAATATCATATGCACCAGAATAAAAGTGTCTCATGTGGTTAAAGTAAAATTTTGGTAACAGTGATGTTTTAAAGAAAATTTAAAAAAATAAATTGTAATTTTTTTAAAAAAATGGAATTTATTGTTTTCTAAAAACTGGGGCCTGTCCTTCTCCTCCACTGAGTCTCACCCACCTCCCCCATTCCTCAGCATTTTAAAGGGACCACAGTGGGAGGCCCACAGCCCTTTTGTGCCCAAAGGCAGTGTTTGCGGAGCAGTCGTGTCACCCCCTCGTAGGGTGTCACCTGGTGCAGCCCGCACCCCCTAGTGATGCCATTGCCACCCTGTCCTCGCTGCTTAGTGAGGCAGCCCTCCTTTCTTGCCATGGGCTGCCCCAGGCTCAGCCAGACTTTCCCAGTGGAAACTCAAAACTGGGGTAGGCTCTGCATGCCCTCTCCTTCTCCCCCTCTTCAGCTCCCTCCCTTCTTGGCAGCCTCCACATTGGGGCTCAAAGGCACAGTGTGGAATGTTGGCACTAAAGCAGCCCCCTTCGCTCCCCATGGCCCTCAGTGCTATGAAGGCAGGGTGACTAGATGCGTCCTCCTTTTCCACCTAATGTCTAGGAGGAATCCAAAAGGTCCTCCATTTGGAGCATGACCAGGGTGTGACCTTTCCCCTCTGAAGGCCCCTGCTGCTGCCCTCTGCAGCAAAGAGGGAGTGCCTTCATACAGGGCTTGTTTTCTGCTGCTACAGCGAATAGGACTGGAACAATAGATGCAAGCATGGAAAAGGATTCACTCACTTAGGAAAAAACCAAAAAACTTCTTGACAGTAAGGGCTGTTAGACAGTGGAACACACTCCCTGGTAAAGGAGAGTCCACCTCAACTTAGGAAGAACTTTATGAATCTCAAAAAGTGAAGTAGGTTGCTCGAGTCTCCTTCTTTGGAGGTCTTTAAACAAAGGCTGGGTGGCCACCTGTCAGGGGTGATTTGAGTGTGAGTTCCGCATGGCAAAATGGGGTGGACTGGATGGCCTTGGGTCTCTTCCAACTCTATGAGTCTATGATTTTAGGGTGACAGCTGTCCTTACCACCAATCAAGGAGGACAAGGCACCGCAAACAGCAGGCCCTTCCAGAAAAATATGGAGTATGGAACTAAGGAAAAGCTCAAAACACTGGCATATAAATCATAAAGATAAATATATGAAATAGATATTTTCATATAAATATACATACAAATATAATTAAATCAAACGAATGCTTCTTAGTCCTGCCTCCAATGGAGTATGTATTGAAATTCCTTCTGGGCAGAAGGCTGAAAGGAGGACGGGGGGGTGGAGGAGGACGTCTCTGGTCACCCTCGCCTGACTCAGAAACCTGAGTTTCCTTGTTGTTGAATGATATGTGCATTAATTTTGTATTGTGTTCCATTTTCTAGATTGTACACTGCTTTATTTATGCTGTTTTATGTACTGCGCTGTGTAAACCTCAGCACTTTATCATAAAATGTAATCTAATAATAATAATAATAAAATTTTCTACGATTTTTTTAAAAAGCTTTTTTTTGTGTGAGCCCTCTGTGTTTGTTTGTTTGCTTGCTTGCTTTTTCCTGGCAGGTCCCCCATGTGGGGTGCCTGGTCCTCTGGCCCCTGGCCACCTTGCCGAGAAGCACTCAACTGGCATTTCCCTGAGTCTTTGTTGAACGTTTCTTTTGGGTCTGTCCCCCATCATGTCCTCTGGAAGGTCCTGCTTGAATAAACAAGGAAGGTAGCAAGTCCCTCTTTGGTGCAGAGAAAGAGAGAGACGAGAGAGTGGAGAGAGAGAGAGAGAGAGGCACAGGCCAGGATATTAGGCGGGAAAGGCGGCGTGAAGGACGAGGGTCCGGGCTCTTCCTCGCCCTCTCATCATCTCCACACACCACCCCCATACCATAGACACCCTCCTCCTTGTGACTGAGGAGGATATCTCTCCTGCTGGAAGCGAGAAGAGAGAGAGAGAAAGAGGGAGAAGGAAGAGGCGAGTGCGCGCCAAAGGCTGTGTCCAGGCATTGCAGGGAAGAGGAGAAAGAAGAAGAGCAGGCTTGAAAGAAAGACGGAGGGAAGGAGGCAGGAAGGCAGGAAGGCCCCTGGGGTCGTGAGGGGGTGCCCCCCAGCCTCCAGTTCCTGGAAGGAGGGATCCACTGGGTCCCCCTTTCCCCTTGGAAAAGAGCTGCCCCTCACTGGCGACGGAGGAGGGACGGAGCTGGAGGGAGCTGGGAGGGAGCGTGTCTCTGGCTGGTGGGTGTGTTGGGGCTCTGTAGTGCTGGGCTCTGTAGTCTTCGGCTGCTGCTCCCCCCAAGCTCCCTTCTGCCGAGAGGAAGAGGCAGCCAGGCAAGGCCAAAAGAAGCGGGGAAGCGGAGCATGCCGGCGGGGCTGGGCGGCGGAGGGAAGCCGGTCCCCCTCGCGCTCCTCTGCAGAGTTGGCGGTGGCTGCCATTAGGGCTGCACCAAACGCCCGCCAGGTAAGTGTGGCGCCGCCGCCGCTCCTCCCCATAAAAGGCGCCTCTTCACATTGCTTTTTTTGGGGGGGGTTGTCTCTGGGGGGAGCGGGACGAGCTCAGCCCCGTCGGTCCTCTGGGGAAAGGGGCACTTTCTGGAGGGCGCCTCCGCGTCCTCCTGCTTCTGCTGGCTGCCACCCTCTTTGCCGCCCTGTATGGCGGGGCCTCCTGCTGTCCTGGGGGGCGAAGCTGGGGGCCTGTGGGTGCTCTGCTTCTCGTGTGCCTTCAAGTCGTTCCCGACCTGGGCCTCTCTTGGCGAGTTCCTCCAGAGAGGCTCCTCCGAGGCTGAGAGAGTGGGACTTTTGCCCCCAAGGTCACCCCAGCGGGCTTCCCTGGCCGAGCCAGGATTCGAACCCGGGTCTCCAGAGTTGGAGCCCAACGCTCCAACCACTTCTCCCTTCATAATAACTTTGCCCCCCCCCCCCAGGAAATGTCCTTCAACCGCCCACCTTTCCAGCATTGTAGGATCCTGAAACTTCAGCCCCGCATTGAGAGAGACAGGGGACAGTTCCGTTAGTCCTGGGGCAAAGTAAAGTAACACCCCGAATCGAGAAGGGCATTTGAGGGGTGGGGGGGAGTGTGTAGATTCTGGATGCAATTTAGAGATAACCGTTCAACATCCCACCCACCCCCCAAAAAAAAAGACAGGCGGAATAACCGAGGGAATGCGAACACAGCAAACAGAAGGGTTTGGGGGTATCCGCGGTTATGAATCCTTCAAGGGACCCCCGGGGGTCATTCAAAGCACCCCTGACAGATGGCCCTCCAGCCTCTGTTTAAAGACCTCCAAAGAAGGAGACTCAGATACTCATAAAGTTCTTCTGAATGTCGAGGTGGACTCTCCTTTACCCTACTTTGAATCCGAAGGGCATCCCACTCTGCGATGCTAGACATTTGGGGAGCGAAGGACATTTCATGGAGGGGGGCAGATTTCTTATTTGCGGGACAAAGAGGTCCTTTGGGCCCTAGTTGGTTTCCTCTGTGACCTTTCCTTAGGCGCTTCCCCGCGGGGCGAGTGTCCTCCGTCCGAGCCTTGCTCTTCTTTCCCGGCTGGAAGCCCCTGGCCCCGGCTTAGCAGCCCCAGAGAGTTCGCTGAGGGTGGCCTTGGGCCAACTTGGCGCCTGGCTCTCCTGGGGCTGCCTTCCCTTGCCAGCCTTCCTGGGTTCTCCTTCTGGGGAAGGAGGACCAGGGTTCAAACCCCCGCTCAGATTTTTCTTTGAAAGCCATGGAGTGCCTCTCTCCGCCTCCGAGGATGGCAGTGGCAGAGCCCCTCTGAAGGCACTTGCCCAGAGGCCTCTGAGGCTGAGAGAGTGGGACTTTTGCCCAAAGTCACCCAGTGGGCTTTTGGAAAACACTCCAGCAAGAATTTGAACCCTGGACTCCAGAGTGGCAGCGCAATGCTCAAGAGCACACAACTCTTCTGCGAGGGCGCTTGGGAGCCCTTGTATCCCCTCCATAGCTTGCTTGGTCAGCCTTTTGCTGTGGAGGTTTCCGCAGATGCTTTCAGCGGCCTCTTTCTTGCTTTCTATGGGGCCCAAAACGTTCCCTTCCCTGGAGCAGGCTTTGGGGGGAAAGAGGCGGTTTCCTGGAAGTGCCCTCCTCCGGGCGTTGAAGCTGCGGGATCTGGCTCAGGAAGACCCATTGCAGGTGGCTGGGAAGGGGCTACCCTATCCCCCCCTTTTCCCCCCCTGTGCGACCGAAGGGGAAAGCAGCACAAAGAAGGGCAGGAGGGGGGGGGGGAGAAATTTGGAGGGATGGCTGGCAAGGGGGAAAGACGCCCACCTGGCTGCCCAAAGCCCCCCCCCCCCGTGTGTGTGTGTAATGGCAGGAAAAGTGGAGAAGAGAAAGCATTGCTGGTCTTGAGAACAGAGTGAGCATAGAATCATAGACTCCTAGAGTTGGAAGAGACCGCAAGGGCCATCCAGTTCAACCCAATCTGCCATGCAGGAACTCTCAGTCAAAGCATTCCCATTGACAGATGGCCCTCCAGCCTGTGTTCAAAGACCTCCAAGGAAGGAGACTCCACTACACTCCAAGGAAGGAGTGTGTTCGAACAGCCCTTACTGTCAGGAAGTTCCTCCTAATGTTGAGGTGGAATCTCTTTTCTGGAGCTTGCATCCATTGCTCCGGGTCCTAGTCTCTGGAGCAGCAGAAAACAAGCTGGCTCCCTCCTCCATATGACATCCCTTCAAGTATTTAACCTTCTCTTCTCCAGGCTAAACATCCTCAACTCCCTAAGTCGTTCCTCATAGGGCTTCATGGTTTCCAGACCCTTCACCATTTTAGTCACCCTCCTTTGGACACGCGCCAGTTTCTCAACTGGAGCAGATGTGACCTCATCGCAAAGTAGAACAAGGCATTGCAAAATGCTGGACACATTCGAGAAGAATGGAGGGTATGACCAAATAAAAGCTCAAAACAAATATAAATTCAGCCTTCTTGGTCCTGCTCAAAATGGAGGACGTTTTGGAATTCCTCCTGGACAGAAAGGTTGAAATGTAGGGCATGTACTGGAAAAGGTGGATGTCTGATCATTCTGTTTGAGGGCTATATCCTCTTTGGTCTTTAAAACAGCTGCCCACAAGGTTGCCTTTGTCTGTCTGCCGTGTGCCTTCAAGTCATTTCAACTTATGGCAACCCTAAAAGGAGTCTACCATGGGGTTTTCTTGGCAAGATTTGTTCAGAGGAGGTCTGCCATTGCCTTCCCCTGAGGCTGAGAGAGTGTGACTTGATCAAGGTCGCCCAGTGGGTCTCCATGGCACAGCTGGAAATTGAACCCTGGTCTCCAGAGTCACAATCCAAGACTCAAACCACTGTGCCAGGCTAGTTCTCACCAGATTGCCTAGTCCTCCTTAAGAAGGTTGGGAAGGCTGAGGCTCCTACAGTCCTTTGCATACAGCTGTTTTCTTCCCTTTCCCCCACCACTGCCCACTCTTGCTTTTCCCCCTGGGGACAGAGGGAGTGCTTTAGCTGGGGCTTTTGCTTGTTGCTGTTTTGTTCCTTCCCAAGAAAATTGCCTGCCTTTTTAGAAGTTAGGATGGGCAATGTGGCATGAATAATGAATTGCCTTGTAGAGAAGGAATATATGGCTCATGTATAAATCAAGGACTTGTGCTGTAGTGGCAGTTTTATAAAATCTGTTACAAAGAATGTGTAATAGTCTTTTGTTTAAAAAAGGAAAAGGAAAAGAAGAATGGGATGGCAGAAGGGAGCATTCCCATCTGTAAAACCCATTGAAATGCTAAATTACAAAAGGATTTGTTGCAATTGTGTGTGTTTCTGCCTTCAAGTCATTCCTGACCTAAGGAACAGTGTTCTTGGCAGGTTTCAGAGGGGATTTGCCATGGCCACCCTCTGAGGATGAGAGAGTGTGACTTTGCCTAAGGTCACCCAGTGGGTTTTCATGGCTGAGTGGGGATTACGAACATTAAAATTCATTTTTCTCTCTTTTGAGAAATACAGTGGACCCTTGTTATACGCTGGGGTTTGGTTCCAAGATCCTCCGTGTATAACAAAATCCGTGTATGCTCAAGTCCCATTAAGTATAATGACACAGCAAAATGGTGTCCCTAATAAACAATGGAAAATCAAGGTAAATTTTTATACTTTTTTGGAACATTTTCAAACCCTGTATGCTTGAATCCGTGTATAAAAAATCCGTGTATAAGAAGGGCCGACTGTACTTTGTGTGGCTTACATTTTATCCACAAGAATGCATTATTTATTTTATTTTATCCCAGCCTTCCTGCTTCATTCTCCAGGCAGGCAAACTACACACAGTTTTTAAATTTCATAGTCACAAGAGCCCTGCAAGAGTGAGAGGTGGTTACTGATCCAAGGTCATTAATGAACTTCATTGCTGGATAGGGATCTTTTGAACGCGCCTTTCTGGTCAAAGAGAGAAACTCTGTGCTATACTCAGTTATTATAGTATGTGCACTCTTACTGAATAAGACAAAACACTGTTCAAAACAACATTAAACATCAACGTGGCTTCATGCTAACCTTTCTCCGGCTCTTGTTCTCTCTTCCCAAGATATCCCAAAAGCTAAAGGAAGCCTTTCCACACTGTAACACACTGGAATGGTAGAGAGACACAATTTTGATACTGGACCAGCTATAAAATGGTAATCCCAGTTACATGGGGGTGAACACTGTGGTGGGACCTCACTCTGAGTAAACATGCATAGAGTTGTGTGAAATTACCAGTGTGAGAAAATCCCTTATGAAATGCTTAATTTTTAAAGAAAGTGAAGCAGTGCCTAGAACCCTACAGATGCTATAGCATCCTTGCATATATCCCACAAAATTTGCTTCTAGCCTCTATGTCCTTGCACTAAGTTTTTTTCCCCAACCTGAAAGGGAAAAAAAGGGAACGCCCCCCTCCTCCCCAAATATATCTAAAGTCTCCTTGTGGTTGTCTGAAGCCTCTCAGCCTCAGAGGGAGGCAAAAGCAAACCCACCTCTGAACAAATCTTGCCAATAAAACCCCATGAGCCTTAGGATCACCATAAGTTAGAAATGTCACAATAAAAAAACCTGCCATAGCATGCAAATGATAATTTATAAGCCTAATATATAGATTATAAATAAAGTCAGCCCTCTGTCTACAGATTCTTTATCCATGGTTTCAAACATCATGGCTTCAAATATTCAAATATATATATAAATTCTAAAAAGCAAACCTTGATTTTGCCATTTTATATAAGGTACACCGTTTGACTATGCAAATGTATTTGATAGGATTTGAGCATCCACAGATTTTGGAATCCACAGATGTGTGTTTTTGTGTGTGTGTCCTCAAACCAAATCCCATCGAATACCAAGGGCCCACTATACAACTGTAAAAGTAATAGCATATGAGATGAAAAACAGAGGACATGCTTTTAGTGACTGTCTGCATTTTGTTTGGAAAGATGTTTGAATAGCCTGTGGTCCTAGAATCTGTAGTAAATTGCTTCCCCATCCCTTCTCTGCCAAGCCTCCTGGGGAATCTATATTGCACCCTTGCTTCCCGCTTAATGAGGCTGCAGTTTAAATTGCTAACCAGTTTCTGTAGCCATCCCTTTTCTGTATCGGTTATTTCACTGGGCTGACTGCCTCGGATTATACAGGTTTACACTAAGAGTTTTGATTAGCATAGTGCAATGGCAAATTTGGGATGACCCCAAGAATGGACTTAGGTTCCCATCCAACCAGATTGATTCTGTACTTTCTGGACCACCACTCTGCCAGAAACAGAAAACAAGTGCAATAGAGAAAGGTACCATAACCCCCATGTGTCTCCCGCAAATCAAATGTCTCCCTTCCCCAACATATCTCACCATATTTCTTAATGGAGCGGCATTGTCACATTGTAAAAATCAATGATGGTTACAGCTACGAGGTGTCATTTTTGCTCCTGTTTTTTCAGTTTAAAATTTTGTGCTAGTCTATGTATTTGAGGAAGTATTTTCAAAGGCCTCCTTCTGCTTGGGAAATCAACTCAGGAAATGTCTTGACTCTCAGGACATTCTTCGAGTGCATTCAGCTTTAGATTTGATTGGTTTATATGAGCTTCTGTGCTGAGGAATTTCTGGGGAAACCTCCATTTGTATCTCTCCTGCAGCATCAGGCTCATAAATCTGCCAATGGAAGACACAGCATAAAAGTACATTTTAAATGGAAATATGGGGAGTACAGTTGGATTTTTCCTACGCTGACACAAAGGTTGTAGATTTGCTGTCTTCATCAAATGATAGAAACCAGGGACACAGTTCTATTAAAAATGAAAACTTTTAATCAGAGAAACTAAGGGCCTGAACAGACAGGCCAAAATAAAGCTGCTTCAGGTCACTTTAGAGGTATGCTCTTTAAATGACACATGCATCTTAAGAGGCCCAAAAGAGTGGAGCGTGGCTTTGGCACGGCTTCCGGACTCTTAGGACGCATACATCATTTAAACAGCATACCTCCAAAGTGACCTGAAGCAGCTTTATTTTGACCTGTTTATTTGGGCCCTAAGTTGCTTTACATTAGGCCACTTATTTGTTGGTTATTTGTGCTTTAAAATCTGAGATTCTTTTAGGAAAGTTTTTTTTTTACTTGTATAGAGAAATGGACTTGTTTTAAATGGCTGTTGAATGTCTACAGCTTTTGTACCCAGTCTGTCTACAACACTCTTTCTTTCCTTCCTTCCTTCCTTCCTTCCTTCCTTCCTTCCTTCCTTCCTTCTGTCTGATCTGGTTTGGTCTGGTCTGGTCTGGTCCATTACTGACACCAAACAGTAGTTGAAAATTAAAACATCTTCTTCAAGATTTAGATGGAAAGGGGAAATAGGTAGGAAAGGTATCATTATCACACACTCTCTATTATTTAGCTGGTTTGATCTGTTCTCCATACCAGTATTGGGGTGGCTAGCTTGGGAGTAATGGCAACTGTAGACTAACACATGTGGAGGGCTTGGGAAGGCTTCTACAAATTTTAGGGTTTAGGAGAAAAGGCACACCTAGTGCTGGTCTGTGGGCTGACATATTTATGCCATGGTGAGAAATGCCCACTTGGCATGTGCTTCCTGAATTCTTTGTTTTTTCCTCTTTCAAAACTGAATTTTGGCATTCAGAACAGGTTGCTACTTAGAAACACCTTGGACTAGAATGATGAAGATCTTTTAATGTAACCCACACTCTGAACAAGGCACCTGAGATGATTCATATACCAGACAGCCATCTACAGACAGCACCAAATCTGTGATATCATTTTTTTGCACCTGCACAGTGTTCCTAGGACTTTATCACATGGGAGAAATTGGGAGATTTAAAAGGCATTATCCAGGGAAAGTTGCGCGATTGCAGCTAAGGTTATCACACACATCGTGATTAGAGAGGGCTTATCCTGGGAATAACCAGGAAATAACCAGCAACAAATCATCCACAGGATTTCCCCAGGAATGATGTGTTGTTGGTTATTCCCTGGTTATTCCCCAGATAAATCCTCTCTAATTGTGGCGTCATGTGATAATCTTACCTGTGATCATGCAACTTCCCCTGGATAATGCCTTTTGAATCCCCATGTGATAAAGTCCCTACTTGCTGTTGTCCTTATCAGAAATTGTTATCTAGCTGTTAGTTCAAATCAAGCAAGATGGTGGAGTAAGGCATGATAAAATTATTGGTGGCAAAGCTGGCCTTGTTCCCAAATGCAACAGAACATTCAAAAAGTGATTCTTGTAGTCAGGCATTATCTATCACAAGCCCACTGGGAGGAATGTGAGATTCAGCGAAGAAAATTTAGAAGCAGCTACAAATGGATAGTTTAAATGGATTTGTGAATTTAAATGGATTGGTTGAGACACTTTAAATCTCCATGTGGACAAGAATTATTAGGGTTAAGACTGTTTCTTTTTAATTCTACCTAATTCAATTAAGAATTAATACATTCAAACTGGACAAGATTAAGATGTGTTGTCTGCAGTGTAGCTAAATCTACTTTATCAGATTTAAACAAATCAGTCTCTTGCTTGGTATTAAAAGAAGCCCTGAAGCCCTTGGCATAGTAATTTAGAAACAAGAATTGTATGTGTGGAGATCAGGATCTTCAGCCACATATTTGCATTGCCAAATAGCACACACATACCAATGTGACTTCCAAAATCCACAAAAGACGACCCAAGCTTTCAGCCTCTTAATTTATGGTATCATCACAAACCTTTACCTTTTATACAAAGCTAACTCTTCAGGCCTACAGATGTTCTTCAGAGATTAAGAATTTGTGATTAAAGCTGTCAATGTACAGTTATAGATGCAGCAATTTGAATCAGAAAGTGTATATATATATGTATGTATATAGATCTGGATAGAGACAAAAAGCAAAGACATAAAATACAGTATTTTTTTCTCTAAGCCTTGACTCCCATACTCATCAATTGAATCTTAAACAGCAATAGGCTATGGAGCATGTTCTCCAATGTTGAGTGAAATATATGTATGTGGCTTCCCAATCATTTCTGTTATTTTAGACTGGGGGATTAAGAGTCCTTTGCCATTTGTCAGCTAATCTTTATCTGTTTGGAGGCCCCTCTTGTCTCCTTCTGATTGCTGGGCTCCGTGCATGAAACTGGCAAAGTTAGCATACTGTCTAACATGGAGATGTTCTGACTTTATACTTTAATCCGACACTTGTATTTCTTTATTTGGGGCTTACATTTTGCAAAATACGACCCCAAATCAGCACTTAACCCATTACATATTGGCAAGAGAAATAAAAGAAGGCAGTTCTTTGAATATCCTGGTCCCAAGCTAACGACAGTTTTAGATGTACATAAGCTTTCATATATCAGAAACCAGTGCAAGTTCTTTAATGTGGGATAATGAAATATATGTGAGATAAGATAAAAGCTTAATAAAGTGTTTCTGAAATGTTCTAAGATAAAGCTGTCCAGTTTCTTTTAATTTCCTGTTACAAACATGCCGTAGCCAGGATCTCTTCAAAATATAAATTAGCATGTCCTTCTGTCTCATCCCCAACAAATTGAGATTAGCATCCATTGGCTGAAATTGGCTTTAATCTAGAAGTTGATTGATTTGCTGTTCAAAGCACAGAAGTTTCAAATATGGTAGGGCCTCCTGCTATTTGGTGATACTTAGCTGTTCCTTTATTCTAGGAAATTTTTGTTCTTTCTATTGGTGTTGGTTCTTTTCCCCCTTAACAGCCATTTGAGATTGTTTATTATTTCTTTTCAAATGGAATGTGATTTCCCTGGCATCATTTAGCCCTGCTTGTCACCACTCTCCAATCTAGAGCAGCTCATAAAGCAAACTAATGAGAATCTGTCTCCAATCACCTTTGTCTTCATTAGATTTTCATCAGCTAGCACAGGCTCCACTGGTGCTTTAGTGAAACTTTGGGTGACACAAATTGTCACTGTTAAATAATGTTTCTGCAGGATATGAATGCAGACCTTCAGTAGGAGTCACACAGTCTCCATTGGGAAGCAAAGAGGGGCATTCTGATGTATTGAATGAGTTCGCTTTTCCTGAGATAGTAAATGGAGAATCATTCCCTTTAAGAGAGGAATTGCATTCTGCTGTGATACATGAAACGAGCTTGATCATTGGTCTATCTAGCCAAAGCTGGCCTCTTCTGACTAAAACTCTGAGTTCAAAAAGCAAAGAGCTGTGAACAAAGGAAATCCTGTTAATTTGAGAAGCTAGGGGTTGGAACTGAGACTACAAAACCTGAACTCTGCTATTGAACTGAACCTTCATGTAGAAAACATTGAGGGCTTATTCCCACAACAAAATAACCCGGTGTGGAAACTGGATTATTTTGTGATCAAATCTCCCTGGGGCCATTTACTCCCCCTTTTCTCTCCTTTTTCGTGAGAGGAAAAACAGCTGCCATGGAGAGAGGAAGAGGAGGAGAAGGAAAGAAAAAGCAACCTTCTGAACAAACCTGCAGAAAACCCCACAACAAACTTGACGGAACACAACAACAATAGAGGAGGGGTGGTGGCATGGTGGGAAGGCTTGGGCCCCAGAGGATCCTCCTCCACTTCCTCCAGATGGGCTGCCCTCTGGTGTGCCCCTCGCCTTGCCGCTGCTTGCTGGAACCCTCTGTGGGACCGTCTATGTCCATGGCAGTGACGGCGGCAACAGCACTCCGTCTCCTTCTGCTCCTCCTTCCCCTGCCAGCTCTTTTGCAAGCTGGCCTGGGGCTTCCTTGCCCTGGCCCCGTTTCGGCCCCAGAAATCACATCCAGAAAGGAAGAGGAGGAGGAGAAAGGCAGCAGGGAGGGAGGAGAGGAGCCAGGAAGAGAATACCTGTCCAGAGAGACCTCCGGAGGAGTGGGCGAGACTAAGCCAGCTGAGCGGCCCTGATTTCTTCGAGGTGGCTGTCAGGCTAGAGAGGTCCCACACCCAGCTCTCTCCCTCCAGGCAGCAGCCCCAAAACCGGTCCCTAAAAGCAGAACCCTGCTCTGGAAGGTGAGGGTTTGCGAATGTGAATCAGAACCATCATTCCCACTCCCCTGAATTAATTTTTTTTTACAAAAAACACTCTGCTGAATCGATTTTTTCCCAAAAGAACCGCCAAAATACTAGCATCTGAAAAAAGCAAGTTTTTTGGATTTGTTTTATCACGAATCAAACTGAACACAGTCACGTCTGAAATGGTTCGCAGTTTGAACCACACACATATAAATTGATCAGGAAATCAATTCATTCTCTGGTGGAAATGAGCCCTAAATGTGGATTAAGTACCAAAGGAGTAAATGCAGTTACAATGGCTTTCTCTCATAGAAAACCTGTCTCTCCACTTTTTTTGTGTGCAGGAGAGAAAATGTTTTTTTTCTGGCATTTGAAAACAACATCTATCTCTCTTCACTCCCAAATCTGTATCAAAGAATACCGTTATGAAGGAAACTTTTGGAATGCAATCAGACTGTTCTGACTGAAAAGAAAACACAAAATACTGAAATTCCCTACAGGTCTTTCTTTTGTCTTCTTCATGGCTGATCTTTTTTGTTTTGTTTTCATCCTGGTCTACTTGAAAGCCTTTATCTTTGTAACAAGCTATTGATAGAGAGAAATGGTAGAGATTTTTCATATCTGTATAAACATTTGTTTAATGAAAGCCTTTATATACCTCTCTTCATTCTTTTTAGACTTTCAGGCCAATGTTGGAATGATGGCGGGTTAATACCATACTGAAAGAGAAAATTAAAACAAAATTTCAGGCAAATTAAAATGCCTAGATTAAAAAATGCATTCTTGCTTGTTGCTGAGAAGTGAAGACTGCAGCATAGCTGCTTTGCTGTGTGAGGAAGAGCATCCCAAAACCAGCTTACTACTGTTGAGAAAGCCTTTTCTTTTGTTGTTAAGCAGCTGTCTCTGCTAAAGTATCTCAGTAGAGTGAAGTCAAAGGCTTTCACAGCCAATATACATAGTTTTTGTGGGTTTTTGGGCTGTGCTGCCGTGTTATGGAAGAGTTTATTCCTGACATTTCACCAGCAGATTAATATGGAAAGAGACAATCCCTCATTTTTGGATCTCAAGCTACTTAATACTGTACCAGTATCTTGAATTGGACAAGAAAGTCAGTGAGATCCTTTTCTTCATTTCCTTTAAAAAATTATTATGACATGCATAGTTCTGGTCATACCACTTAATGTTCTAGTGGCTGAATTCTGCACTAATTCAAATCTATAAATTGGCTTCTGCGGGAGGCCCACATGTAAGAGGAAACCAGCCAGGAGATTATCAAAACAGGTGGCCAGACCATCCCTGGCAAGAAACAGCCACAGCTGGGAAACCAGTTGGTGAAAGACATTTTCACCAACTTTTTACTGAGCCCACCTGCTAAGTGACATACCTGGAGCACAGTGCCACCACAGCCATGCATGGGCTCCTGCAGCTACATGGTGTTTCCAGCAGTGTTTTGTGGCCAGAGGGACTGGCTTTTCGCAGCCCATTTACAAGAGCTACAGTTCCACAGAATCCCATTTCCTTGTTTGGCAGCACTGCAGTTGGTCTAATCAGTTCAAAAACCTTTCAGCCAGGAGCAGATAAGCCCTGCTGTTGTTGGTGTTTTATTTTTTAAAGTTAATTAGAATTCATTCTTATTGGGCCAAGATGACCAAAGACCAGTGGAACCAATACTGTTAGTCCAAGTGAAGTTGTGCTGAGTCCCTTCCCTACCTAAGGGTGTTGGAATTACTTAGGCCTACTCTCACCCTAGCCTAACTGTTTCAGTGTTGTGGCTGTATTCCTGGACTAGAGCAGATCCGCATTTAGCGTAACCTTATCCACCCCCTTTTTGGCTCTTTGCAGCAGATCTTAGCCCACAGACTAGTTCTTCTGTCAGATTGGTAGGTAGATTTTTGTGATCAACTGGCAGGTGAGTTCTCGCAGCAGAAGTGGGTTCTGTCTAATCACAATCCCTACAACTCTGGCACATTGTTGAATTATGCTTACCCTACCCATTAGTTAAAGTACTTTTTAAAGGGGACCTCTCTGAATGGTTTACATAAAAACAGTGAAGCAATAAACATGGACAAAACTAAAGAAATAAACCAGAATTGTCCTTACAAGGCCATTCTCAGCTATCTTCAAGGTATGGTGATCCTTGAGTAGTCCTGTAATGGAAGCTGGGGGAACCAAGCTTATAGTGGTCATTTTATAGGGCTGCTGGATTTGGACTTGGAAAATCTGTATCCCTGCTCAATCTAGACTGGATTTAGAGATATTTCTTACCAGCATTTCCCATCTGTGTTATAGAAATAAAATTGTGAGCTACTCCGTTTGATGAGTGAATGAGAAAAGAAAAATATTGAGCTTTAGAACCTGGCTAGTTTATAAATCTAATAAAATGCAACATTTTAAAAAATGAGCTTTTGTCTAATACCGAGGTGTAGCTGTCAGATGCCATCGTTACATTACAAACGATGTGAAAGTGTTTGGGTCATTGTTTAGTCAATGTTTACTCACTGGCTATGTTTCTATTGCTGACTGCAATGTGTCTGAGACTCATCATGTAAATAACGCAGAATTGATGGGTCTTTTGGGATTAATGTCTCAAAATATGCAATTTGGAGAGTGGGAATAGTTTGTGTATTTACATTTTAAAATTCAGTTTGTGATCATTCTTGAAATTATTAGTCCACTGAACATACCCTTCCCAGAATACCACAAGCCAAATGCAGATTCTTCTGTCAAGGAACATATAGCACTAGGGGAGGGGAGTAGAGAAGAGCAGTGGGAGGCATAAGAACAAATGGTTGCTGCACACACCCCAGGCTTTCAGTATTTATTCAGTAGTAAGTTCTACTATATTTGGTCTGGCTTATTCCCAAGAAAGGGTGCATAGGACTGCAGGCTTATTTAGACTAGGGGTTAGGCTAGAGGTTTCATACTGCAGATGTATTAGGATACATGGCCAGTGGCCATGTTGGCTGAAAATGATATAATATATGCCTGCCAGTGCATCTAGAGGACTTTATTTGGGGAAGGATGCACTAGTGAAGTAGAAATTAATTGTTTTGTATCTTTCCTGTTCCATTTTAGATGATTCAGGGCCAGTGTGATCACATACTTCAGCACCAAGGATAGCTACAGTAATCATTTACTATCTCAGGTACTGTTGCAGTTTGTATATACATTGCATTCATATTTGATCTGCACAACACAGTGGCTTATATTTCGGCCTCAATACTGCACTAAAAATTGGATGTCCCTAGCATGTTTTAGAGATGTTTATGGTGTCACATGATTTGATCGTTTATGCATAGGTCTACTAGAATTGCTAACAGAAGTCCCAGGATGCTTAAATCAGAGCTTGGAGATGTTATTAAAGTGTCAAACTGGTTTCTCTTTAAAATTTACAAGGAATGCTCACAAATCACAAATAGTGAGTGATAAAAGATACAAGTAATGTGTTAGCTTTTTTTGTTATTGTTTGGAAGATATCCCAAATCTGGCTTTAAAAAAAAAGCAGATGATGGGTAACACCAAAAAGATGTGATGTGGACTGCATGTGCAGTGCAGACATAAGCCATTTTGAAACCACTTCAACTGGCGTGGCTCAGTGCTTTGGAATTCCTGGGAACTATAGTTCGTTCTGGCACCAGAGCTTTCTTACAGAGAAGGCTAACTGTCTCACAAAACTATAATTCCCAGAATTCCATAGCAATGAGCCAAGACAGTTAAAGTGGTGTCAGTCTGAACTTTTTCTGCAGTGCAGATGCATCCATGGAAAAGAAACAAAGGGCCTGTGCAGACCAGCCATTAAGGCTGGCCTAGGGCCAGAGTTGTGGTGTGGTGTCCACATGCACACACCCTGACTCCGCCCCCATGGCGGCATGATGCCATGTGCCACACCACATGGTGTGCGGCATCATGGTGCTCCTCTGGTGCTGTGTTCAGATGACACAGAGCCAAAGGAGTGCAGTAAAGCCATGGCGTGGTGGCCACAGTTTTTGCCGCTCCTTTTTGCACCCTGGAATGGCAAGATTGGGGCTGCAGCATGTGGTTGCCGTGGCCCCCATCAGGTGAAGATGGAGGCGGCTGCAGGCTGCCCCTTAGGGGTGGTATGCACAGCCCCAAAGTTTCTTGTCACATCACACCTGATCCTGGCTTAGGTCCAAAACACACTGCAGAAATAATCCAGTTTGATTGCTTTAATTCTCCTGGCTCGGTGCTCGGGAATCCAGGAAATTGTAGTTTATTGTGGCACCAGAGCTCTCTGACAGAGAAGGATCAATGTCTCACAAAACTACAGCTTCTACAATTTCCTGACATTGAGATAGGGCTGTTACAATGGTCCCAAACTGAGTATTTCTCCAGTGTGTTTAGGATCTTAATCAATGACCAAATTTGTGACATTTGTCATATTGGCTGCAAAATCTTATATTACTTCTTTCTTTTAGCTGCAGGCAGCTGTGCCGTGCATGCGTAGTTTTGCTAGACCAAAATCTGAAGAATCCTAAAAACATTCTCAGATGTCTCCCAGGAGCACCAATTAAATTTAAATGAAGTATGGCACATGGAGAACCTGTGTGCCTTGTTTGCAACCCAGGAGAGATGTCAGAGTACTTTCAGGCCCCTTCAGACTCCATAAAAGAGAATTGGTGGGTGTCCAGTGTTTCTGCTTTTGCATAAAAATAGCCCAAAACAAGATTAGTTTAGAAGAGTGGTGACAGCAGAGAGGCACAGCTAGTGGGTTCTGGAGATGGTAATTTGACTCCTGTACCTACATTCTCTAATTTGTCCATCCATTTTTTAAAATTAGAAAAAAAAATTGCAGCTACATAGAGGCCTCTTGGACTCCACTTTCACCTCTTTTTTTGGTTTTGCTTAAAAATTGTTTCTCCTCGAAGCTTCAAGGAGCAGCAGTTCTCTAGAGCAAGATGTGCCCTCCACACTTTCTCCTAGTAGAAAATCTGTTTAAAAAAACAAGGATGTGTTTTTCTTTCAAACCAGAAGTTATCTTGGTCACCTCTGAGTTCATGTGGAAGGGCTGGTGCAACCCTTGGAAGGTCCTGTGGCTGGCGCAATGGATCCTGGATCTCTGGCATTTGCCCCACCCCTGTTGTAAGCCATCCTAAGATAGCAAGAGACATTGTGCACAGAAAACCAACCTTGGGAAGGCCTTCAGTTACTGAATCAAGGAAGGAATATTTTGGTCAACAGAAGAGCCTGTGAACCACCCTCTCACAAAGACAGTTTTCTAAAAGAAGGCGCAACCATCCTTTTCCCTTCAAAGTGGTGTGTGTGTGTGTGTGTGAGAGAGAGGAGAGAGGAGAGGAGAGAGGAGGAAAAAATTGCCAAGTTACAATATTTCCCCTTGTTCTCCCTAAAATTACTATAATGGAGGAGGGGTAAATATGTCTATGAAGGTACCTTTTAAATACAATTTCTGTTCCTGAATGCCTTTTTTGGGTGGCTTCTGTCTTTCTCTCTCTGAGGCCTCTATGTAGCTGTAGAGGGATTCTCTTCTCACGTCATCTTCCCCACCACAAATTGCACAGAATCCCCCAGTTTCTTATATATTGCACAGAAATAGATTTGAGCTAAATATAACAGAATCTAGAGGCATTACCCATGCACTGCTTTGGGAGACTATCCCTCCAGGACATTGTGATATAATAAACCGTTTGTTGGGAAGAAACGATTTACTCTCTGGCATAATCTATTTTGCAGTGACCTCTGAATAAGGCCAATTCCATATGAAATGACTTGGCTGATATTATCCGCACAGAGTCCTTGCATAGAGAAAATGAGGCAAGTGATGGGGAAGTAATGAGAATGGGCTAAAAAGCAAGAATAGGAATCAGATAGTTGTAGAATTTGAAAGAATTGGAGGAGGAGAGCAGTGGTCGAAAGCATAATCGGTTATTTTGATGGGACATTAGAAGAGCGAGAGGGTTGAACTGCCAGAGGACTGTGGAAGGCTAGCTTCAAAATAATAAGAACACACACCTATTTGTACAGTAATTTTTTGCATATTTCCTTTCAAAGGTTTTGATTATAGCTTATTAAATTAGAAGCATGAAAAATTCTAACCATGTCAGATCTTAGAAGACATGAAGATTTTCTCCAGTCAGTGCAAGATCTTGTTTTCCCAGAGAGTGAAGCAGGCTCTCTAGTAAGAGATGGTCAGCAAAGCCAAAGCATCAAGAAAGCCAAAAGAAGTTGAGCCACGTTGCTAAACTCCAAATGATTTAATGATCTATGATTAGATCTTTTGGTCACTCATTTTTACCAGAACTGCATGATGAGCCCAGAGTGGATTGGGAGCATTCCTTTCCTCCACCTTTCAATCTGTGTCTGAGGGTCTTGCAGCGTAAACACTCAGTTACTATCTTCTATTTCTCTATATGTTCCTATCCCACAAGAATATGTCCAAAGTGGCTAACATCATATCAAATGAACAACAATAAATATTAACAGTAAAAAAAATTAGAACAGTTGTAACAAAGTATCAATAAATATAATGAAAAAAGTTATTAATCTACACAACTTGTATAGAACAAAAAAACAGCATACCTTTCTGCTGCATCTGTACTGTAGGCTTACGTTTATGAGGTTCTTGATATGGACTGAAACTGTCTCCATTTTGACATTTGCTTGTAGTTTGGTTGGCCAATATAGTGCTTTCTCTCTTTCTGATAGTGGCTCTGAGTACAGTTGTTGTTAGCCGCTCTCAAATTAACCTCAACTCATGTTGACCCTATGAATGAGACATCTCCAAGCCCTTTATCCTCCACTGCTTGGTCTTGTAGATTTAGGCCTGTGACCTCCCTGAATGAGTCTATCCATTTGGCATGCAGTCTTCCTCTCTTTCTGCTACCCCCTGCTTTCCATGTCAGTGTGCCTCGGTTACGACATTAATTCGTACCGCCGCTTTCGTACCCAAAAGCCTTCTAAGCGATTGCCATGGCGCAATGGAAAAGCCCCGATTCCGTGCGAAAAAGCCGAAAAGCACCCAAAGTTTTTCGTACCCGAAAAACTTCCGTAACCCGAAACACAATTCCCTATGGGATTTTTTCGTATCCATTCGTACCTGGGTATTTCGTTATCCCGAGGTACACTGTATTATTGTCTTTTCTAGGATTCATGCCTTCTCATGATGTTGTAGCACAGCATGACCACTCAATTTACTCTCTTGACTTCCAGGGGACTGTTCCGACATGCTGGTCTAGGACTCAATGTTTATCTTTTGGCTGTCCATGGTATTCTCTCGCATTCTTTTCCCGCATTGCATCTCAAATGAATTTATTTTTCTTTTTATCCACTTTCTTCACTGTTTCATTCTCTCACATCCATACATGGTGATGGGGAATACATGAAATTGATTACTGTAACTTCATTGCTCTGTTGTATATCTTTACTCTAGTCTCAGGATCTTGTCTAATTTTTCATGGCTGTCCTTACCATTCCTAGTCTTCTTCTGATTTCTTGACTGCGTCTCCATTCTGATCACTGTTTGATTTAAGATATGAGAATCTTTACTATTTCAATTTCTTATTGTTTAGGCTAAATTTATAGAGTCCTCCATGATAATATTGTTATTTTCTTTATTTCATCAACAAGCCTGCCTTTGCACTTTCTTCTTTGACCTTCCTTAGTAATATTTCAAGTCCATGTTTTCTACTAGTAATTGGTGGATCTGCATCTTAGATTGTTGATGTTCTTTCTTCCTATCTTTTCTCCTTCTTCCAAGACTTAATCTGATCTTCATGTGTATTCTGCATAAAATTGAACAATGGATTCTAATATGCCAGCCTTACCTGACCCCTCACCAACTGGAAACCATTCTGTTCCTTCAGATTCTGTTCTAACCGTTGCCTTTGTCCTAAATATAGATTTCTCTCAGACCTGCTTCCAAAAAAACAGCCCTGTATACAGAAGACCTCAGGGAAAGGAAGCGGGTTCTGCGACGTCTAGAGCGCGACTGGCGAAGACATCAGGACTTAGCCGACAAGGCACTCCTGGACTCTCTTTGAAGGCCTACGTGAGTGGCAATAAGTGCAGCAAAGAATTTGTTCTTGCTTGCACGTATTGCGTCCGCGGAGTCGCGTCCGGCAGAGTGTTCAGGGTAGTGAGGGAGCTGACACAACTGCCCCCCTCCCTGAACCCTATTTTAGAACCATCTAAAGCTGCTGTGACAAATTTTACAACTTCTTCGTGGATAAAATCTTCGGATAAGGCTGATCTCGACGCCAGTATTTCTTCAGAATCTATTACAGAGGTGTCCAAGAGCTTCCATGGCCCCTGTTATACTGGATCACTTTGAGTTTGTATACGAGGAAGTGCGACAAGACTCTCGAAGCGTTAGAAGACGACATGCTCTCTCAATCCCTGTCATGGCTGGCGGCTCGGGGGGGGGGATACGGTGCTCACTTGTTGCACTGCATAATTAATCTCTCTAAGAGGGGACAATTTTTCCCATCAAAATTAAATTAGCTGTGGTCAAACCCTGCTAAAAAGCCCTCTCTAGACCCCTGACTCAGGGGTAGGCAACCTTTTTGAGCCGTGGGCCGGGTTGCTGTCCCTCAGACAACTGGGGGGCTGAGCCAAAAAATAAATAATTAAATATTTTAAAATTAAATATATATAATAAACCAGGACAAATGTAGGCAAAAATTTTCAATGGAAGACACTTTTTAAAAAAAATGGAGGACACGCGAAAAAAATTGCTGATTTAAAAAAAAAGTTAATTATAAATGCATGTTTCTGAGCTTCTATAGACAATTGCCCCCCAAGGCCCCGGTGGCAATGGCGGCAGGACCGGGCCTGGGCTGCATCCGGCCCGCGGCCACGGTTGCCTACCCCTGCCCCTGACTCATAACAACTACCGGCCTATATCGCTGTTGCCATTTTGTGGTAAGGTGATTGAGAGGCAGTGGCCTTCCAGCTTCAGCCAATCTTGGATGAACGGATTTTCTGGACCCCATTTCAAACCGGCTTCCGGGTGGGCTATGGAGTTGAGACTGCCATAGTCGCCCTAGTCGATGATCTCCGTCTGGGCATGGACAGGGAAGCGTGTCTCTGTTGTGCTTTTGGACATCTCAGCGGTGTTTTAGCTACCCTGACCATGTGATCCTTCTGGAAAGCCTGGGGAGTTAGATATCGGGGGCACTGCGCTCCAGTGGTTCCGTTCCTACCTCTCGGGTAGATTCCAAGTGGTGCGCGCTGGGACGTTTGCTCTGATAAGAGGGCGCTTACATCTGTGTCCCTCAAGGAGCTATTCTGTCCCCCATGCTATTTAACATTTACATGAAGCAACTGGGAGAGAATATCCGGAACACGGGGCGCGGTGTTATCAGTACGCTGATGCACACCAAATATGTTTCTAAGTGTCTCCGACTGATGCGAGTGACTAGGATGGCATCTCTCCTCTAAATGCTTGCTTGGAGTCGGTATGGGCTGGATGAGGGAAAAACAAACTCAGTGTGAATCCAGGGAAAACGGAAGTACTGGTGATAGGTCCCGGATCTGGGTGGTGAGATTTGCCATCCTGTCCTGAACGGGGTCACGCTCCCCTTGAAGGACTTGGTCCGCAGCTTGGGGTGCTCTTGGACTCTTCGTTCCAGTTGTCATCTCAGGTGGATGCCGTCGTCAGGAGCGCTTGTTATCAGCTTCGGCTGATACGCCAGCTGCGTCCTACCTGGACCGGGGGGACCTTGAAACTGTAGTACATGTTTGTGGTAACTTCTCGATTGGATTTCTGTAACGCACTCTACATGGGGCCACCCTTGTACAAACCCGGAAGCTACAGTTGGTGCAGAATATGCAGCGAGATTGGTCGCTGGTTGTTCCAGATGACCATAAACTCCCCCTCTTGAAAGATCTTCATGGCTGCCTATTCGCTTCCAAGCTCAATACAAGGTGTTGGTAATGACCTATAAAACCTAAATGGCTTGGGCCAGTGGTACTTGGGGACCGCCTCTCCCCAATAATCCGCTCCGCACACTTGGTCAACAGGGATGAAATTGTTGGAGGTCCCAGTGACACGCTATGTGAGGACCTCACAGAGGGCATTTTCTGTCATGGCCCCAAAATTCTGGAATAGTCTCCCAGACGCTCTCTGCTCCACCACATCTTATGGTCTTTTTAAAAAGAACTTGAAGAATATTCTTTTCCCAAGCCTTCCCACATGAAAATCATTTCTTCCCTACCCCTTTTCATTGACGACCCTGGATTGTATATATTGACTTCCCCCTTTCTCCTGGCCCTTTGCTGTTAGTGTTGTATTGTTTTTATACGTGTTTTTAACTGATTTTATGGAATGTTTTGTGCTGTTGTTCACCGCTTTGATCAGGTTTTGGAAAAGCAGGATACAATAACTATATTATTATTAGTATTATTATTATTTCTCATCATGACTATCAGATTGTATTGGCACTATGGCACTCCCATGTCTTTAAGAGCATTCCTCACTTTTTGTGTATCCATGCAGTCAAAATTTTGCGATATCTAAAGTACAGTACATTCTGATTTTCTTTGGATCCTTGATGCTCTCCATCAGTTCCACTATGTGTTTCCTATTGCCTCTGCCTTTTGTGAACCCCCTTGCACCTCTGGAGTTTCTCTCTCCATGTATGATTAGAATCTGTGTTGCAGAATTTTAAGCATATTTTGCTTGATAAGAAATTAATGCTATGGTCATATAGTTGCTACCGTCCTTTTGTGTCTCCCTTTTGTCGATGGGATGAATATTGAACATTTCCAGTCCATTGGCTACCATTTTGTTTCCATATGTCTTATGTTATTTTGTTTACACTGGAGTTGATAGTATCTATGTATTATATCAGTTCAGTTGGAATATCATTGTTCCTGGTGATTTTACATCCCAATTTCTCTTACTGCAGCTTTCACCTCAGGTTCAACAGTGGTGGTGAACATATGGCCACGTAACCCAGAAGTGGCACTCAGAGCCCCTCTCTATTGGCACACACACCATCACCTCAGTACAGTTTGCCAGAGTTTGTTACAGTGTGCCCACGTCATATGCGGATGCCCCATACGGGCTTCCTTTCAGGGAGGTGCATGGGGCGCCGGGACAGCATGTCCTATTAGAATAATGGGGCTGTGCTTTGTGGCGTGCATGTGCCACTGCACCATGCATGAACTGGTTTGAGAAACCAGGCATAGTCAGACCCACACTCTGTAACTTTAGGAGAGTGAATTTCAGAAACTTAAGAGAAGAATTGAGGGCAATTCGTGGTCAGAAATATCTAAAGATAAAGGAGTTCAGGACGGGTGGGACTTTTCACAAGGGAGATACTGAAGGCACAATTTCAAACGTTCCAGAGAAAGAAAAATGGGAGGTGTCTCAAGAAACCAGGATGGGGACTAAGCAACTTTCAACCGAGCTAAGTTTGAAACAGAACATGTATAAGAATGGAAAAAGGGGAAATCACGAAAAGGAATTCAAAGAAATAGCAGGCATGTGTAGGGGGTAAAGTCAGAAAAGCTAAAGCACAGATAACTCAGCCTTGCTAGAAAAGGTTAAAGACAACAAAAAAGGCTTTTTTGGATATTGTCTGCAGCAAAAGTAAGAAGAAGGAAATGGTAGGGCACTGCGTCGAGAAGATGGCAAAATGTTACAGGGACAGAGAAAAGGCAGAATTACTCAACACCTTCTTTGCCTCAGTCTCTCAAAAAAGGAAAAGGGTGCTCAACCTGAGGATAATGGAGCAGAGGACAGAATAGGGGATTTCCGCACAGAATAAGTAAAGAGTAGTAGAGGAACACCTTGTTAGTCTAAATGAATTTAAGTCTCGCGGCCAGATGAACCCACCACGGGTATTAAAAGAACTGGCAAATGTAATATCGGGAACCATTGCAATAATCTTTGAAAACTCCTGGAAAACAGGAGAAATCCCAACAGATCGGAGGAGGGCACAACCATCTTCAAAAAGGGGAAAAAAGGGATCCCAACAATTATCGTCCAGTTAGGCTGACATCATACCAGGAAAGATTCTGGAGCAGACATTAAACAAAGAGTTCTGTGAACATCTAGAAGGCAATGCCATAATCACAAAAACTCAACATGGGTTTCAGAGAAAGATCATGCCAAAACAAATCTATATCTTTTTTTGATAAAATTAGCAGCTTGTTAGATGAAGAGAATACTGTGGTATAGTATATCTTGATTTCAGTAGGCCTTTGACAAGGTTTTCCCATGACATTTTGCAAACAGCTTGTAAATGTGGACTAGACAAGGGTAAATGTTTACATGGATTTGTAACTGGTTGACCGGCCAAACTCAAAGGGTGCTCAACAATGGCTCCTTTTCATCCTGGAGAGAGTGACCAGTGGGGTCCCACAGGGCCTGTCCGGGGCCAGTGTTTATTCAACATTCTTATCATGACCTGGATGACAGAATTGGGAGCATACTTATCAAATTGCAGAGACATCAAAGGTAGGAGGAAGCTAATGACCTGAATAGACTAGAAAACTGGGCCAAAGCTAACAAAATGAAATTCAACACAGAGAAATGTAAGGTACTGTATTGCACTAGGCGGAAAAATAAATGCACAAAATAGGATTGGGGACACCTGGCTGAATGAAACTATGTGTGAAAGGGATCAGGAGTCCAAGTAGACCACAAGTGAACGTGAGTCAACAGTGTGATGGGTAGCAAAAGGCCAATGCAATTTAGGCTGCATCAATAAAGTATAGTGTTCTAGATCAAGAGAAGTAACAGTGCCACTGTATTTGCTTTGGTCAGGCCCCACCTGGATATTGTGTCTAGTTCTGGGTGCCACAATTCAGAAAGGACATTGAGAAACTGGAGCGTGTCCAAGGAGGGTGACAAAAATGGTGAAGGGTCTGGAAACATGACCTATAGGAACGACCTTAGGGAGCTGGGATGTTTAGCCTGGAGAAAAGAAGGTTAAAGGTGATATGATAGCCCTGTTTAAATATTGAAAGGATGTCATATTGAGAGGGGAGCAAGCTTGGTTTTTCCTGCTCCAGAGAGGAACAGGACCCGGAAGCAATGGATGCAAGCTCCAGGAAAAGGATTCCACCTGAACATTAGGAGGAACTTCCTGACAGTAAGGGCTGTTCGACAGTGGATCATGCACTCCTCGGAGGTGTGATAGAGTCTCCTTCCTTGGAGTCTTTAAAACAGAGGCTGGATGGCCATCTGTCAGGGATGCTTTGATTTGGATTTCCTGCATGCAGGGGGTTGGAATGGATTGCCCTTGTGGTGTCTCTTCCAACTCTACAATTCTATGATTCTATATTCTAACTCCATTATTTTCAATGGGGCTCGACATACACATTTTTTTTACACGGGGGGGGGGGGTCTGGAATGGATCCCGTTGTTAAAAAAGGGCCACTTACTAGAAAGTCAGAGGGACATGGCACTTTGTGGTAAATAAGTGGGTTTTGAGTTGCAGTTTGGGCAGGCAATCTCTAAAACGTTTGCCATCATCTGAGGTTCATCTTCGTATGCTTCTACATTCCATATGTCATCATTTTTTCATCTCATTTATGTAGCTCTTCTGTGTATGCATCCAATACCTTTTTATTCTCTCATCTCTTCTTGTCTTGTACTATGTTCCTCTTCTTATCGCAGATCATCCCCGCTTTTGATTTGAACTTCTCTTTGAGTTGTCTTATCTTGCCAAAGAGATATCTCATTCTCTCCCCCTCCCCTTTTTGGGGTTATTGTCTTCTACAGTGGGCCCTCTTATCCAACTTGCCTCCATGGTTCCAGCATCTGCGGATGACACCGCCCCTGGTTTTTCCCAGTTGTGGTGCATACATGCAGCTGTGCCGCTATTAGGAACAGCCCTGGCAATCTGCTGTCCATTGGGGGCCATGGAGGTTGGGAGGGGCCGTCCAATTCCTGTGGGGTGCCTCTGCTTCCTGACAGCCCCGGGGCCGGTTGGGGGCAGAGAGGGGCGCGGCAGTGGGACTGGTACAGCTGGCCTACTCTAGGTCCGCTTTGCCCAGGAGGGCCACTGATGCTAAAACTGTCTTCACCCCACTCCCTTTCTTGGCCGCCACTCAGTGCTCCGAGAGGCAAGAGCAACCCATGAGGGAAGGTGTGGGGCTTGCCCAGCAGGATCTTGTGGGAGAGAGGAGGGGAGACAGATTGCCTCAGTGCCCCTGCCTGCCAGAAGATCCCTGGAGGCAGGGAACTTCAGGTAAGCCCCCTTGTTTGGGGACAATTGGGGTGGTCTATGTGAAGTCCTGTTGTCTCTAATGGTGGCATGGCTGTGTGCATATGCCACCATTGGGGACCACAGGACTTGAGATCCATTATTTTGGCATCCAATGGGGGGCTCTGGAATAGATCCCCCACAGATACATGAGGTACCACTGTATTTCTTTTGCATTGATTGTAGTGCTTTCTATCCTTGTGTACTAGTCATTGAACAGTTGCATTCATGGTTCTGATTTTGTTTCCTGTCTCCCTTTTGTTGTGGTTCTCTTCTTTTCTTTACTTCTTAAGACTTTCTTTGTTATTCATTGCATCTTGTTCTCCTTTTTGGTCACTGAGTCTTTTTTGCATTCTTTCTTGATTATGTACCTGGCTTCTGACCATAGCTCAGAAGTATATATATACTCTGTGTGTGTGTGTGTGTGTGTGTGTGTATTATCATATCCGTTAAATTTACTTTAGTTGGAAAAAACAATAGAATTTAGCAACTTTTAAGTCTTGTATTTCAGCAGGAGAGGGTTGGGCACATGTATCCTGGGAACTCAAGAAGCTTAGCTTTAGTTGGATTGTGCATTTTTTTAAAAACTTTTCATGAAAGGTATTTTATGTTATACCTTGGAAATTAGAAACAGCCTACTTTCCATATAGGCATTATTGTCTCAAGGCATCATGATTCCTTCTATTTCTGGGCCTGCCTAAGGCACTGATTTCCTGCTGAGATAATGATGATGTACATGTATATATATTATGATGAGAACCAAAGAAAAATCAACAAATTGAAAGTTCTTTCATTTTTAAATAAATTTCATGAATCTTCATTATTTGTATGTGTGTATGTTTTTTAACCACAGACGTGGTCACATTTTTAATAAATCATCAATTGCTGCTCTTAGTTTTAGAACTTGGGACAAAAACTTATCGGTAACAAGATTCCAGTAATATTTTTATGCCAGACTTCAGTGTGAATTCACTCTTCTTGCATTTCACCATAAACAGAATCTAAAGACCTTAAGATGGTATCTGAGATACGGGAGTCCTTGGGAAATCAGGCATAGTGGGTGATGACATTCACCCCGCTAAAGTTTATGATGGGGGAAAAAAAAAACTGGCAGGGATTCTTGGTGGCAAAACATTGGGATCGTTTAAATACTCGAAATGATAAAGGCAAGGAAGTCTTGGACCAATCCTTACAGAGCTGTCATCATTTGGACACGAAGTGGAACAATGTAATAAATCTTCCCCTGCAAACAAAGAAAGCGCCTTCAAGAATAAAGATATAAATCAGACCCTCCCACATTAGTAGTTATAATGCATGCTTTTCCATCAGTAGATGACCTCTAATCTTGATGACCTAGTTGCAGAGCAGGTTTTAATAAAGGATTTTATACAGATGAATATACCAATGATTCATGCAGTTCAAACGACTGGGGAAGGATTGTATCACACATCAATTTCCAGCCTACTGGCTGAGATTTTAAATTTGTTCAGTCTACCAGCTCATCAGTATTTGCTTGCTATTGGGGTATTTTTATAGTGCCAACCCAACACTTAATTTATATGTGAGTGGCATGCTTGCCATGGGAATGCATCCGTATAGTTGCAACCATTTGTGGCTGTAGCTACCACACTTTTACTGTAGCAGTAATAACACGTAAGAAGAAGAAGAAGAAGAAGAAGAGAAACGAAGAAGAAGAAGAAGAAAAACAACAACAGGTGATAAAGTTTAGCTTCCTTCTCAGGCAACTAAAGCAGATCATAGTAGCATTAAAAAACAAGAAAACCAAAAAAGTACACTGGAGCTTTTCTCTGTTTCATTTGTTTTTATTTTGGCCCTGCTATTCCTAACTGGGAGAGGTGGTTTATCTCCATATTGCACAGATTTTTTCACCTTAATAGTGAACACCTGCCTCCTCCAGCAATGGTTATCAGTGCTTGGCTGGAATCTCAACTGAATGGTTATTTAACATGAGACTAACTGCTGAGGTGGGAGCGCTGAAGTCTGAGCTCTCAGCAGAAACTGTTTTCCACAATGTTAACTATTCCAAGCGGCCTAAATGAGCTCTTAAGATGCAGATTAAGTGCCAAAAGTATATCAACCAGGGATTTCCATCTCCCGTGGCCGAGGGCTTGTAACATCTGATGTCAGGCAATAGTTCATGTTTTCTTTTCTCTCTCATGGTGAAATTGGCACTTGTTGGTTTCTGCCCATGACACAGCTACTGAGACACAATGCTTCTGTTGGGAAACAAGGTGGCCACGCCCAGTGATTGTCACATTTCCATAATCATCATGGTGTGGATTTGGTTAGGCTTGTAGTCTTACAAAGTATATAAGTACTGCCACATGTTGTGTGCCTTAAAGTCATTTCTGAGTTTTTGGTGACCCTATCACTGAGTTTCTTTGGTGAATTTTTTCAGGAGATTTGCTCTTGTTTCCTCTGAGGTGAGAGAGAATGTGACTCACCCCTGGTCACCCAATAGGTTTCCCTGGCTGAGTGGGGATTCCAACTATGGTCTCCCAGTGTTCCTAGTCAACAGTAGGAGAGAGTTACTCATGTCAACTTAAGTTTATGTTTCATAGGATTGACTTGAAACTAAAGTTAACTATGACCCTCCAAGGGTACATCAATACTTAGAAATAATGTAGTTTTGATGCCACTTCAACTGTCTGGCTCCATCCTACAGATCCTGGGATTTGTAGTTTTGTGAGGCACCAGCCACTATAATAATAATATAATAATATATATAAAAGATTTATTTATATACCGCCCTTCGAAACCATCAGGGTGGTTTACCACAATATACAACAGTTCTGTTACAACAAAACAAATGACAAAGTTATACACTATACAACAATCAGTATAACAAAATACAAAATATACAAGAGGTAATTACAAGAAAATACAAAACGTGCAAGCCCCGCCCTCCATACAGCAAAACCCAGAATAAACCTCCACAACAATACATAAATCAAGAAAATAAAACTCTAAAAAACCATACTATAGCTGGATGGCAATCTACTTCATCGAGGGGGCTAGATGTATGTATTGGTGCTCATGGGAAAAACACCATCCATGAGCATATATTACCCTCCTACACCGACAATGTAAGAAAACTGCGCAGGTAAGACTACTTTCCAAGTCAAGCCTCTGTTTTCAGACCAGCTAATAGGACCTGTTTGTAGGAAGGTTAAATACCTTGTAAAACTACAAACCCCAGGATTACATAGGATGAATCTACCGCATTTAAATTGGTTTACAGCTGTGTTATTTCTGTGGTGTATGATTGTGTTGTACTCCAGTGATCTATAATGAAGCAGATAAAATACAACAGTTATATACAGGACATATAGCTGAGACATGATATAAAGATAAAACATCTCTTGTTTTTCTCTTAAAAGTTCCAGTACTGTTCAATGGTGGTGACTTGATCTGAGGCAGGTCCTTGGGCTAGGCAACGCTTGTGGCCATTCTGGCTGGGGAGTCTGGAAATTGTGGTTCGAAAGTAGCTTTTCACAGCTCTGGCGCTAGTAGAGCAGCAACAACCGTTCAGGCTCTGTGCTTTCTGAGAGACTATCCACTGTTCTTTTGTACAGTAGTCTGATTCACGGACTGCAGTCCTCTTCAAAAATGGAAGTGGACCTACTGGTCAGCCCTTAGTCAATGGTATTGCAGCTCTTGGACAATGTGCTGGCAGCGCCATAGCAGAGCATAATTGGTAACAGGCCTCCGGCAGGGCCAATGCAAATTCATTACTTGACGGGATCTGAAAAGAGGCAAGAGGCTTGCACTAAGACAGCATTGGAGCATCAGGCTTCCAGTGTGGTACAGTGGGGGTATGCAAGGGGATTTACACCATGGAGTAAAGTTTCATGGGTGTTAAAACAGAAGTAGGAATTTACTTTGATTAGCTATTCCCAGAGTAAAAGAGGTGGTTTTGAGTGACTTTAGGAGTGGTTTATTCTCTTGTGTTTCTTATGGGTAGTCTCTGCATGATACTGCATTGTGCTAATACTATCTTATTTGTTTCCTCAGTTTTTTGTCTTTTCTCCTAGGTGATTGCTGTAGCCCAGGATAGCCTATCATGGACAGTAATATTGTTGAACATCAATTCAGTGGTGAGTGTCATGCGTGCTGAACAAACTGTTGTGGATTATGTTTGGGGATAATGACAGTGAATTTCTTCTTGCCAGAAAGAATAGAATTGATGTGCCTACTATTTTGACAGCCATTTTCGAGGCCCAAGCTCATGTAGTTCAGACAGGAGTGTATAAATGAATTTGTTTTTTTGTTGTTTGTTTTTTGTTTTGTTTGTATCCCACCTTCTTCCTGGAATGGGACTCACGTGGTTCACAGCTTAAAAGAACATCAGTTGAAAACATATCAAAAGTGAACATTAAAATAGAACTAAACTAGTTTTACCAATTAAAACACTTCAAAACTCTAATTAAAATATCGGAGCCCTGGCAATATCTTTGAGAACTCCGGAGAACAGGAGAAGTCCCAGCAGACTGGGGAGGGCAAACATTGCCCCATCTTCAAAAAGGGGGAAAAGGGATCCCAACAATTATCTGTCGGTAGTCTGACATCAATCCAGGAAAAAATTCTAGAGCAGACATAAAACAGAGAGTCTGTGAACATCTAGAAAGCAATGCCATAACAAAAAACTCAACATTGGTTTCACAAGAAGAATCATGCCAAAATCTATATCTTTTTTTGATAAATTACGCTTGTTAGATGAAGAGAATGCTGTATTATAGTATACTTTGATTTCAGTAGGCTTTTGACAGGTTCCCCATGATATTCTTGCAAACAAGCTTGTGAAATGTGGGCTAGGTAACTGTTACATAGATTTGAATTGGTTGACTGGCCGAACCCAAAGGTGCTCAATAAGGCTCCTTTTCATCCTGGAGAGAAGTGACGTGGGGTCCCACAGGGCTCTGTCCTGGGCCCATCTGCTATTCACACATCTTTATCAATGACTGGATGAAAGAATTGGGAGTATACTTATCAATTTGCAGATGACAACCAAAATTAGGAGGATAGCTAATACCCTGAGGAAAGGATCAAACTTCAGAATGACCTTAATAGAGTAGAAAGCTGGGCAAGCTACCAATAATGATTCAACACGGCAGAAATGTAAGGTACTGCACTTAGGGCGGAAAAATGAAATGTAGATATAGGTATGCGGACACCTGTGATGAAAAGGTGAAAGGGATCTGGGAGCCACGTAGACCACAATTGAACATGAGTCAACAGTGCGATTGTGGCAGCTAACAAGGCCAATACAATTTTAGGTTGCATTCAATAAATATAGTGTCTAGATCAAGGGATAATAATGCCACTCTATTCTGCCTTGGTCAGGCCCCACCTGGAATACTTGTCCAATTCTGGGACCCACAATTTAAAAAGGATGTTGAGAAACTGGCAATGTCCAAAGGAGGGCAACTAAAATGTGTGAAGGTCTGGAAACCATGCCCTTGAGGAATGACTTAGGAGCTGGGGATGTTGTCTGAAGAAGAGACGGTTAAGAAGGATATGAAGCCCTGTTAAATCTTGAAGGTATGTCATATTTGAGGAGGGAGCTAGCTTGTTTTCTGCTGCTCCGAGACTAGGCCCAGACCAATGGATGCAAGCTACAGGAAAAGAGATTCCACCTCAGTGTGAAGTCGAGGCTTTCATGGCCGCATCCATAATTTTTTGTGGTTTTTTGGCTATGTGGCATAGCCGAAAACATTAGGAGGAACTTCCTGACAGTAGGCTGTTCGACTAGAGAACAAACTTCCCAAGAGTGTGGTGGAGTCTCCTTCCTTAGAAATCTTTAAACAGAGGCTGATGGCCATCTGTCGGGTGGCTTTGATTTAGATTTCCTGTTATGGGGGGGTTGGACTGGATGGCCCTTGAGGTCTCTTCCAACTCTATGATCTATGATTCTCAAAGAATAAAATGGAATTTAAAGTATTAAAAATCTGTTTAAAAATACAGTTTAAATGATACAGTATCCCTAGCCTGCTCTTTTGAAATTTCTTTATTAAAACCTGTTGGAATAAAAAAGGTTTTGCCTTCCAGTAGAAGAATAGCAAAGAGTGGGCTATTCTGGCATCCCTAAGAAGGAAGATCCAAAATCCAGGGAAGCCACCAAGAAACCCTCTCTCATATCCCTACCAACCCTTGTGAACTGAGGAAAGAGCCTCTAATGATGATCTCAGGCACAACAGCACATACAAAGAGATACTGATGGTTTTTTTCCCAAATGTCATCTGATCAGGCCCCTCACATCCATCACGTGCATTTCTTGCCAGCAATTAATTTTAAGTCTAAGGCCAAAACAGAACTTGGAAAGTTACTTTTTTGGACTATAAGCCCATCGAATCCCCCAGCTTTGTGCTGTGTTGGCTAAGGGATTCTGGAGTTGTAATCCAAAAAGGAAAACCTTTCAAGACTCTGATTAGATAAGATACAAAGTTATGTGAATACCTCAGTAGCATGGGCCCTTGGTATCCACTGGGGTTTGGTTCCAGGACCCACCATGGATACCAAAATCTTTGGATGCTCAAGTCTTCCTTTAATCAATTGGTATAGTAAATGGTGCCCCTTATATTAAATGCAAATAAGGTTTGCTCTTTGACTTATGCTTTAAAAAAATTTTCAAGCTATGGATGGTTGACTCCATGGATGAAAAATCTATAGGTATGGAGGACCAACTATACTAGGAGCACAGCAAATGAGCCACCATAGTTAAGTTTATGGTAGGAAATGAAAGAGGAGAATGACTGAACTATAAGGATGCCCTGTTTTCAATTAAACTCTTGGACCATTCCCTGCTGATATCTACAGGCTTTTCAAACAAGGGGAGGGGGGCGGGCATGCTGTTTTTTCCACTTTTCTAGAAGTACCTTAGAAAACCATTCTAGAAGTACAGTAACTGAATATAAAAAGAATCCTGGCCTATGAAGATACTGGCTGGCATCCTCCTTGGTTCGTCCCAACTAGGTAGATCCACTTGATCATTTTGCATGGTGAGTCAAACATGTAGGCTAAATTCAGTTACATTATCTACTCTAGGTAGGATTAACAACAATTAACAAATACATAACTGTGTTACTCTGGATCAGTATGCAAAGGTTCTTGTAGCACCTTTGAGACTAACTGAAAGAAAGAAGTTGGTAGCATAAGCTTTTGTAGATTTACATCTACAACAGCAATATTGTAACTCTACCAAGCCACACCATTAGTCAGTAAGAGGAGTCTGTTCTGTCACAGGGCTTATCCTTCTGCCCCTCTAAACCCACACACTTGATATGTTTCTATGGTGATCCAGAGATGTCTTTCTGCACCTATGCTTCAAAAATACTTCAAGGACAGTGGCACCAGTCAGGACAACAACTCACAGGGACTCCCCATGTCCCCACAATAGAATAGTAGACATTACACCAATATACAACACAGTACCTCTCAGAGGTAAAAAGAAGAAAACATGGACTCCTCCCAATGGTTTATGCACAGACCTAGATTTCTACATAGAATGCTTCCGCTGTCATGCCCAGACAGAAATAATCAATAAGAGATGTAATTTATCACACAATCTCAGCTAAAAGGAACAAGATGCTATAGACTGTTTTAAGGCCAATCCTATTATTGTCATCAAAGAGGGTGACAAACTGCAGTCACCATGGACAAATCTGCTTCCATAGAAGAGGCTGAAAGGCAATTGTCCAATGCTACATTTTACAGAAGTCTGTCTAAATATCCCACAGGAAAACACCATAAGGAATTACACAGACTGCTCAGGGAATTTCCTATGGGGGATGCAGAACTAAATCCAAATAGACACATCCCAGGAGTCTAAACCAGGCACATTCTGTCTATTATCCAAATATGGAAACAGGGAAATCCTGGATAGCTCATTGTTTCTAGCACTGAAACAGTCACAGTTGGTCTTCTGGGTGGGAGACAGTTGGGTTAGCTCTTTGACCACCCTAAACACCTCTGCTGGATGAAACTCAGCGGACGCAATACGTGCAGCATAGAAAAAAATCATTTACTGCATCTATTGCCACTCCATAGAGATCTAAATGATCTTTATGGCATGTCTTGTCAGATAACCGTCAATGTTTCCGCCAGCGGCGCTCTAGTCGTTGTGCAGTCCACTTCATTTTATGAAGATCTTCAGTGTACCTTCAGTGTATCTTCAGGTTTTTTATAAGAAGTGGGCTGGAAAGGACACTCAGGAGCGATGCTGTCTATAGCCCTGGTAAGATCGTTATTCCAGGTATCAACCAAGGCATCAACAGAATCGCCGTCGTTCCCAACTGTATATCCTTCTAGGGCTTCCTGGAACCTTTTGGGTTCCATCAGCCTTCGCGGGTGGACCATTCTAATAGGTCCTCCAACCCTGAGGGGGGTCTGGGTAGTAACCTTAAGTCCCACCTTGACCAGAAAATGACCCGTCCATGACAGAGCAGAGGTGTAATTTACCTCCGCCCACAGATGTTCCTGATCTGTACTGAAGACCACATCAAGTGTATTACCAGCACAATGTGTTGGACCCGAGACTAATTGGGACAGGCCCATGGCTGTCATGGAAGTCATGAACTCCCGAGCTGCACCTGTCAAATCTAGTAAGCTGGCCAAGAAGAGGATGTTGAGGTCCCCCAGGACAAGAAGCCTGCGGGACTCCAGCACCAGCTCTGAGACCAGACTCTGAGCTCTGTTAAGCAACGGAGTGGATGGTAGACCAACAGAATCCCTAGACTGTCCCTAGTCTTCAGGGTCAGGTAGATACACTCAATGTGATCTGTTTTCCAGATAGGTCTCCTGGTCAGGGTGAAGTTAGATTTATGGATTAAGGCTACTCCCCCCCCCCTTGCCCACTTTCCCTCACCTGTTCCTTAACGACATACCCGGCTGGGAGTGCCTTAGCCCAGGTCACATCACTATCCTCCCCCACTTTGGGGAGGGGGCTTGCACACTTAACCCCTGTGAATGTGGAGGGCTGACTGCAATCAGGATGTGAAAGATTATTTTTCAAAATGTTGAAGACATACCCTCCCAATTGTAATAGTACTCAATTAAAGGGGAAATAATTACGTTTAAAAAGCTGTGCATATCTAAGCTAAAAACAAAGGAGAAAATAAGGCTTTAGAAACAGTCAGTAGTAGTATTCACAAGATCAGTGCCAATATTGATCAGGAACTAAATAGTGCAAGATTAGTCAACAAAAGAGTTTTCGTATCTAAAGAAGGGATGCAAAGATTATATAAACAAAATATCATCATTTCTTTGCATTTGAAAGGTTTAATGCCTAAAGAAACATTCAGTTACGTTATGTTAAACCACCACATTTTACTCTTTCATATTAGACTGTACAAAAATGCTACAGTTCAGCTTCAAAAGATATATTCAGACTCTTTCACTGCAATTTCAAGTGGGGAAGATGCTGTTTATAATGGGAGATGAAGAATGGAATCAAGACCTGTCTCACACACACACACACACACACACACACTATGATTCTCATTTTCCCCTTCATTTCAGAATCAGTAACATATCAGGGGAAATAACATACAGAATTTATTTCATAGCCATACAACATTCCTATATGAGTTATTCATTTGTTGTTTTTTCAGTCTGCCCAATAACAAAAATTCTCTGGTTGAAATAAGGTTTAAATACAATGTGATGGGTGCTGGCTTCTCTAATAAGAATTCTTGTTTTCTTTTCAGTCATTAAAAATCCACCTGGATGGGAAATAGGTGTCTATATTACTGGTGCACTTGCTCTGCTGGGAATAGCTGGAGTAAACCTATGGAAGCTTTGGAGATCTGGCAGCTATCCTGCACCATCTCCATTTCCAAACTATGACTACAGATATCTAGAACAAAAGTATGGAACCACCTATTCCCAGATCAAGCAAAAGGTAAAGAACACTTGATTTGTGATATTGTTGAGCATCCTTCATTATCATACCCATTCATCATCACTGTTGCCTTCCCAGTACCAAACCTTGATGGAGAGCTTCTTCTTGAGTTTATGCTCTATATTCCAAGTTAAGGCACTGAGGGCCAGTAGAGAAATATTCTACTACCAATAGAATGATGAGTGCTGCTATCACTACTACTTGTCATTGTTGTTCATGTTTACTCTAATGCCATCTGTGTCAAGGAATACAGTAGAGGAAGAACAGGAAAATGGAGAGAGAAACAAGCAAGAAAAGACTACACAATTGTTTCTCTGATGCATGATTATTTTCAGTGAGGTATGGGGATTAGGACTTGTGTCAGCCATAAGAGAAGGCAAGGGGGAAAAGATAGAGTTGTTTAGGGCAGTTAGAATCCTTCTGAATGGTGAGAATAGTGGATCTGAGCCAACAAAGGTCACAAACAAGGATGCATCAGGTATACAGGGAGGCAAGACTATGGAATCATAGAATCATAGAGTTGGAAGAAACATCAAAGGCCACCCAGTCCAACCACTCCCATGCAAGAATTCACAGTCAAGGACCCCCGACAGATGGCCATCCAGCTTCTGTTTAAGAACCTCCAAAGATGAAGACTTCACTCAACATATTCAACTGCCAAACAGCTCTTACTTTTAGGAAGTTCTTCCTGACATTGAGGGGGGGGGGATCTCTTTTCCTGTAGTTTGTATCCATTGCTCCAGGTCCTGTTCTCCAGAGCTGCAGAAAACAAACTTGCTCCATCTTCAGTATGATAGCCTTTCAGATATTTAAACAGGACTATCATATGACTGCTTAACCTTCTCTTCTCTAGGCTAAACATTCAGAGCTCCCTAAGTCGCTCCTCATAGTGCATGGTTTCCAGACTGGAGCTGTTTGAAGGATAAGAATGAGAGTCTGCATGGGATCTGAGAGCACGTAGGAAAAGACTTAAAGAGGAGTGTCTTATGGTTATGAGATAAGTAAATGTGGGGGGTGATGGGACCAGGGTAAGACAGTGAGAGAACAGAGAAGAGAAGATGGCAGCAGAAGATGGCAGCATCTCCCCTGTGTTGGCATCCCTTCACTGGCTCCCCCTCCCTTTCCGCATTCAATATAAGCTCCTGCTGTCGACGTTCAAAGCCCTCCATGGGCTGGCCCCCCCTTACTTATCAGACCTTATTTCTCCTCACCTTCCCACTAGGGCCCTCCGTTCTGGTAGTCAAGGTCTGCTGTCACAGCCCAGGATTTCCTCTGCCCCATCCCGGATTCGCCCCTTTTCACTCGCTGCCCCATATTCCTGGAACCTTCTTCCCCCATGAGCAAGAGCCATCACTTCTTAACCATCTTCAAAAACGGAGTTGAGACCATTCTGTTCGGCAGTGTTCCCAGCATTACATAATTGTCACTGCTATTTGATGTTCTTTTGGTGTTGTTTATCAACCATTTCCTGTATGCTATGTATTTATATGTATTATCCTACTAGAGTCCCCTCCCCAACCCCTCCCTTTGTGTTGTGTCTTTTTAGATTGTAAAAAGACACGACACTTTTTAGAGGGCAGGGATCCGTCCAATTAAAAAGATTGTATGTACAGCGCTGTGTAAATTTACAGCGCTTTATAAATAAAGGTTAATAATAATAATAATAATAATAATAATAATAATAATAATAATAATAATAATAAAGAAGACAGTGGGAGAACATGGTAGCTGGCTGCTTAACAAGGAGATATAATATCACAAGGCCCTTCCGTTAACTTGGGGCTGGAGTCAACTGTAATTTGGCCTCTTTTCTTCCAGGCAATGACCACGGGATCTAAATCAGTTCATTTTCCTGTTCCCTTCATATCTCTTCCCCCTTTGGTGTTTATAATTTTATTATATTATAGTTTATAATTTGTCAAAATTATAAAGATACTATTTTCAACTGTGAACTAGCCACAATTCACTAGCACTAAGTCAATAGAGAAATGTGTTTTGAAAATGTATATTTTTATGTACTGTATATACTTGACTATAAGTCAATCTCATGTATAAGCTGAGAGAAGGTTTGGGGGTAAAATTGTGGATTTTGATATGACCCTTGGATAAGTCGAGAGTAAAACATAGAGACATGCAGTATATGTTAGAAGACCATGTGTTTTCTGTGTGGAAAATATGTTTATTTTTTAAACTGTTGCAAATCAAGCTTATAAGGTTTCTTCCTTCCCAACAATCCAAGTGGTAACTAATGGATTATGAGGCAGATATTCTGAATAGTTCTGTACCAGGGATACAGATAATGTTGGACTTCAGTTCCCATCAGTCCTAACCTAAATAGCCTAGGGTAAGAGCTGATATGAACTGTAGTCAAACACTATCTTTGCTACTTTACATTAGGGACACCATTTTACTATGCCACTATATTTAATGGGATTTGAAGATCCATGGATTTTAGTATCCACAGGGGGTCATGGAATCAAACCTCAGAGGATACCAAGGGCCCACTGTAATCTAGGGTGGTTATTTGCATTTCATAAGCAAATCCACTGCTTTGTATCTGATCTTCAAAAAAGTTACCAGCAGAAGATACCTCCCGGTGCTCAAAATTAGACTCAGACTCTTTGCATGCCTCCTAGATCTTTTGTTTTTCTCCTATTTACAAAGTCATGCCCTGTATTGTATAGAACAAACCCAGGATCCTCTTGTTTTATAGCTATTTAGAGACCTCCTAATGGCAATTTAGCCACTAAATAATGGCCTAATATTAGGAAAGTAATTTTGCCCAGTAGTTTGACTAATTTTAATTAGATCCAATAACCTTCTTCTGGCCAGATCCCCAAATACATTCCACCATGGATGATGCTGATACTCATATAAGCAATTTGCATAAAAAATCATGAGTTGCCCAGGCTGTCCGTGGACTTAAACTCTATGAAATGGTGTATCTTCATAAATATCAGCCCTTATGGAAAAGATATGAATGTCAGAAATAACACTATTGAAAGTTTCTTCTCAAATGTAGATTTGGAGATATATCACATATAGTCACTGAGTCTGGAAAGCTGGAAGGTATGGAGAAGAATCAGACTTAGGCATGCCAGGTAACCTGAGCTTTGACTCCGGTTGCTCCAATTTTGATTGTTTATCTAGACATAAGGACAGGGTTAGGCATCTAGTGGAGTATGGCAGGCCATACCACCTGATTATTTGCTCTGGGGGGGGGCACAACACCATCTCCAAATAGTCACAGTAGCCATTTTGTATGGCCTGGGTCACCTTTTGGGTTATTTGGAGGTGGAGTCTTTCTGTGTAAAGACAGGGAACCCTGTGAAGAAACATTTAAAGTTTCCTGAAGCAATTTTCTGTGGCGTTTGGGGCTGAAAAATGCAAAATTGGGAGGGACAGTGGAGCAGTCATTGAAACTGTGAGGGGCTGCTATGGACACCTTTCAGAGCTCTGTCTGGCCTGTAATCCACACAATTTCAACCCCTATGAACTGTTGCCAAATGTTAGTACTGTAGGGTATCGACATCTGTAAAATGCAATACAGATAATAAGAACAGGAAAGCTCTCTTAAGAGAGAGTTCTCTGGATACTGTGATAATCCTTTCATTTATTTGAATCAATGGAGGGTAATTTGTCCCATGTTAGTAATTGTCTGAGTCCTCTAGAAATAGAAGTTTGAGAACAGTGCAGGCTACCCTTGTACTTTCTTAACACAGCTTTTGGGTTTTTTCTCTTTTGTCTCCTCATTGTCTGGGCATTCACTTCATAAATGGAATAACAAGCATGTTTTGATCTAAATAGCCTCTCTACTTTCAAGCAGACAGAATGTTGACAGAAGAGGGTTTGGAGTAGAGGGAGCAGGCATTGGATACAGTTCTAAAGCCGTCAACTAGGCTTATTATCACTGACAAACACAGGAAATCTCAAGGCTGCATAAACTGGGTTATTGAACCTCAGTCAGAGTTCTTATTTTCCCGCAGAAGATGAGGGCTTAATGGCTTGAAGCTACAGTTCTAATCACTTTGGTAGAAACAGTCTAGATTACCTGTGGAGTGGGCGGGTGATTCTCATTCATTTTTGTTAGCATGTTTGATTTTGGGGGGAAGAAAAAATAATTATTTAATCTTGCTTGAAGACTTTTTGATGTCATCGGTGCCCATTAAATCAAGCATCTCTGGCCCAGTACAGATTGAGCATCTGGCCGCCTCTTTCTCCCCCGGATGGAGGCCGCAGCAAACAAATGCTGTGGCTTCCAGGAGGCTTAAACAGAACCACTCCCAGCAGGTTCTTTTTCCTCTGTGCGCCATTACCACTCTTGTGCGCACCGATGATGTACATGCAGCGCGGTGCCATTTGAATGCTGCACCATGTGTACGTCATCATAGCAGGCCTTGTGTGGACAGGGGAAAGCCATGATGGCACCCAGACAGCACGGTAGGGCTTGGGAGTGTGCTGACGTTCCGCTCTCCCAAGCCCTAAAATCGGCCCCAGGCCAGCGCTTTGCACCAGTCTGTACTGGGCCTCAGTTAACAGTCAACAAGTCTGTAGCTTGTTGACAAAAAGGCCCATGCTTTGCCTGCAGAAGGTTTCTAGGAACTACTGGGAAATACAATCTTGTCAGAAACTCTATAGAAAACCAGTGCCATTCAGTATTGACAGTATTTGACTAGATCAGTATGAAGGGCAGAGGAAAATGGCAACCAAAAGGGATATTATACCACTTCCTGTTGGCATTTTGAGAAGGACTATGAGGAAAAGATGTATTTTGGGATTAAGGAAATGGGGTGGAGGCATTTGAGGGCTTTATGCATGGTATGAGGACAGAAAATGGGTTCAGGGCCAAATGCAGGGCAAGAGTCTCACTTTCTCCATTGCTAGACTAGATGTATTGGAGAAATCTATGTAAAGGTGCTTCATAGGAATGCATACTTAATCACATTGGCTCTGTACAGTTTCATTGCACTTAGGCTGTTCATGTTGGGAAAGGTTATTCTGAAGCAACTTTCCTCTTCTGTTTTCCTCTGCATTGCTGTGTATACCTTAAATTCAGGAATTATTTTTTGCAAAATTTCCTTCCATTTCCCCTTCCATTTGGATTCCACCTCCACCCCTCCAGTTAGTGTTTTTTGAAGAAACAGAAAGAAAGAACAATAAACATTTTTGTGTCTCTGAATTTGTTATTAGATTTTCTAGGCTTCCAAAATTAAACATTTTATACACACAAGTAAATACTTTGAAGTTGAGGTTAATCCTGAGTACTGATTGGATTTCTTTTGTCTTGTGTTGTTCATAGAGAGCTGCAAACAACTTCCGAAAGGCTGGAGACAAGACATCTCCTGTTCGCAAGCCAAGCCTGAAAATGGATGACACTTTTGAAAACATCAATGAGCTAGGCACTCTGGAGCTGATGAACAAAGACCTTGAGTTGGCCCCCTATGGCCCCCTGAAAAAGTCTATTTCCACTGACTCTCTCAGTTCCATCTCCTCCATTGGGAATAACTTTGGCCAAGAATTCACGGTTGGACAAGTGGAAGTCAACATGGAATACAATGTGAATTCTAACACCTTGCATGTGACACTGCTACAGGGAAAAGATCTCATGGAGAAGGAAGATGTCAACTTTGAGTCCTGCTTTGTGCGCATAAGTTTGCTCCCTGATGAACAAATTGTTGGCATTTCTAGGGTAAGTTTCTCCACTGTCTTCACTTTGGTTCAACATGGGCATCACATAAGGGCTAGCCAATATCACCAAGGGCTGGCAATTGCCCATTACTCAAGGTCTGGCAGATTTCATCAAGTTTTCCAACCATAGAAGCATGGTCAAGATGTGTCATGCTGTTGATAGCTTAGTTGTACAAGCCCTTTTATGTAGGATCTAGGCTGATTTCTTTTGCCTTTTGGTCTTCTGCTAGAGCTGATATGGAGTCTGAACAGATCTCTAATACTGAATTGGTCTGTAGTCATTTACAGAAGAGACTGTATTCCTGTTGTGTGCATTCCTGCATTCTAGGGATTATCTTGTATGTGGTGGTTGAAAGCCCAGTAATATAACAGGTTGTTACCAAATCCTCTCTAATACCCATCTTGCTCTTCCTCTGTTTCAGTTGTGTCTACATTCCTTGATTGCCTTTAGTAGATTTTGTAAATGTTGAGCTCTGCAGAACTGGTGCAAAAGTATGCTGCACCAGTTCCGCAGAGGTCAACATTTACAAAATCGACAGTTATAATTGCTTAATAGATGATTGCATATTGACCCTGAATTTTCTTATAACAGGATTTAGGCTTTGTTGCTGAATAATTGGACAACATTTTACACTGTACCTTGCAATGTTTTAGGCTTGGAACATTGTTAAGGTAAATGGTCTTTGAAGTTACTGCCAGTCTTCATTGTGCTCTTATTCTTGGCAAGCATAGAGAGCTTGAGCTTGTTTTTAATTGGATTTTGCTAGAGTTACATGTTAACTGGTTTTAATAGAACATCTCCTTGACTTTTAAAAAATTAATATATTGCTTTGGACATTCTTTAAATATAGAAATGATCACTACAGTAAATCAAAACAAATGCATTGTTAAAGTGAATACAATGAGCTGAATAGCTGTTTTGCCATTCCAGTATTAGAATTAGTGTTTGTTACTTTTTGAATTTAATTCAGAATTGGCTTAGTCATGTTGATGTCACAAACTTGTGAGGCCATACACATTGTAGCTCTAGAACTGCCTGATTGGCTTGAGGCAGAAAGCAATTATTGCCAAAAAGAAAATTATGCCCACAGCTTTTCTGTGACATCTTGCTGATGTCAGTTTAATTGAATATTCTCATAGCTTTTGCCTAGAAAGGTAGAAAGAAGACTTACTGTACAACTTGAGGTAAGGAAAATTATATGCATCCTCTTTAGCAAAACGTTAGGTAGTTTCTTCTTCTGAACTACGTGACAGATAATTCCCTCTTCTTAGAACACAGGCTAAGATTCTGTTTAACCCTGGTGGTGTGTAAAGCTCTACTAGCATTACATAGCAGCCCTTGGGCAGAGACCAGCTTTATAAAGCTAAGGTGGCTAGAACTTGGAGAGTCACATGGTACCCTCATGCCCCATTTAGGCCATGTTTGTATATTTATTAAAGAAATTGTATGAAGGAAAGGTTTTAAGTATGGATATATGAGGAACTCATACTGAGATGGTTTTTATCAGTGAATTTGCCTCTTCTGCACCTCACAAAACTGAATGTAGATCTGAACACAATTTGTGGCCAGAAATTCAAACATTCATGTACTATAAAAATGCACTGTTTAAAAATGCACCAATATACAGTTCAGAATGTGCACAAGCACACAGTAGTCAGTGGTATGTAGTGGGTGGCACAGGTATATGTGTTAAAGAATGCATACAGTTGCATACAGTTAAAAATGTACAAAAAATACATATGAACTTTATTGCTCTGTGTGTGTGTGTGTGTGAGAGAGAGAGAGAGAGAGAGAGAGAAGAATTCATGAACTAGGATGGAACAAGCTTATTAAAATCAGTTTCACAAACACACAAAAAGAAATGTAGAATATCTCATCCCTTCTAATTAGTTATGTCAAACAGTTGATGTAGACTTTTGTCAAAGAAGTAAGTACTTGAAATGCAATTGTAGTAAATTATTTACCTAAAATTGTTTCCTTGCTTATTTAAATTGTCTTCATTTAGTCATAAAGTCACAGTATTTACACAGCTGCTCCATTACACAGTTTCCCCCAAAATATTACTTAAAAGGCATTAAAAGAGGTAGACTACAATTCTCTGGTGGGTGCTGAGATTTCCATCCAACTTGTTTTTATTTAAGCTCAATGCCTTAAAGTGGCACCAAGCAACTGCCAGGTTTGGGGTGGCTGGATTGTCTCCCTCATAAAATCTTAGAGGGCTGTACCTCCTCTATACACCTTCCTCTTGAACTAAAAAAAAAACCCTTCAAAATCTGCCCCCCTTCCTATCTTGCCACCGTGTTTACCTTATCAACAGGCCATTTATGTCCAAGATAATGTCTTTTTAAAGTCAGCTTCTGGTTAGATAGAAACCTCTCCTAGACCTAAAATGGATGCGGGGGGGGGGGGGGGGGGGGGGGGGGGGAAAATCCCCCCCCCCCCCTAGCAGGGGTGGGGGTCATTTTTAAAAATCCTCTCCCTGCAAAGAAAACAATAAGGTGGCTCAAAAATGGCCTGTAGAGTTCATGTGATCCACTATCATTACTTCTTCCTGTCAGTTTTTTCCCCATGGGCTAAGGAATTCAGAGTTTACAAACTTACCGGGTCCATTTAGTTTTCCATTAATTAGGTTTATCTAACTCTCAGTGGAAACACACACATGTCTGTAATATAAAACAACAAAGTTTTATTGAAATCTCCATTCTTGGTGACTTTTTCATTTTACTGAAAGGATATAATTGCACTCATTAAAGTTTATAAATTGACAAATGATATCTCAAACCATTGCTAAGAGAAAAAGAATATTTTTTCTTATTATGCTTATTCCCTTTCTGCTACAAATTTTGATCCTTCAAAAAAGGCTCCTGCAGTAATTAAGATGCACATCCTCTAAGCAGAAACACATCTGTGTTTATTGACTGAGCCAAATCCTCTAGGACCTCTCTCCTCTTCAGACAAATAATCAGATCAATTTAAATATGACCCAACTCCTTTGCATTAGACATCTGGGCATTTTCATCTCCCCAGCTTCCTCCTGACTTGCTTTTGTGGAAGTTCTAGACATGCTGTATACTATTAGGAACTGCTGGATGTCCATGAGATGGTAACAGCATAACTAATTGCACTGTGTAGGGACATGGTGGGAAAAATGTGGTGATTGAAATTCAAAATGGGACTAATAGAATTGAGTAGTTTCACAATGTATTATTCATTAGGGACTGCCACAACATGCAGAAGCCTGTTGCACAATGGTAGCTGGTTGAACTAGGACACTGGGAGTTGAACTAGGACATGGGAAACCAGGGTTCAAATCAAGGCTTGGCCATGGAAACCCATGGGGTGATCTTGGACAAGTCACTCTCTTTCAGCCTCAGAGGATGGCAATGACAAAACCCCTCTGAAGAATCTTGCCAAGAAAACCTTATGATAGGTTCACCTTAGGGTTGCTGTAAGTTGGAAATAATTTGAAGGCATGCACCAACTACTGGTCCCACCACTGTGTTAGTTGAATGTTGGTCTCTCTCTGCAACTTTGTTACTGCTAAGAGTTTAGTACCCTCATCAAACATTCAGGACCACTTGTGGCTTTATCTTTTGTATAAAGGGCAGGGCAAAGTTGTCCTGTTCAAATGCAAGTCAAATGGCTAAATGTAGGGGATAAGGAGCTGGGGCCCCAGTCCAAATGAGAGGGATCCAGCTTGGGGAATCCTCCCCATCAGTTACAGAGGGGAAAGAGGGCTGGTTAGAGAGGGAATCCACTTACCAACTTTGGCCCACCACCTCCACGCCCTTCTCTAGACTTTCCTCCAGCAAAATTCGGGACTGGAGTGTTCGACAGACAGTTCACTGCAGCCTTAAAGGTTTTGTAGTAACATGCAAAGCTTTTGTTTATTTGGGTTAGTAAAGATGCAGTGACTTAGTGGTTAAGATGCCAGTTCTGATGATAATAAGGATGGAAGGTTGGCAGTTCAAGGCCCACGTGTTGCGTGATGGAGTGAGGTCCCATCACAAGTCCCAGGTACTGCCAACCTAACAGTTCAAAAGCATGTAAAAGTCCAAGTAGAAAAATAGGTACCACTTTGGTGGGAAGGTAAGAGTGATCCATGTAGTCATGCTGGCCACATAACCACCAGAGTCATCTTTAGACAACGCTGGCTCTTCGGTTTAGTAATGGAGATAAGCACCGCCCCCTAAAGTCCCCTACAGGTTACGACTAGATTTACCTTTAAAGTTTCTTTAGGAGAGCCAGTGTGGCATAGTGGTTTGAGTGTTGCACTGTGATTCTGGAGACCAGAGTTTGATTCCCTGCTAAGTCATGAAGCCCACTTGTTGATCTTGGTCAAGCCACATGCTCTCAGCCTCAGGAGAAGGCAATGGCAAACCACCTCAGAATAAATCTTGTCAAGAAAAACCCATTATAGGTTTGCCTTAGGATCACCATAAGTTGGAAGCAACTTGAAGGCACACAACAACCAAGTTTTTTATCCATGGTTACATGGTTCCTGGCAAATCAGAAAAGTTTCCCATTGCCTTGTGAACCATTGCTTACTGGTAGCATTAGAGGTGATTTGCAGTATCCATGATCTTTGCCTGGATTTGGTGCTGCCAAGTGCAGTACTCACTTTCAGCATCTTTATCCCTCTGGTTGATTGGTGTCTTTATTGCTGCCCTGTTCTTTTATTGAAAATGGCAGTTCCCTTAAATTGAACTAGAGCATTGCAGGCAGAGCAATTTGTATGAATAGCATTTCTGGCCAAACTGATATGAACTTGGTAGAAGGGAGCATTTGGAAGCCTGGATGGGGAAGACATAAGGACGATTATCATACTTGAAAAATGTGTGGTTTTTATTGTTTTAAAAAAGGCCATTTTCTCTGCTTCTAATCCTACTGGGTCCAGAGGAAACAGCTTTCTCATCTGTGCAGTTGAAAGACATATTGCAAAATCATATTTCTCATTAGCTCTTATGCACAGGCAATGAGCCTTGATGTCTTGTTCTTTAGTTGGCCATGTCAACAAACTGCCTTACTTCCAGATTAATGAGTGAGGAATGGAAAACAACTTTTGCAAATTAGATGAAAATGGCTGCAACCTTCAAGTAAATGTGTATTGTTCATGCTGTTGAATCCAAGAAGCTTTTTGTTACTCTAGTTACTTTTTGGATTATAGTTCCCAGAACACCCCTGGCTGGAGGATCTATGGGTGTTGTAGTCCTAAAAAGTAACTCTCCCCAGATCAATAGTGAGTAGTCTATCCTTTCTGGATGCCATCTGCAAATGCCTGCTTTTGCAACTGAGCAATGCTCTTCTTCTCTTGGCTTTAAGAACTTCTCATTCTCAAAGCATAGTTTGTTCCCCGAATCCCACACATAGAGCTCTTCACTTTCAATGCAACAAGATGACACAAAATTCCTTAAAACATGTGTGTGTGTGTGTGGGGGGGGGTAATGGTGGAAGAGATTCCTGACTCATTTCAGTCATTATTGCTGAGAAGCTGCTAGAGAGAACACATGTCAGCTCTTTTGCTTTGACCATATTTATTGGCTGGAGGAGACACACCGGAGCTTTTTCTCCACGAGCAAAAATGGTGCATTAGGGCTGTCACTGATTCTCCTGTACCCACAACACACTGCATATTCTGCTGATGTCACCAGGAGAACAGATTTTGCAGGATTCTGTGGAGGCTCTCAGAACCTGGCAAAACCAGTTTGATGGCCACAAGAAATGGGCAGGAAGAAAAAGAAACCAATGAATAAAACACAGAACTTTGTTGAGCCACTTTTCAGTCCCTTCTCTTGTCCATCTCCAGCCATGAGCTGCTTGGTTGTTTCATTCTCAGGTCCTTCATTCTCTGATTCTGAATTTTTTATAATTCAGAATTAATATATGGAATGTACAGCCACTAGCTAAGGTGGCTTTAAAAGAGGATTGGACATATTTGCTGATGGTAAAGATGATTAAGGGTTATTCAAGTATGTCACCTGAGGGGGAAGTTTGTTAGCAACATGCCTCTGAATTCCAGTAGCTAGAGATATACAGCTTGGTAGGTCCGTTGCTGTCATGCCCTGTTTGCCAGGCCCAAGAAAAAGTTTTGTGTAGAGAAAAAAAAGCATTTCAGATTCCCTATCCTGCACTGCTTTCCCCTTTAACATGCTAATCTTTCTGGATTTTTCTATTCAATTTAGCTTACCTTTTTGCTCCAAGTCCCCAGCTTACTGAAAAATCCCTGAAGCTTCTCAATACAGTGATTCCATGCATTATAGCAAGTAGGCCATAATGCTGCTGGCTACATCACCATAGCCAGAGACACAGTGATAACAGGTGCACGATCCCCGAAGAACTCCAGTGGATCTCAATAATGATATCATCATTTGGGGCTGTACAAACAGCCCTTAAGGGGTGACTCTATGCTGCCTCTCGAAGTGCTGGGCTGGGGACATGGCAACCACACGCCACGTCCCCAACCTGGTACAAAAAGGAGCTGTGAAACATGGCTTCCTATCTGCGCTGCTACAGAGGCACCATAAGTGTGACAGTGCGGCCTTATGATGCCCCTTGTGCACAGCACTGTTTGGGTGCTGTGCATGAGCAACGTCATCATGATGCCCACCGTCTGGTCGGGTGCCCACCAAGATGGTGCCTGGGTGCCGGCACAAGGGCTTTGAGCATGTAAATGCTCAGCCCTCACTGAACCCTAGTTTGGGTCCAGGCAAGCACAAAGTGCTGGTCTGTACACCCTCTTTGTGTCTGGCTCCGGGGACACAGACAGGCATTTCTCTGTGCCTGCTTGCTCAGGGAATGGCCATGTACGGCAGCTGCAGGAGGAGTTGAGGGAATGGGGGAATACCAACTTTCACAGCATTCAAAAAAGAACATCACATGTATAAGGGAAACATAAAAACGTGGATGTCCCCAACAGAATTCTGAGCCTTGTCCAGAATACCACTGAAGGTAATGAAAGTGCTCAGGTAGAACGAGACATAATTCATTTGAAGATCACTGCTTCAGCAGAACCTAGACATGACCCTGTCATCCCACTTCTGTTTTAAAAAAAATCAAGAAGGCAGGCAACTGGTGCCTCCTAGGAAAAATATAGGTGGCTATTGTTCATCTACAACTACTCTTTCATTAAAATGTACCTAGATTTAAGAAATGCCCAATAATGACCTTTAAAAAATTGCACCAAAAAACAAGGGAACATTCTGTTATGTTTATTATCCTCCACCCTGTTATCACTTCAGTTTCCTTGACCCCCAAATGTCAGATTTCAGGTCAAGCTGAGCAAAAGCATTTGAGGCCTTTTGTTCAGGATTAAATACTTTGTTTTTAAATTGTGTAATCTTAAAATGATTGTAGTATTCATTTGAGATTTTGAAATGTTACAAAATCTAGACCAGTCATCATTTCCCCATAGTAATGTTGCCCTGCGCATGTCCACAGAAGATGCTTTCAGAAATTTTAGGGGTTGTTCTCACTTACGATTTACAACAATTTAAAATACACCAGTTTCGGTAAAACCGATTCAAAATAACATGGGTGTTACCCCGCTTTCCAAATCGCTTTTTTCCCTTCGTTCTCATGTACCAACTGAATAGCTGTAAATGATCCACTTTCGTTCCTATTCAAGAATGAATCGGTGTATATATAACCCGGTTTTAGCATTATTTCGTTCGCACTCGCCTTTTTCGGCTGTCAATCAAAGCAACGTCATCATGACGTCACATTAATTCAGAGTAACATACACCAATATAGCCTGTACCTGCGTTTCCACTACCTGGCCATTTTTAATTAGTTATAAATTTTGCGGTTTTTTAAAAAAGAGCCAATTAGGAGGTGCTTATTCGTCCTCTTCTGTGTCTCCCCATATTAACTGCCATAACTCAGTGCTAGGGAATCCTGGGAATGGTAGTTTATTATGGCACCAGCACTCTCTGGCAGAGGAGGATAAATGTCTCACAAACACAACAAACACAACCATCCCATAGTTCCTCTGGAAAGATTTGCTTTGGCTGCCCCATGGGGAGAGAATCTTTGGGGATTGCTCCCTGGGCTGTCTTGGGAGCCATGAAGCAGGGATTTCCTGCAAAATCCATGCCATAGTTCCTCTGGAAAGAGCTTCGGTTCCCCAAACAAATATACATTCATATGCGTATATATACATGTGTGCAAACACACACACACAAATATGTATGCGTGTATATAACTATATGTTTGTGTGTGTGTGTGTGTGTGTGTGTGTGTGTGTGTGTATATATATATATATACATACATGTGTGTGTGTGTGAGTATTCATATATAAACGTGTGTGTGTGTGTATCTATCTATCTATCTATCTATCTATCTATCTATCTATCGTGTGTGTGTGTGTGTGTGTGTGTGTGTTTGCCAAATCGGATCAAGGAGGAGAAGGCAGTGGGTTTAAGTGGGTAGAGACTCTGCATCCAAAGCCCAGGGTTGGAATACACACACACACACACACACACACACACATCCAGGGTTTCCTATGTCTCCCCAGATTCCATTTGGGAAAGAGAGAAGGAAAGGCTCTATTTCCCCCCAGATCGCTGTGCATCCAGCCTCTTTGTGTTCAATGGCTCTCCTCACACAGAGGGGAGGTTGCAATCCACCAGGGGAAAGTCTATGCGAATGGAAGAAAATGGCGCTGGCGATGCAGAAAGAGACCAAAGAGGGTGACACCCCCAGGCCAGCCCATCGCGCTCCGCTTCTCCCATCCAGTTGACCCAATTCAAAGGCCAAAACGTTCCTATTTAAATACTCCGAATCCTATCCCGAATCAAGGAAAAATACTAGGGTTGACCTTTTTACGCTGGTTTATAGGCCTCTGACCCGGATTAAATGTTATAAATTGAATCAGATTTGAATCGTAGTAGAAACGATATTGGGTTAATCTAGAACTGTTCTAGAGTTAATTCGGGTTTCAGGAACACTACACCTTGGATTCGATTTGCAAACCGGTGTATAAGCCAGTGAGAACAACCCCTTATACTACAAACCTCTCCCATAGGTTATGGACAACAACAACCTCAAACAAGAATTCTCCACCCCTTACTTAGACAGATACATAGAGCACCTCCTGGGACTTGTCTGTTCAGCAGACTTTCCATAAGTGTGCTTGTGTTTTACAGAGAAATAAGCAGACCAGCTCCTTTTCCCTGCTGCACAAAAGGATTTGGATTTCCAAGCAAGCCCAAGGAATACACAATTTATAAAATATAAAATATTGTCTGACAAATATCCTAGCAGTGTTTTAGCTGAAAGAGAATCTTTCATAAATAAAAACCATTTTCTATATCATTATGATGTACTGTTATTTATAATTTACCACCTCTGTTTATAATTCACTGTGGCTATTTATAGTTTCCTCAGTTTCCTGTGACAGCTAATAAGACACATTAGATTTTTTTTCTCTCTTTAATGCTCTCTTGTCTTTAAAGAAAACAAATAACGTTTGTAGATTATCTTTCAATTAAAGACCATGCAGGTTTTTGTGTTGGACTACAACTCTGGAGACCAGGGTTCAAATCCTGCCTCGGCCATCAAAACCCACTGGGGTGACCTTGGGGAGGTGACACATTCTCAGCCTCAGAGGATGGTAATGGCAAATCCCCTCTGAAGAAACTTGCTAATAAAACTCTGTGATAGGTTCACCTTAGGATAGCCATAAGTCAGGAATGACTTGAAGGCATACAACAACAACAACAACAGATCTGCCTTTCCTCCTATGGATAAAAGCTACAAGAAAAATGGTTGATCCCAATGACATCATATCCTTCTGTGCATTGATTCAAGCTGGAACATGTAGGACAGTCATTGGCAAGTTACTTTTAAAAGTTGTAAGTTACAATTACTGTTTTGGTGCCTTAAAGTAGCTAGCTATTGTCAGTTAACTTTTTTTTTGGGGGGGGAGGGGCACAAGCCTTTCCAGTTTCTCACAAGAATTTAAATACTTTTTAATTATTTTCAGAAACTTTAATGGTACAGTCCACTATCCTGTGGAACAAAACCCTCCCATTCTATTCACTTTATTGTTACTTTAGCACCAATAACAGATAGTGGTGGCTGATGGTTTCTATCCACTTTTGTTTTTAATCTGAACTTGACCCCAAAATGCCAGTTGCTTTGCAAAAAGAATGAGGTTATTCTTCATTAAGCTATAGTTGAGATGCACTGGAGTTATACATTCATTGTTGGAAAGAAGGAATTATAAATAACTAGGTTTTTTTTACATATAGAGATTTTGTAGCACCTTTGAAACTAACTGAAAAAAAGAAAAAAGTTTGTTGCATGAGCTTTCATAGACTTCAGTCTTTCTTCAGATGCTTATGATGGAGTGGAAGCTAGAGACAGACAGGAGTGCAGAGGTTTAGCTGAAGGAAACTGAAAAGGAGTGTAGACTACTGCAGACCCAGTCAGCATGAGTAGAATGCATGAGCTCTACATGATACGTAGTTTGCAAAGGGCTCCCCACATGTAGGTCCTTAGGAATAACATCCCGTTGTTTGCACTTGTTGAGAAAAAGATATCTGTCTGTACCTGGTTTTTGTACCTGGTTGCTTTTGTGTTTTGTCATAAACTGCATTTCCTTCCTCCTTTTTCATTCACTGATACTGTAGCCATAAGTAAGTGATTGGCTAAAGGTGCCCTTCTCTTTCATGAATTGCTTCAGTTTTTCTATCTCAGGAGTAATCAACCATGGTGAAATGATATGTCTCCAGTGGTGCTACCCAATGTTAGCTTTAAATTTAAGGTATAAAATTAGCTGTAGCGTGAAATAGTACATAGTAGCATTAATTACGCTTAGCTTTGGTGCAGAGATATGCTGCGCAACACTATGACTTAACTCTGACAAAGGGAAGAAGGAAAGGAATTCACAGCCTGTCTACTCCCATTCTGTATTGGGCCATATTAATACATTCTGCACTCTGACAAATTTTTATCCCACCTCTCCTCTGTGGAACTCAGAACAGGAACATAAGCCTGAACCTTATGCCTCTGAATCCTACCTGAATTTTCTTCTTAGATCCAAATAAAATACACCCACCAAATCAATGAAATTTATGGTCTTGAAACTTAGGGCTCAGCAATTGATTCAATGGGTCTACTCTAGCTGGGAGTCATGTCATGTTTTTCCCCTCATTTTATCTTTGCAGTATGATTAGGTTGAGAGATTATGGTCTTTCAAGTGAGCATCGTGCCTGAGTGTGCATTCGAATGTAACCTCAAATAATCACAATGACTTTTGCCTGTTACCAACTATAAAATACTAGCATATGATTTGCCTTACTCAGTCACACCTTAATTCTGTATCATTTGTGTCCAATACATAATTGCTTGAAATCATTTAGATTTACTTCTGAGTAAGTATTCATAAAATCAGACTGCATGCTTTATTGCCTTCCCAACATCTTTTGACTATTTTCCCCTCAGCATTTTGTGATTAATTTAAATAAGCTTTACATAGTCCCTGATCTTTTCAGTTATATCTTTGTTAAACTCAAAACTTGGGGGGGGGGGTTTGATGTCTCTCCCAAACAGTAACCCCCTCAGTACCTTGTCATTGTCACATAAGGTAGTTATGGTTTGGGGCTGCAATCTTTTACTTGAAAATGTTTAACATTCCTTCTTTTTTTAGTTGCACTGAAAGGTAACACTGGTTTCATCTGGCAACCAAACATTATCCCTAGAAGCTAGGCCTTATGGGACTGCCTTTTGGAGGGGGGTATGTTTAGCTTGAAGAATTGAAGACTGAGAAGTGACATGATAGCTATCTTTAAATATCTGAAGGGATGTCATGTAGAAGATGGAGCAAGCTTGTTTTCTGCTGCTTCAGAGACTAGAATATAAACCAATGAGTTTATATTACAAGAAAGTAGATTCCATCTAAACATTAGGAAGAACTTCCTTAGGAGTGTTTGACAGTGGAATAAACTGCCTTGGAGAGTGGTGGATTCTTTGGAGGTCTTTAAACAGAGGCTAAAATCTTTGAGGAGTGCTGTACTCATAGTTGCGTATTCCTGCCCAGCAGGGGTTGAACTAGATGGCCCTTGAGTTCCATTCCAATACTGTGATTCTATTATCCTTTGGTTTAGAAAGCTGTTTATGCCTTTGTACCAACAGTAGACCTCATGCCAATTTCTTCCTTCACTTTGGACATATTTGCATGCCTGACAAATAGCTTTAGAGGGCAAAGAGTCAGAGTTCCACTTTCTTTGGAGGCTTTTGCTGAACAGCTCCTATCAGTTTGTGCTTGGATATTAAGTGAACATGGGGACTCTGTTACTCAGTGCTTCTGACTTCTGTTCCATTGCTGTCAGTTTCTTGCATTGGGTGTTGTGTCTGCATTATGATAAAACCATGTTTTAGGACATGGAGAGCATATTATGGGCTTGGGTAAATTGTTTACTGTTGGCTTCCATCTGATACGAAGAATGCAGTCTGTCTGTGTGAAGAATTATCTGCATGACAAAGTAGAGTGGAACCTAATCTAATACTCTTGGTCATGTTTGCCTGTGCACCATGATGTTTTACTGGCTTGAAGCCATGCCACATTGTTTCTGTCATCTTGCATGGTTCTGGTAGCACACCCAAGTCCCCTGCTGTTGTGCAGCCTGTTTGCTTGGCAGCGTCCAAAATACTTGAGATTTTGGGAAGTCTGTCAAGGATTTCAGAGGGGACAGGAGCTGTGTGATCTACAGCACATTCGTTTATCACCACCCCTGAGAAATGCTAACATTAATCTGCAGAGGAAACAGTCCCCTCACACCCCGCTGTGATATATTGTGTAAAGTGGAGGCTAATCCCTGGCCAAAAGTGAGTCTTTGCAGATATCATGGTCACTGGGGAAACCAGAAGTTTAAAGTTTCTGAAGGCTATAAATATGAAAGTTTAAGGATTGCTAGCTAATGCTATATGAAAATGGGTTATACATACACCACCATGACAAAAGACCCAAAAAATTTAGTATAATAATGAAGTTTCTTCTTTATGGTTGCTATCTTGTGGTAGCTTTTATACATACCCACAGTGTAGATTTCCATTAGGAGGAAGGTCATATAGCTGTTACTATATTAACTCCCCCATTAAAATTAGTGTTATATTCCTTTTTTCACAGCTGACCTCTAATTTTTTTAAATTTTTTTAAAGAGCAGATGTATTTGAAAAGGGTGTTTTTGATGAGAAAGTAATATTTTGCAGAGATTGGAAATTGTAGTACCTGGACTCTAGCCAACATGGCTAGTGGCCATGCTGGCTGGGAGATTCTGGAAGTTGTAGCCCAAACAAGTGATGTTGCCAAATTCTGTTGGTTTGAGAGTGTTTGTTGTAGGGTTTTGTCCCACAAAGCATTAATGCATTTCTGCAGCAACTATACAGGTCAGTAAGGTCAGCATGTTCCCAGGATAGGACTATCAAGACCTAGCTTGAAAAATATCCACATAAACTTCTACCCCCATAGTTTCCTAACAGATCTGACCTAGTGTATAAGCATCTCCTGTGCTATATCAGTAAAAATACTAATTGTCCCTATAATTTTAAAATGCAAGGAGATTCTATACTATACTAGTATAGAATGGTTTCTCACTGTGTTTTGGATGTTTGCAAACATTCATCTCAAATGGCCTTTAAAAATGAGTGAAAATGAATTATATCCCCAGAGCACAAACTTGGCAGGCCAACTATAAACACTGCTGCTGAGCTGGCTATGAATTGAACACATAAGTAGTCTGTGCTAAAGCTGTCTCTTTGCTACTGTATGCTCACCCTTTGTCATTTTTCTTCATTAGTTTCATTAGTTTCATTCTTAGTCCCGGTTTTTTCACTTATCTATATATGCAAGATTGCTACAGAAAGGTAGGGATATCAATATCAGGCATAGAACCCTGGCTGAGATGTAATTCCAGTGATAGAGTTCCATCATTGCTGTTATGTGTAATGATGGCACCTCCACCCCAAAAATACCTTTTCAGACAGGGAGTGTCCTAACCAAAGGGTTTCTGAGGCACTGCAGACCGAGGTGCTGGGATATGACATCTGCAGTGCTCTCCTGGTTATGGGGAGTGTCAGAAACAGGCCGCTGGAGAAACCCCTTGGACTCTTTTTGCAACTGCTTGTCTCAGTGTGCCCTTATGACCAGGAGAGCACTTCAGATGTCATTTTCTAGCTTCCCAATCTCTATTGCCTTGGAAAGCCTTCCATTGCATCACTGCCAGAATGAAAAGGTGGGTCATGTTTAGTCATTAATATCTGTAAACACTCACACTGGTCTATGACTATAATAAAGATCTTTGGACCTCGTCAACATGTACTGTACCATGTTTATCAGTTGGTTCTGACCTCTTCCAGAAAGGCCCTTTAATATGATTTATGTGTACCTTTGTGCATGGGACTAATTTATTTATTTCTATTTTGCAAAAGACTGAAGTTCTCCTATCTCAGTTTTTCCATTCGTTCTCCTGCCCAGTCTTGTAATTTCCAGTCGGTGGATATTCTGGTCTTCTTATTTCTTTTACACACACACACACACACACACACACACACACACACTAAAACAGCTCAAATATTGGCTTAGAAAAACAGAATCCTAGAGTTGGAAGAGACCACAAGGGCCATCCAGTCCAGCCCCCTGCCATGCAGGAACACACCATCAAAGCACCCCCAATAGATGGCCATGCAGCCTGTTTAAAAAACTCAAAAGAAGGAAACTCCACTACACTTTGAGGGAGCGTGTTCCACTGTAGAACAGCTCTTAGCATCAAGAGGTTCTTCCTAATATTTAGGTGGAATCTCTTTTCCTGTAGCCTGAGTTCATTGCTCCGTGTCCTAGTCTCTGGAGCAACAGAAAACAAGCTTACTCAATATTCAGCATGACATCTTTTCAAATATTTAAACATGGCTATCATGTCACCTCTTAACCTTCTTTTCTCCAAGCTAAACATACCCAGCTACTGGCTGTTAAGGAGGGCTGGGGGGGGGGTTGGCATTTATGTGGTCTACAGTAACAATACATACTTGTACTGAATAAGAAACAGTTACAGACCCATATGTCTAAGTTACAATTCTGTAACTGCAATGTAGATTGCTAGCCATCATTATTAATACTAATTGTACAGTTTCTAATTATATTCAGTAAATATGTTAACAGCAGTTTATAGAGATAGGAAATAGTTCGATCAGTCATATTCTGCAAGTGGCAAATCTGATGTGCACAGTTTCTCCTTCTCTCTCTATCTTGCCTGCCTCTTCCTGAGTAAAAAGATAGAGAAGGTCAATAAACTGAGATTTGGGAAGCTGAAGCTTCTGAAAAAGGAGGAAGCATCTAGATGGAAATGTAAGGGATTCCATTTCTTTATTAATTGAAAATTAATCTCAAACCAGTTCAGAGTAATTGTTTAGTGTGTATCTATCTTCTAGTGAAACCTGCATCACTGCATATATATTAAGGTAATATTAAAAATAATGTACTTAGTATAAGCTCAGTATAAGACAGTTTCATATGCTTTAGATAGTCCAAAAATAATTCCTAGAATATACATTAGAAACCTTTTCAAAGTACATGAGCCCATCTAAAAGATACTCCATAAAGGTGGAAACTGTTTCTTCTGAATCCACACATTACCTCTCCCTGTTTTTTTTTTAAATATTAATACAAAACTGTAAAATCAGAATTCCTGGCTTTTTAATCTCTGGTGTTTCTTATATGCCTTCATTGCAGATATTCTAGTTAATCTTTGCATATCCAGTCATGACCGTTTGTGAAGTCAATGTTAATTAGGAGATGTTAATAAGGAAATGATCATAAGAAATTGAGCATTGGGAGGGTTTCATGCTATAGGGTATTGTTAAGTACACTGCAAAAAAAAAAAAAAAAGCATTCTGACAAGGGCATCTTTTCCCACCACTGCTACAAGGTTTAGAGCAAAATGGCAACTAGTAAAAGTCTCTCCTTTCAGCAAGCATAGATTGCACAGCTCAGTCCTGGCACTCCTAATTGCTCCCTTTGCTTTCTTGTGATAATTCTGATTTCCATTTTCAAAGAAAGGATTGTAGTTTTGTTTGTTGGTTTAAACCAGGTTTCAGTCCTGAATGTTCATACTTTGTTTCTTAATGATAAAAAAGCTAAGTAACAGAAATACCACCCACATTGAAAAAACAACATGGTATATATGTATAGCATGATTTCAAGGGTTGATGGCTTTAGGAAAACAATAAATATTTCAGGGCTAAGCTTCTGAGGTCAAGCATTAGTCATTTTCTACTGTTCGCTTTATCTCACCATTAGTATTAGAATCCATTTAGCAATGTACAGTTAGTAGTTCCTCTGTTATTGATGGCTTCTTTCCTGATCAGGCTTTTGAAGTCTTTTGCTTAGTTTCAATGGAAAAATTATCAATATTTCCATCATTATTAAATAATAAGGGGGCCATCACAATGGTATCACTTTCAAAAGGAGTAGCTTATCAATTAAAGCCATCATGTACTTCAGGGTATATATTAGGGCTGGGGACTGAATCACTGCAATGACTGCAACTCCAATCAGCCATAACTCCAATCTCAGTGATAAGAGGTGATGGGAATTGTGCTCCAGCAATATCTGAAGTGCCATACTTTCCCCATTCCTGCTGCATGTGATGGTTCTTTCACCAGTGGTAATTTATGGCGATAGAAGTAATCCCAAAGATTGAGGGAACATGGGCAAAGACCAGAGTTGTTTGTCATAGCATCTAATTTAATTATAAAAAGATGAAAAGGAGACAGTGCACAGGCAACTTTTGGGTCTTGATGTTGGTGGATGCTACTGATTTTGTTATGTACTTATATTTTAGTATAAAGTATAGCGCATTCGGAAGGCTTCACAAAAGAGTCTGGAGTAACAAACACTTGAGGCGAAGCACAAAAGTCAGTATGTATAGAGCCTTTGTACTGTCTATTCTCCTCTATGGGTCTGAAACATGGGTCACCTATCGCCAACACCTATGACTCCTTGAACACTTTCATCAGCGCTGTTTACGCACAATTCTAAATATACACTGGGCTGACTATGTGACAAATGTTGCTGTCCTCGAGCAAGCAGGGATCACCAGCATTGAGGCCATGCTATTGAGGACGCAGCTGCACTGGGCAGGACACGTTTCTAGGATGAAGGACCATTGCCTCCCCAAAATAGTATTCTACGGTGAACTCACCACGGGTCAGCGTAAGAGGGGCGCCCCAAAGAAGAGATACAAGGACTCCCTGAAACAACATCTCAGGCTTGGCCAGATAGATCACCAACAATGGTCCTCCCTGGCCTCGTATCGAGAGGCATGGAGATGCACTATCCATGACGCTGCAGCCTTCTTCGAAAGCTCACGCCGAACGAGCCTCAAAGAGAAACAACAACGCAGAAAGAACCGCAACCTGGAAACATCACCCAAGGAGACTTTCTGCTGTGCTTTCTGCAACTGGACCTGCTTATCCCGAATTGGCCTTTTTAGTCACCAACGCGCTTGTACAAAGCGCGGGATGAGTCCTTCCTGAATCTTCATTCGCGAAGCAAAGCCAGAGATATATTTTAGTAATTGGATTGGAAGCTCTTCTTCCAAAAGTCAAAGTGAAGATACTCGAATGAGGAATCCTACCAATCAAGCAGCTAGCGATGTTGAACCAGTGATTCCTCAATGGTACTAACAAACCTGGACTGGGTTACTTGAAGGGTGCCTTGAAAAGTTAAGCTTGTAGACGATATATGCCCTTTCCCTACTATTTTCGTTGATACTAATTTGATGATTCAGAAAGTCAAATTAAGTGACAAATTGACATGCAAGACCCAAGGCCATCATAACTTACCTTTATGGCGGAGCTTCCTTCTGCGATGCAGCCAAAAATTATGGCTGGGCAGGATATTAGAGGGTGATAAACATGTACACAATAATAACTTTGAGTTGCATTTGAAATAATATTAAGCAAGGATGGTTTTATGTTTAAATAAGCAGAAATGGACTGATGGTTAGGAAGTACTAGACGATAAGGTTTGTATGATGTGATCTGTTAAATGTTATAAGCATTGGATGTAAATAGTTTTCTTTATTTGTTTTTAAGTATTGCAACCCCAATAAAAATTATATTAAAAAAACAGTTAAGCTACTGTGACAGATGGATCCCTAAGTGGCATTTCTGATAGAGCTGAAGGTTCTGTACCACAGCAGTTTCTCTCCTCTTCTAAGACATTGGTGTCACTGCCTTTCTGAATCAAATGGTAAAGGCAGCATGGCATTCCTTGATAGAACCAGTTACCTGGCACAAGGAAAATCTTAGATGTGTCACTGTTTACCAGAAAACAAAGTCTCAGTCCTTCCTTTTGACTGGGAAAAAGGGAGAGTAAGACACCAACAGACACTGTTAACTGTTTAATCCCATAGTTACAGGTAAATTGTCCCATCATTATGGTAGGAGCTGACTGAGAAAAAAGTGTCTTGAACCTGATGGAGGGGTATAAAAGGAGTGTGTCTCCAGTTTGGAAGGGGGATGTGTAACTTAACAAAAGTTCGGAAAACATGAAGTTGTATTAGCTACATTCTAGTTACCATTTTCCTGCTTGAGGATATTCTTGTTATAGAAGCTATTTTACATTATTCAGGTAATTAACCGCCCTGGGCTGCAAGAAATTCTGCCAAAAAGCTCCAGCATTAAGATGCTGCTGAGAGAGTTCCTTGAGTGTGAAGTGTCATAATGGAGGAAATTAAACAATGCTGTGGAAGAGAAGCAGGTTTCGTTTATTAGGAATGGGAGAAAGTGGGGTGAAGATGAGAACAAAGTATTGCTTCCAACAAAATTAGAACAGAATCAGAATGTTAGCACTGAACATCAAAATTGTGGCTGGAGAATATCAAAACCATATGTGAGCAAAATTTGGCCCTCCAGATGTTTTTGGACTGCAACTTACAGCATTTCTCACCTTGGCTGGCTATGGCTGATGGGGCTTACAGTCTAACAACTTCTGGAGGGCTATGCTTTGCCTACCCCATATCTAAACAATTTTTTCCCTGATGTGATGACTATAGAAAAGATCAAGGTAGGGATGAATTTTACTTTCCAATCCTAGAAAAGAAGATAAGAGAAGAGAAGTGCATTTACTATAATGTAGTGGTTCTCAAACTTTTTACCCTTGTAACCCTCTTTGCATCTACATGCAGATGTCACAGGCCTCCCCAGCTCAATATATGAATAAAAATATTTTATTTGTTTAGTGTGAGTATTTTCATTCCCACATTTGTGTATATTCATATTATAACATTTTATAAGGAAATATCTCTTCTTGTCCTCCTTTTCCTCCTCCCTCAGGGAGATGCTCCAAGCACCATTCTCTTCCTCTCCAGGAGAAAAAAAAATTGGGAAGTAGTAGGAGGGATCAAGGCCTCCAAGCCTCGCACCCTCCTTGCGTGAGGTCCTCGCTCACAGTTTGAGAAATACTGCTATAATAGATGATATATAGTCAGGCCAGAGTACAATCTAAAAATCAATCAAAGGTGGTGAAACCAGAGGCCCCACTACTGAGAATCTAGACATGTTGCAGAGCGTTTGTAACAATGGTGGGCCTAGTGCATCCTGTCCTACATCTTAGGAGTGTAAATCCCAGCAGCTCTAGGCAACATAGATAATGATGAAGAATGTTGGGAACGCTAGTCCAACAACATCTGGGAGGTTGCCCTTTTCCCAACCTAACTATAAAGAATCTTTATAGTTCTGTACAAGAGTGGTTATAGATTTGTATTTTACCATACATTCTACTGTTCATCAGTACCATCTAGCTTCATGAGCCAATGGAAGAGCTTTTGAGAGTTTGGGGGATTTTTCTTTCTTTCTTTCTGAAGAAATGGAGTATCTGATGGGGTGTACATTCTAAGAATTTGGGGACATGGTGTACTTAATGGACATGTTTTCCGTTTGAATTCAAGGATTCCTGAGCAACTTATTTGAGCATGGTTGGCCGATTTTCTCTTGTCTTAATCCTGAAAATATTTACTTGTGAGGAGTTTCTTGATGAATATGGGGGTCCTCCAAACAAGACAAATTTATTGGAAGAGTGCAGCATTTGTTGCTGTAGCTCTTGGTTGTTGTTTTAAAGCAAAATATGCAGATGACATTTCTGTGTTTCCAGACTATTGCTTCTCGGCCTTTTGGCTAAGATCAAGTGTAGTGTAGAAACATTTTTCCCACTCTGGAGTACATTTCATTTTAATTCTGAGACAGTTCAGAAAAAAATTATCATTTTCTTCTCATTCTTTCCTTCTTTTAATTTTTTGAGTTTTCATACAGCAACGCAGCAGTGAAGTAGCACGTTTGCACTATAGGATTTTAACTCTAAGGCTTTTTTGTAATTCAGAAAGGAAAAAAGTTGCTCTTCAAACCATAGGACCACATTAGTAAACCACACTACCATTTAGAAAAACATTTGGAAAAGCCCTAGTGCACATCCAAGAAATTGTGACAAACAGCACTGCAAAAAAATGGAATGAGTGGATGTGGAAGCTACAACAAAGGTTAACAAAACCAAGCAACTCTGCTGCAGGATTTCACACTTCTTCATACCAATGGTTAGATCATTTGTTTTTCTATTTAGGATTAATTTTCTCATCTTCCTCGCCCCTGCCAAGTTGCTCAGAGCAGGGGAGGCACCATGTTGAAAACCCCCCAAACACACATATCTTTGAAAAAGGGTGCACACACACACACACACACACACACACACACCACCATACCACACCTGATGTTAGCTGTGACTATTGAATGTCAACCTAAAGAGGCACTATTGCAGTTCTCTTGAAACACATTGGTTCAATTTGGTGCCTGTCATTTTAAATCCATAAAACAAGATTCCCCATCTAAGGAGTCTATTGAGGGAGTTATTATTATATTTACAAGAGGGGCTAATTCATTAGGAATTCTAGATATCTCTACTATAGTTTATCAGTGCAGCAGGTGGAGTAGGTTCCATCCTGCCCTCTTCAGTCCTTACAGTTACATGACTCTAGCATTGCAGTGCTGAAGACACTTCCTTGAAAAGAAGTATCATTGATTTCAAAAGACTTTGCTTCTGAATAAGACTGAGGAAGATCAGGGTGTGTTAGATATTTTGTTCTCTTTGAAAATCTTCCAGATCATCTTGCAGGGAGCTGGAGATGGGTTTGATCAGCCTGCACTGTTGCCTTGTGACAGCTGAGGCCAGCACACACAGCTAACATTCTCCCTCTGCAACATGCCCTGCTGTTGGGAAATGATGAAAGTTTAATGCTCACTTCATTGCTAGCACTTGCTAGTTCTCTGGGCTAATTCTGTCTTTTCCAAGCTCCAGAGGGGTTTATGTCAGGCACTTAGAGATGCTAGAGGAAGGAGAATGGAAAATACTCATTGGCTCATCAAATGACAGTTTGAGCCCTGGAGCCTTCATTAGAGAGGTGTTCTACTTGAGAAATTGGACCTGGAAACCTAACAGGAAGGTTGTTTCTCCATCACAGAGTGTCAACGCAAAATATAGGTGAGGGAGACACACACAGAGAGAATACCAAAAAGGGCAGGAGTTGTTGCCAGAGTGACAGAGGCCACGATTTGCTTCCACATCTAGGAAATGGATAGAATTGTGAGAATAAATGCATAGCTCAAAGCATTAGCAAGTAAAAACATTACTAGCCTTTCTGCCTACATGTAATATTAATTGTTTGCTTTCTATAGTAATAATAAAGGAATACTTGTCCTTGTATCTTACATTGTCATAGTTCAAGAACAGTGAAACTAGGGCATGTGAAATTTGGTGTTGATACAAATATACTATAATACTAGAAGTGTACGCCTGGGTTTATTTTGCATTTTTATAATGGTTTATACAATTAATTAAAATCTGTCTGTTTCCTGCAGTACTATCATGAGTTACTAAGAGGAGAGAGAGAGGAGGAGGTGGAGGAGGAGGAGGAATGCTGACCTTATGTAGAGATGAAGCTGCAGGCAGATATGGGATATTCATTTCTCTGGAGAGCTTATAGGCAGCTCTGTTTGCTGCTTCCCTCTGCAGGGTTCCCAGTCTCTTCAAAGAGTTGTGATGGTGGGGATGTTGTTGCCAGATAAAGTAAGGAAGGGAGAGAATGGAAGTAAAGATAGACCAATGAGAAAGAAAAAAGTGGAGGGGGAAGAGAAAACAAAGAGGGAAAAGAGAAAGCACACCAGAGCAGGAGACTTAGTGCTTCTTCTAGTTTTTGTTTGTTTGTTTTGTTTTGTTTTGTTTAATATATACAGACAACCTTCTACTGGCAGAAAACAACAAAGACTTGGAATAATTGCTAAAGACAGTTAGAGAAGAAAGTGCTAAGGTAGACTTAATGTTGAAAATTAAGAGAACAAATTAAGAGAACAAAAAAACATGGAAGATCTACATGAATTCATCCTAGATGATTGGAAACTAGAAATAGTTTTTAAAAAATACCCTACCTTGGATCAAACATTGATTAGAATGGAGACTGCAGTCACAAAATCATAAGATAACTAGGAATGGGAAAGGCAGCTATGAAGGAACCAGATAGGTTCCTAAAGTGCAAAGATATAACACTGAACACTAAAGTTAGGATCATCCAAGCTACTGTATTTTCTGGAGCTGGAGATGAAAGTTGATAGAAAGAAAATCTAGATACAAAGTATTGGTTATTACCTTTAAAGCCCTGCATGGTTGGGTCCAGATAAAGTATGGGATTGCCTCCTCCCATATAGCCCATCCTGTATACTCAAGTCCTCTGGTGAACATTTATGCCAGTCAGCCATGACTAAGTTGGCAGCTGTCATCCAAATGATTTTTTCTTCAGCTGCCCCTAGACAATGGAATAACCTGCCAGAAGAGATTAAGCGGAGGAATATACTGTCTGAATTTAAAATAGCATTAAAGATTAGTCTTTTCCAGCAGGCCTATGCCAATGATTCTTAAATTGTGAATTTTAAATTGTGGGTTTTAAATATGGATTGATTGTTCTAATGTGTACTGGTTTTATTTGTTCTTTTAAACTGATGTGTGCTTTTAACTGATGTTGTGTGTTGTATGTTCATTTTCTTTTGTTTGCTACCTCAATCCATGGGGAAAGACAGGCAAGAAATAATAATAATAATAATAATAATAATAATAATTACTGTTATTATTATTCAGAGTTTGATTGGTGTGATTCTTTCGAGTCAGCCTCTCTCATTTTTACTCTATCTGTTGTATCCCCAGTGCTTCTAATAGTGGTAAGTGGTTTCTGTGTTCTTTGTTTTGTTCCTGCTTTTTACATTAATTTCACCAATTCCTGGGTCCTTTATTTTTTTTTATTTAGGTATTTTTATTGCCTTTTATTTCTGAATCTAGTAGTGGACTATGGAAGTGGTGGGGGATGGCTCTCCCTGAAATGATGGAGGACTCCAGTTGGCCCATGGGTAAGGTTGCCATAAGTCAGGACCTCCAAACTGGGACAAATGTAGGACAACATTTTCAAACATAACACACTTTTTTTTAATTGGTTAAAAGAAACAACATACCTGGCCTTGGAATTTTTATTAAACAATATAAGAAACTCAAATAAAATCAAGGGTATCAGGCTAAAAGGTAAAGAGCTTAGAGTGCAAGCCTTCGCTGACGATTTAATGGTGGTATTGGAAGATCCTCTTAGAAATATTGAGAACTTAATGATGGAGTTAAATCAATTTGGAAGATTAGCGGGATTTAAAATAAATAAAGAAAAATCTAAAATATTGGTTAAAAATATTACTAATGAAGAGAAAGCATTATTAAGGGCCAAATCGGGGTGTGAAATAACGAAAAAGGTGAGATACTTAGGAATAAATATTTCTGACAATAATATGAACTTATTTGATAATAATTATAAAACTCTTTGGAAGGATGTTAAGCGAAAATTGAACAACTGGAAACATCTGCACCTGTCTTTATTGGGTAAAATCAATGCGGTCAAAATGTCTATACTTCCTCTAATCCTCTAATCCTCTAATCCTCTAATCCTCTATTATATATGCTCAACATGACAGGTATTTTAAGTAAAGAAATAGAGAAAAAATATGGTCGTATAATTTTGTATATGGTCACAGTAGCCAGAATGACTTATGCGGTTTATTGGAAGCAAGAAAAAATCCCAACAAAAGAAGAATGGTTGAATAAAGTAGAAGATGCAATGGGGATGGATATATTAACAGCATCCTTAAAGGAATTAAATAAAGAAAAGGTTGAAAAAGAATGGGAATGCTTAAAAAATTATAGGAAAAAACTTATTGGAAGAATGACGGATAATTAGATAGGATATTATTATTAATATACAGAAGTTATAATTGAACAAATAAGGAAAAGAAGATTGCATATACTTTGGGGAAGCCACAATGAAGAAGAAACCCAATAATACAAGGAATTGCATGTTCTGTGTGTTTGTTTATGTTGCATGTTAACAGTCTATATGTGTGTGTATATGTAAATATGTATATATATGTATGTATAAAAATAAAATTAAAAAAAAAATGTCTATACTTCCGAAACTGCTATTTCTATTTATGAATCTCCCCATCGATATCAATAATACAATAATAGAACAATGGAATAGAGATATGCGAAGCTTTATATGGGAAGGTGGCAAGCCCAGAATTAAATGGAATTATTTAAAGGAAAAAAAGCAAAATGGGGGCTGTGCGCTACCTGATATTAAAACTTATAGGTTAGCCTGCAACTTATCTTGGCTGGAAGATTGGGTGAGATTAAAGGACAACGATATCTTAAATTATGAAGGAGCAGTCTTGCGGTACGGATGGCACGGTTATTTATGGTATAATAAAAGCGCAGTGCATAAAGATTTCTTTAATAACCCAATAAGGAGGGGGTTATTTAAAACTTGGAAAATTGTCAAAGATAAATTCTATCCCAAAATCCCAGGGTGGGTTTCAACGCAGGAAGCTTTCGCAAATAGATGGGATATGCAAAACAAATGGGTTAGATACAGCGATATACTTGAAAACAATGTCAGTATGGGCTTAACCTTAAAGCCCAGAGAAAAATTGATTGCAGAAGGAATCATTATAAACTGGTACACTTATTATCAAATCAAGAACAGATTTATTCAGGATATGAAATTATCGGGTGTGGATATCAAATTATCGGAAATGGACAAATTACTTATGGAGAATAATGAAAAGAAGATCTCTAAATATTATACCTTGCTGAGAGAAAGGGACTTTGAACAAGAGCCAATTAAGCAATATATGGTTGACTGGGCGAAAGATATGGGGAAAGAAATACCATTGGAAGCATGGGAAAGGGCCTGGTCTCGTACAAACTCCTTTACCCAATGTATAAGTTATAAAGAAAACTTTATTAAGATCAGCAACAGGTGGTATTATACCCCGGCAAGACTAAAAAAAATGGGTAAGCTAAAATCTGACAAATGCTGGAAATGTCAGGAGACAAAGGGGACAATGATGCATATGTGGTGGGGATGTATAAAAATTAAATCTTTTTGGGAAGAGGTTCATAACATAATTCAACAAATCTTTAATATCAGTTATAAAAAAAGGCCAGAACTTTATTTGTTGAATATGACCTTCTTTATTAAGAATGAGGATGAACGCAGATACTGGAAGGTAATACTATATTTGATAACCACTGCTAGACTGATCATAGCAAGTCATTGGAAGGACACAAAGGCATTACAAATAGAAGAATGGCTTCTTAAATTAAACACTATTATACAACTGGACTTAATTTCTAATAGGTTAAAAGGGGGAAAAAATGAAAAAATACAGCTGGAATGGAATAAAGTGGTATCTTACCTTAAAAAAAGGTGGAAATTGGAGGACAGGCTGGCCGAAGCCCTTTTATAACTAATAATTAAAGATGGAAAAAATTCCTTTACAGTTATATAGTTGTGTACATAATATGTAAGGCACGTACCGGCTCAAACTTCTCATTCATCTTAAGTAGGGTTATTTAAATTACCTTTTCTTAAATATGGTTGGGGAAGATACTATGAATACACCATATGAATGGCTAAAAAAAAAAAAAGGGAGTAATACATCAATTTGTGAGTGTATGTACATTTTGGCATGAAATCATATACAATGTCAGGAAAATAAAAAGGGAGGAAATAAAGCTAGGAAGTTTAATTTACCTTTATTTGTGTTATTGTTTTGTATCCTGGAATGTACAATCTTTATATATGAAAGCATGATTATGTATTCAGGAAATGTTTTGTTCTTTTTGAATTATGAAAAACTTAATAAAATATATATATATATATATATAGAAACAACATACATTGTAATTCCAACAAATCTGTTGCATTCTATTACATCTTATTATCTGTGTTCCAAACAATTACAATCATACATAAATCAACAGAAAAACTCATCCTTGCATACTTATCCATTATTTACTTAATCTACCAAAACTCTTTATCTTATTTGTTTATGTTATCACTCTTCAAGTAATATTTTTTCACTTATGTAATGTTGTCGTCATATTATTGCTTAATCGTTTAAATGCCAATATTTTTTCAAGAAGTCATCTATTATCTTCCAGTTCATTTTCAGTAAGACACATTTTTTAAAAATGGAGGACACGGGGAAAAAATTGATGATTTTTTAAAAATGTTAATATAAATGCATGTTTCTTAGGCATGATCAAAATGGAGGACATTTTGGCATTATTCCTAGACAGATGGCAGAAATGGACTTCCCTTTCTGGCCAAACATCCCTCCTCCCATTCCAAAACACGCACAACAGCACATTTGAGCATTGAACATGGTTTACTTAACATGGCCTCTTGCATACTTCAGAGGCTTATTCCATAACCAAACCCCTTGGGTTTAACACTTAGCATGGTTTAACATTGCTATGCATACTGAACATGTCAAGGTGGTTTCCTAAGAAGTGGATTTGCCATTTCAGGTTTCTTGTGCCAAGTGTACTTCTCAGAAGTGTGTACTTGGTCAAGGGAAAGCACAAAAAATACACCAAAAACACACTTTGGAAGGTGACACTGTCTTGCCTTCAGAAAGAGCGTGTGCATGCCTCAGAAGCTGATTGATATCAATATCACCATCCCCATCATCATGACTATCATTGCCCAAGCAAACCAGGCTTGTTAGCATTCAAAGCACCCAAATGCACTTTGGAAAGTCACACCATCTCAGCTTCAGAAAGAGCGCGCACATGCCTCAGAAGCTGATTGATATCAATATCACCATCCTCATCATCATCACTATCATTGCCCAAGCAAGCCAGGCTTGTTAGCATTCAAAACAGCCAAATGCTCTTTGGAAAGTCACACCATCTCAGCTTCAGAAAGTGTGAGTGCATGCCTCAGAAGCTGATTGATATCAGTATCACCATCCTCATCATCATCACTATCATTGTTAAAACATTGTTAAAAACAAAACAAAAAACAAGGGAATCTTGGCTATTATTAAGACTAAAAATAACAAAAAATAAAATAAAAAATAAAGGAAACTTGGATATTATTAAGGCTAAAAATAACAAAAAATAAAATAAAAATAAGGGAGACTTGGATATTTTAAATAATAAAAATTAACCAATAATAATAATAAAAAAAATACATTCAAACCACTCCACCACACTGACTCTCTTAAACAGGCCTGCCCTGAAAAAAGAAATGAAAACTAAGGGAGACCTGAAATGGCCACTCACCTTCCCTTCTCCTGCTGCTCCTGCAAATTACAAAGAGGAAGCTTTGTAATTCGCGCCAAAGACAAAGAGTGTTACCAAAAAGCCTCAAAGATAATTCCCCAAACGTTTGGCCAAAACTCACCAAATCCCCCCATATCTCACCAAATATTCAGTCAAAATTCCTGAAAAGTCTCTATAATGTTAATATGGCAATAAAACGTAGCCCTAATTGAATAAAAATAATTGGAACTTATTTCAACTCTCAAAATTACCATTAAAACCAACCACCAAAATCACACCAAAGGCTCTGAAAAGTACCCATTTTGGTGTGAAAATCACCAGATTGGCAACAAGCCCTTTGCCCTCCCTCTGGTCCAGAGTCCTCCTCCGCTCTGCCTCCGCTGCCTCCTCCTCCTCCTCTTCTGAGGCTCTGCCTCCTTAAGGGGCCAGCTCCCATTTTAGGCCAGCGCGCGGCCAGGGCCAGGGTCGTGGAGGAGGAGGCAGAGGAGGAGGTGGGTGGCCAGCTGGCCGCACATGGCCCTGAAAGGCCAGGGGGATGCGCGGGGGGAGGAGGAGGTTGGAGAAGGAGGCGGAGGTGGGTGGCTGGCCGGCCAGAGGGAGCGCGCAGGGGCGGAGGAGGAGGAGGAGGCAGAGGAGGAGGAAGCAGACACGGAAGTGGGTGGCCAGCCGGCTGCATGAGCAGCCGTGGCCATAAAGAAGACGCGTGTGGGGGCAGAGGTGGCCACAGGTGGGGTAGTCCTGCTTTTGGCAGGAAACCGGACCGGAACCGTGCCAGCACCACCAAAAGATGATTGCCCCGTCTGCAGCCGGGTTATGGCATCCCTACCCATAGGCTACCCGTGCCTAAATGTTTGGTCTCTTCCTCTTGTCTTTTTGGTGTTCTTGTTATTTCCTTTGTGCTGATGCTTGTCTAAAGATTGGTTTCCTTCTATTTTCTACCTCCTCCCCTCTTTGTCTGTGGAACTCTTTGCACCTGAGCACCCCCATTTCCTCCTCCTTTGCTAGCCCGGCAGACTTACTCTCCCTTCTCCTGAGCCACTAACTTTTAAATTTGAGCCATTCTCTTTTCACTTCCCTATTCCTGATTTCCAGAGAGGAGGATGGGATTGCTGCTGAGTTCAGACATCATCTAAGTAACCTTCCTGTGATTTTCCATCTCTTCTTCCACTTTTTTTTCTTACTACAGAAAATCCATTAAGGAGAGAAATGCAGAATGGCAGCAGAATGCCTTCTGATGGGTAGTTCTGTGAGCCTTTCATCTTCTAGAAGCAGATAGGTTGATTTGGAGTGATAATGGTAGCTTGACAGTGTAGATTAAAAGAGGATTTTGTCCTAGATTTCTCCCACTCATGAGGCTGGGAGTAGGGTACTGTAGTACAAAACTCACAGTTCCAAGGTAGCCCTGTTTTTAACACACCTTCATATCCTTGCTATAGCATAGCAACTATTATTATTAGGCGCTTTCAAATCAGCTCTTACTTACTGTGACTTTATCATAGGATTTTCTTGGCAGGGTTCATGTGGTGATTGGTGTTACCATTGCCTTCCTCTGAAGCTGAGAGAGTGTAACTTGCCAAAGGTCACCCAGTGGATTTCCATGGCTGGGTGGAAGTTCACACCCTGGGTCTCCCAAAGTCCCAAGTCCAATGCTCAAACCACTACACCATGAATAACCATTGTTTCTTCTGGGGTTTTTTTTTATTTCACTGAAGTAGAATCTAATATGACTAGAAACCTTCAGTGAGAAAGGGAGAGTAAGGAGCAGGCTATGGGGGAGCAGGATAAAGAAGAGAATTTGTATTGTTAGTGGACATTGTTTACAGTATTTCCTTTCAGATGCCAGAGCGACAGAATCTCTTTGACTTTGCACTGCAGGCTTGATCATTTATTTAGCAAACCTCCCACGCGCCCTGGGAATGGGAGACAGAGAGGGAGAGGGAATTAGCTGAGTGGAGCAGAACCGAGATGGTACATGATATACACTTACATTCTCAGAGGAAGACCAAGAAAAAACATCTAATTTGTATTTAAATTCTTCACTCAGTGTAATACATTCCTTATGTTTATTGCCATGTCTGTAGAGAGAGATAAAGAATAATATTCTTATTTTCCTGCTTGTGATCACCTTGCAAGCCTGAAAGGAGTGAGGTGTTAGTGTAATTTGTTTATAGAAGGTTCAATGTTTGATCCTGATTCTAATCAAAAAGATGACTTTTATGCTGCATTATAGAAGACAGAAGTAAGAAAGGGCCGTCTCTCACATAGAGCACTGCCTATATAAACAGGGATTTAAACCTGGGGAGTTTATCAAACAGGAGGAATTTCTCTTAAATTCGAATGAAAAGTAAGTGGGGCCAGAACGCATTCACTTAAGGTTGCTAGTTTCACGCAATTATGTGAATACGCATTGCATTCGAACTGGCTTCCCATTGCCTGAAAATAGCATGCCATTGCCTGAATTTGCCTGTGGCAGTCTATCACGCAATAACGTGAAACCCCATGATTGCGTTCGGACTGACTTCCCATCACCTGAATTTATGTGTAGTGGGTTATCATGCAATAACGTTAAACCCCATGATTGCATTCAGATTGCCATCAGATTATATTTCCAATTCCCCTTGTCTGATAAACTCCTGGGTCGCTAATCTTTATCTGACAGTAACCACTATGCATACTGCCTAAGGGTCAAGGATTCAGTGCTTGAACAGACAAAGTGATAAAGATGGGTGCCCTTACCAGAGTAGCCAGGCATGAGAAGAGGGAGGAGATATTCCAAATGACAAGGAACTGACTCCCAGATGGCTTTGTGCCACAATGCTTCTTTCCCTTTTTTCCCTCAAAAATTAAAACCTGTTTTATGTTGATGTTAGTGGAAAACAAATGGCAATTATCTGTTTAATATATTTTGGCCAACTTGGACACAGAGAGAATTGTGTCCTAGCATTTTTTCCAGAAGACCTCAAGTATCTTTTCCTGACCTGCACAGAGTTTAGAAAAGTTACCTTTTGGATTACATTTCTCCAAAGACCTCAGCCAGCATGCTCAGTGGAGCCAGTCCAGAAAGATAATTTTTCCAAGCTATGGTGTTACAGCATATGAAAATTTTCACAGGAAGTTGTTAGAGTTATTTGTAGCAAAAGTCAGAGCTTGCATGTCTTCTCCACCCCACATGGATGACCTTTTCACACTTCATTTCATGTTTCTTTAATACCTCTTAAGGGTAATATGGGGTGCAGCCTAGGCAAGGCATTATTGGCACCACATAATAGGTCCCTGTATATGTTTCTTCATGTTGCCTGTTGATTTATGGTGGCCCCATGAATTTTGTAGTGCTTTTTTAGGCAGCTGGCTGCTCAGGTGTCCCACTGAGCTACCCGGCACCATAAGTCACTTGCTTCTGAGTTCAGAACAAGATACCTAGCTTCAATCACGTGGCTGGACTCCTTGTTCTAACCTCAGAATGAGTAACCTGTGATGGTGACAGACACATGGGGAGGCTGAGCAGAATGCCAGTGTAGACAGCAGCCACAATGCAGGAACAGAGGGCTGAATCTTCCCAGAAGATTCAGAGCAAGAGGTGTGTTATTTTAATCCATTTTAAGACTGCTATACCCCAGTTCTGGTGTGGAATGTGGCAGAGGTTCTGCTTGCATCAGAACAATAGAAATAGCAAGTACATTTCTATACCATTTACTGATGTTCTAAGCAGTTTACAAAATGTAAGCTAATTGTCCCCAACAAGCTGGGTACTCATTTTAATGACCTATGGAAAGATGCCAGGCTGAGTCGGCCCAGAGTCTTTGGCTGGTATTGAAACCAGGGTTTGGGACATACATCATCAAACAATGGGGCCATTCCCTCTGGGCATAACGCGATGTATATCGCTGCAATTCTGACTCGGATTTTTTTTTTCCGAGTCGTAATCAAATGTGACACATCATTCCCATTAAAAATGGGTGCAAACAGACCCGTTTTTTTTACCCCTGTTTTCGTTCCCATTGATATTTTCCCTGTGGTAATTCGAAGCGGGTTATTTTGCTCCCTGTTCCCATTGCCCTTCCGGGACCTGATTTTTTTTTTAAAAGCTGCTGTCAATCAAGCGCCTAAGCACTTGATGTCACAGCCAATCAGTCACTTATGCACTTTTCCCCTCTGGGAAAGGGAAAAGGAAGCCTCTATTCCCCTCAAATCTATTCTCTGGAAGAGAGAAGGAGCCTCTATTCTCCCTAAACACCTTTGCGTCCTAGGCTCTTCTGTGTCTTCCCAGACTCCCTCTGGAAGAGAGAAGGAGCCTCTATTCGCCCCAAATCCCTTTGCATCCCAGGCTCTTCTGTGTCTTCCCATAGTTCCTCTAGAAGAGAGAAGGAGCCTCTATTCCCCCCAAATCCATTTGCATCCCAGGCTCTTCTGTGTCTTCCCACAGTTTCTCTGGGAAAGAGAGAAGGAGCCTCCATTCCCCCCAAATCCCTTTGCATCCCAGGCTCTTCTATGTCTTCCCACAGTTTCTCTGGGAAAGAGAGAAGGAGCCTCCATTCCCCCCCAAATCCCTTTGCATCCCAGGCTCTTCTTTGTCTTCCCATAGTTCCTCTGGAAGAGAGAAGGAGCCTCTATTCACCCCAAGCCCTTTGCATCCGAGGCTCTTCTGTGTCTTCCCATAGTCCCTCTGGGAAAGAGAGAAGGAGCCTCTATTTACCCCAAATCCCTTTGCCTCCCCCATTGCTCCTTGGACTGTCTGGAGGGCGATCAAGCAGGCATGTTATGCAAAGCCGATCTGCTGCTCAGGCGCTCAGGCAGAGACAAAAAAAAGAAAAAAGAATAGTTAAAAATGGTGTTCAATGGGTCTCCTTACACATCAGTCCATGAATATGGATCAGGGGGGAGGTTGCAGGGGGCGTAATGTGTTTACTGCATTTGGAGGTCAATGTAGCACGATCGCCTTATCCTGCTTCCCACTCCACCAGAGGAAAGGCTATGCAAACAGGAGAAAATGGCGCCGGTAATGCAGGAAAGAGAACAAGCAGGTGACACCCCTAAGCCAGCTCCTTGAGCACTGCACCTCCCATCCCCAAGTTCCTGAATCGGACACCCTTGTCATTTCCATTCATATGCCGCAAATCAGACTTGGGAGGCACAGGAAAACTCGCTGAAAATGCTCTGTTAAACCGGTTTATCAACCACTGATTTGGGTTTTTTCAGGATAATTCAATCACATGGGAGTCAGATTCGAATTCCAATGGGAATGATATCGGAGCAATGCGGATCGAATGCGCACTCAAATGGGAACGATGCACCCATGATTCGTATCCTGATCCACATTATAAGCCAATGGGAATGGGGCCAATGTCAGAACTGGGATGAGGGGGAATGGTCCTTTTTGGCAGGCTGGGCGTCAGGTTGCATGTCAACTATATCCTCTTCATTGCTCCTAAACCAGTCAGTGCTGTTTAATCACATCCCATTCATTGAGAAGGTTAAGAAGTGATATGATAGCCCTGTTTAAATATTTGAAAGGATGTCATATTGAGGAGGGAGCAAGCTTGTTCTCTGCTGCTCCAGAGAACAGGATCTGGAACAATGGATGCAAGCTACAGGAAAAGAGATTCCACCTCAACATTAGGAAGAACTACCTGACAGTAAGGGTTGTTTGACAGTGGAACACACTCCCTCAGAGTGTAGTGGAGTCTCCTTCCTTGGAGGTCTTTAAGCAGAGGTTAGATGGCCATCTATCAGGAATGCTTTGATTTGGATTTCCTGCATGGCAGGGGGTCCTGGATGGCCCGTGTGGTCTCTCCCAACTCTATGATTCTATGATTCTATGATTTTTGATTTTTCCTAATTGGAAACAGTTCCCTTCCCAAACATCTGCTGCTGGCAACCAAATCCACTTCATCAAGCTAGTCTGCCACTCTGTGATGAGGTTGAATAAGCCATTCTATTGCTATGAAACAAGATTCAGCAGCCAATCTGGTCAGCATTTATACAATGAAAGTAAAAAAAGGCACACCATCTTGTTCTGTGCCTCAGGCAGTAAAATGCAATGGACCATCCTTACCTGCCTAAAGAAAAGGATTGGCTGTGCCTCAGGCAGCCAGTCACAGGCACAACATCCCCTGATTTTAGAAGCTATTATTGCTCAAGTAATGAAATCATGAACCACTCAATGCAACTGCTTTGTAGGGCAAGCACAAGAAAAAAATGCTCTAATCAGCAAAGTATGCTGAGCGCTTTAGTCAGAGAGGATTCACAGAAAGAAGCCAGCATGGTATCGATTTTGTACAGGTCAGAGTAAGCTAGATCTTGGGAAATCCCTCTTGCTCTCCTGCCTGAGGGGGTGGAATCAGAAGCATGGTTGCTGAGTAAACAGAATGGCAGGCAGCAAGTATAAAACGAGACCTTTCTGTTTGGCACCAGAAATGAGGGAATCAATAAGCAATTGGAAAGTAATTAGCACAATTGACAGTATATAGGAAGTCTTGAGACAGAAATGCAGGAAGTGCCCTTGACATCTGAGATGAATAGTGGAAGGGGGCAAGCAGATCTGTGGCTTCCAGAAAATGACACTCCTTGCTTATTTGCATTCAGGATACATTCCCTCGGGCAAATATAGTGTTTCTAGAGAGAATTTAGTGATTCTACAGAGAAGATCCAAATACTGAGAGCCTGAACAAATAAAGCGGGTGTGTGTGTGTGTGCGTGTGTGTGTGTGTGTGTGTGTGTGTGTGCGCGTGTTAAAAAGCCAGTGCGGGATGCTGACTAGAGCAGTTCAGGGAAACCAGGGCTCAAATCTGAACTCAGCAATGAAGCTCACTGAGTGATACAAACCAGGTTTTACTAATTGTAGCCTACCTCATCACAGAGTTGCTATAGGGATAAAACAGGGGATGAGGACAGAGTGATGTGACATTCTTTGAAGGAACTGTGGGATAATACAGGTTTCCTTACTTTGGTGCTTTGTGTAGCAGACATCTTATTCTGTGACCTATCTGTGCAATGGATGTCCTGAGTTCTGAGATTTCATAGCAACATTGTAGCCTATTTTATTTATTTTTAAAGTAAAGAAAATTGAATACTATTTGATTCCTAATCCTGCAGCAAATATCCAGTTGGTTCTTGCATGGTAAGCACAATTTGGTGGGCCTTGAAACAGTGAATCCCACCTCCCCCGAGGTCTCTTACTTATTGATGTGTCCCAAGGTTTCCCAAGATGTTTCGTAAGAATATGTTCTTTCAACAAAGGCTGCCTGTAGTACTCATAGATGTGAACATACTGCAGCAGTCATGGTACCAAGCTTGTATTCAGAGCTGTTTCGGGCTTTTTTACCTCACTGCATGAGGGCCAGCTGCTTAGCATCTTCTGCCCTTCTCTCTTCTCCAGCATTTTGAGAACTCTCCAGAGAGTATTCCTTGAGAAACATCAGCAGTAATGCAAGTTCTGTTATTCCTGTGAAATGCAATTGTGATTTCTCCTTCTCTCTTCCCAATTTTCTAGTATAGCAGATACATACTGGTGTGAGTGTGGAACCTCATCATTTGAACAAGACCTTGGGAGTCATGCAGAGGGGTTTGCTAACACACCACCCTTTGCTGCAAGTCCAAAGGACTTCAAAAGAAGAGAATAACACTGTTTTTCAAAGGGCTTATTATCTCATATTAATGGTTACATTATTGTTAGGTTAAGCATGCCAAGTCTGGAGATAAAGAGCAAAGGCCCTGAAAAATCTGAGGCTGTTAAACTAGACTCTCACTGTTCCTGAGGTCACCTTGGCATTGGACATGTGAGTGGAGGATGATAGGAGTTGTAGTCCAAACACATCAGAAGGACTTCATATTAAGGGAGGCTGCTTTCTCTCTTTGGGTAAGCCAACTTGCTACATTGGTAACATGAATGCTTCCTGATGTGTTTGAGGACAACATAGACATCACTCCAAGGCTGAAGCATTGACAGCAGAGTCCTAGGATTTGGGTGGGTTTCTCATTTTCTCCTTGCTGTTTCTCTGCAGATCCAGAGGAGTGCCTACTCTGTCTTCTTCGATGAGAGATTTTCAATCCCCTTGGATCCTTCTGCCTTGGAGGAAAACAGTTTAAGGTTTTCTGTCTTTGGCATTGATGAGGATGAGAGAAACATCAGTACTGGGGTAGCTGAGCTGAAGCTGTCAGATCTGGATCTCTCTATCCGTCCTTTCAATGCGTGGCTGTATCTACAAGACATGAACAAGGTAGGCTAGCTGTCTTAGTGCTTCCTTTCCCCCATGAGATGAGGTGAGATCATTGCCTGAGGCACCTGATTTTGGCTATCATGTAAGGCCAACCAGTTATTTATTTAGTGCACTAATTTTTATTTTAAAATTATTCTTATTTAATTTATTTTGGCTTCTTAGTGCCATGGAAAGAGAGAGGCACTTGTGGACTTTTCTGCCTCAGGTACTAAAATAACTTGGTTTCCCCTAAGAATACTGTATCTTAGCTGTTGAGTGGGATGTAAGTGGAGCACCATTTACTGCCCTACCTGAAGCAGCAGTATGACTAGTGCCAACCCTGCCCTGAGAAAGAGTTTGTGAGCCAGAAGTGTCATGGAGAAAGATGCTGTTAGTCAACCATTGGGTGTCATTGTGGGGTTGTTGGTTTTGTTTTTTTCAACTACCTCCAAGTCCTCTGAACTGGCCCCAAGGCAAGACTGTGGCTTTGTTTTAGGCAGTTCTGTGGAGATTGCAGTTCTTGGGAAGGGGTGGGACAGAGGTACCAGAAAGACATGGTAGGGATCTTGGCAGCTTTCTAGATCATCTAAATGTTGGTTGCTGTTTTTCAGATATTATGAAATCTATCTCAATTACTTTCTTACATTCTCCACTGCCAAGAGACCAAGAAGCAATTTCTGCCATTGTTTCTTTTGTACAACTAATGAAATAGAGTAATGAGCCATTAATGGCCTTCACCCTTTCCCCTTGCAGGCTACTGATTCAGTGGGGGAAATCCTGCTTTCTCTTAGCTATTTGCCAACAGCAGAGAGATTGACTGTAGTTGTGGTTAAAGCCAAGAATCTTGTATGGACCAATGGCAAAATGACCGCAGGTCAGTAAAGAGTCTTGATGTATTGCATATCCCCTCCTCATACAGTCCGGGAGATTGTGAATATTCTTTCGTAAAGCTCAGTGGGTAAATGAGTAATAGCTGTGGTATAATCTATTTACAGTGTTACACATAAGTCCTTTACTTGGCTATCAGCAAATCTATAAAAAATATCCTTGTCTTTTAGTTTTCAAGCTATAGATCTGTTCATTTTTATTTTAAAAAACACATACACAGTCTTTTCTCTCATTAGTACCAGTAATGGTTTTAGAATGATTGAATCATTTGGAATTCAAAAAGCCATGTAATATCTTATGGGCACTGTGTAATATCTTGTGAGTAAATATTATTTATTTCTCTATAAATCATTAGAATATTCTTAGAATTTGCACTGCAATTGTGATGTAAATAAATACTGGGGGAAGAGATTTTGAATTGACTGTTAATGAATTAATTATCACTGAAATGAGAAGATTCTGTTTTTTTCCCCCCCTCCATCTTGAAAATAACTGACAATTGAAAAGTCTGGTTTCTTTTTTTATACCTCTCTTGTTATGTAGCTCCAATGAACAAGGAGAATCATTTTTGAATGAACAACACACTGATAAGTAAAACAAATTTAAAATTTATTGAAATGACAGACAAGATAATAAAAAGCAATACATCACTATAAAACAGTGAGTAATATAAAATATGGAGTAGTAATGATAAAGTTCCATCATAACAACTTAACATGGCTAGCAAAGTTCAGTAGCTAAGACACAACTACTAAAGATAGCATCAAACATAATAAATACAGCTACAATGTAACGAGCACAAAATGCTGTGATGAAACAATCAGTGAAAAAATAATCAAGGCAATAGTAATCAAAGATAGATAGTAACTAGTGTATTAAGTTTTTTTTAACAAAGTTCAAACATTAAATCCTAGCTAGATCCAACATCCACAATGGTTTAGCAAACAGAAGCATTTTAAATTTCCAGTTAAAAAACAAAGTCATGTATACCACTCCTGTAGAAAGTTAAGGATTCTTACATGGTTGCAGCACATGTTTTAAACAGGCCAGATCTGAATAGGAAATTAAGCACAAACTGTCTGGCAAAGAAAACCCATCTGTCCCTGGTTGTCCCTCTTCATTGCTGTGTATGGTTGTAAAATTCCATCATGGCATCCATGAACACAAGACTTCTGAACCAGAGGCATTGTTCACTTGAGACAGCTAGCTCTTAGGCCTCAGCTCATTGTTCTTTACTTCTAGTACTACAGAACATATAACAAGCAGTCACTTTCATGTTCTCCTGGTAGGCTTTATACAGGTAACTGACTGGCCACACTGTAAATAGAATGTTGGGCTAAATTGGCCTTTATTCCTATCCAATATTTCTTGTCACATGTTGTTTGTTGTTGTTCCTCATTTACAGCAATTAAGAGTCTGTCCCTGCTTCTGTCAGTCACAGTGTGAGAGGCCTCTCCTGAGCATAAATGTGCCATTAGGGAGCTGCTTTGATCCAGCTTCCAAATTCTTAATGGGAATTCATCCTAAATTTTTGAACAAGATGATTAACTAAAAGGTGTAATAATGAGAAATACATCTGAAAATAAAAATGTTAATTACCTTAGCTGTCAGTGTTAGTGACATTATAGAGTAAATGGTTCTTCTTCTGATGAAAGATCCACCTTAGAGGCATTGAGGAAAGTGTGGGTGGGGAGAGATTCACCTCCTATTTTGAAGCTTTTTTGGTCATTTCCAATGAATTCTCACAGCAGAGCAGTCATAAAAATATTTTGGAATCTCGCTTGCTTTGGCTTCATGCTGAGGCTACTTAAATAACCATCAACAGAAATTGAAAATCTGTACGAGTTGATTGTCCTTGAAGGGTCTCAGTAGTGTTTTAGCAATGTTTAGTTTTAATTAACTGGATTTTTCTTGGTTGATGTAAGTGAGCTCACAGACAAATAATCTGCATCAAAATACAGATAATTTAGATACTTTGATTAACAAATTATACCAGTCATAGCAAAGGTGACTGAGTACAGATTATAACACTTTAATACCTTCTTCCTCACTTCTAAAAAAATAGTCAAAAGGTGCTTTTCACTACACTAACGTTAGACACGTTTATATGTGTACAGTGTCTAAACTGGTAATGTCCACATCTTGTTAAAAATGCATTGGAACATTTTAGTGAAAATAGATACCAAATAAAATATTGCAGAATTTCACAAGTAAAATCTGCAAAAAGAAAACAGTTTTGTTTTGGTATCCAAGTAAGATTATCTGCTTCTTACCATCCATTCAGATCCTTTTGTCAAAGTGTATTTGCTGCAGGATGGGAGGAAGATCAGCAAGAAAAAGACTGCAGTGAAAAGAGATGACACAAACCCGGTGTTTAATGAGGCCATGATTTTCTCAGTACCAGCAATTGTCCTACAGGTAAGAGCACCCTGCTCAAAGTGAAAATACAGTGTTATCCATTGAGCTGTTGTACTACATGTGGCAGCAGTGTTAGTGTTGGTATTCAATCCATGGTTAAGCACTGTTAGTGTGTTGAGACTGCTTGTGAATACTTATTCAAGATTTGCCACTTGAAGTGTTTTTTTTTTCCAGGACAAAGATATGGCTCTATTGGTTGCATCCTTGCCATTATCTAAAACATCACTAGCTTGTCCACCATAATGACTGTAAACTTGTGATCTTTTAGATATTTCTAGACTCCAGGCCTCATCAGCCCCAGCCAACACTGGAGCTGGTTAGGTAGTAGAAGTTGTCACCCAACATATGAATGGCCATCCATTTCCCATTCCTGATCAAAACAACAATGTTAATTCAGATGACTTTTTCTCATTTGAATGAATAAACGACTGACTCATGACTACCTTCTAGACTAAGTGGTCCCCAAACTGTGCCCTTTAAGAGATTTTAGACTTCAGCTCCCAGAAGCCTCAGCCATGTTGGCCAGTAGTCTGGGATTCTGGGAGCTGAGGTCCAAAATCTCTTAAAGGGCACAGTTTGGGGACCACTTTTCTAGACTAATACTTTCTGCTATGGTGAGCAGCAGGTCAAGAGTCTCAGACAGAGGTCTTCACCAGTATACTGTTCTTTGAAATGCTCTCCTATGTGCCCACCTTAAAAAAAACAAAACACTGGGACCTTGTACAGTCAGACCTCCATATCAACAGATTCCTTATCCATGGATTCAACCATCCATGGGTTGGAAATATTACAAAAAGATATAAATGCTCAAAAGCAAACCTTGATTTTAATATTTTATATTATTATATATATTATAATTTCACTTTGCCATTGTACTGAATGGGAATTGAGCATCTACAGACCTTGGTATCCATGAGGGGTCTTGGAATCACACCCCCAGCGGATACCAAGGGCCCATTGTATATGAAAAGCAAGTACTTTTCCCTCTTCCAGTGCTTTTAATTTGTGCTGTACCCTTTTCACTGGCAGCGGTAGAAGCAGTGGCACAGCCTGAAGTTGCTTTATGGTTTTCAAGGGCAAAGAAATGTGAAACAGGACATCTCTGCCCCAGTGGTCAGTGTTAAGATACAGTTGAAGCTTTCATGGTGCAAATTGTGTTGGTTTTTTTTTTGTTTTTGTTTTGTTTTGTTTTGCAACAGTGAAGCTAGTTCATAAGATCAGACTGCCTACCTAAGAGATGTTGCAGAAACACTGAGAGATTCATATGATTCTGTTTCAACAATTTCATGGTTTTATCCCTCTATTTTACTTTAGGGGTCTGTCTTTAGGAATTTGTTCAAAGACACTTTTATATTAAAGTCAGTTCACATGGCCATTTTTGTACACAGCGATTTTTGGTCCTCCACATGCTTGGTTTTCAGTTCCCAGATATTCCATCCAGTAGTAGAAGATAGTGTGAGTTGTAGTCCAAAACTTCTGAAGGGCCTTTCTTTCTTTCTTTCTTTCTTTCTTTCTTTCTTTCTGTTTTTTCCTGTGTTCTAATGTATTGCATTTAAATTTGTGTTTCTTTGTGTGCTTTATTCAATTTTTATTGTTGTGAAGAATTGTAATAAAAAATATTGGGCCAGGGGTGGACATCTGGAGGGCCAATATTTCCCCATCCCAAGCAAGCCCATGTTAACTTCAGCTGCCATGTATAACATGTGTCAGAAATTATGAGACTGTGACCTTTAGATGCATCTAGACAAAAGCACTAATAAACAGCAGCATCCATCTGAATAGACATGGAGATATCACCATTCTTGTCTTCTTGCTCCTGCTGACAGCACTTTCTTTCTTCTTGTGACTATTTCTGAGTTCACACATTTTTTTCTTGATGGGCAATAGATTCTACCTACAAGGTTTCTGGCATGCAAGGCAGAAACTTTAAAATTAAACCCTGGGAAAGGAAACTCAGCAAGCAAGATGTAAACAGAATCACTGCAGCACCATTCAAAAGCTTCTGTGCTGGAAGCTAATACAACATTTCTAAAAGAATCATCTTCAAAAGAGAGATAATAAGGAAGAAGTTTTGTTCAGCAGGGGCAGGGAAACAAGAAAAAGAATGGGTTACCATAACGACCTGGCGGAGAGCAACCGCTGTGGCTTATCCCTTTGAGATGAGAAATGAGTTCCCAGACATTGTAGTCATGAAAATGAGGAAATAAGAGGAAAATTTATGTTGTACCTCAGTTTGTCTTGTACATCAATTGTAAATGCTTGAACCAGAAGTGCTGCCTTCAGATGGAGCAGCAACATCACCCCTGATCCACCAAGGTCAAAATGCATAATATCCAAATAAATCAAATTATCTTGCACACCCAACAGAAAATCCCACAAGCTTTTCACATCTTCTGAACAAATCCTGTGATAGGTGTGTCTTAGGGTTACCATAAATCAGCAAGAACTTGGAGGCATAGAGCCCCAGGAGAATTTTCATTTACACTACAGTAGCATATGATCCATGTTACCTGCTTTGGTTCCCACATTTTAGTCCTCTGGGTGTTTTAGACTTCTGTTCCCAGAAGCCCCAGCCAGTTTGGCCAATGGTAAGGAATTCTGGAAGCTGAAGTCCAGAACATTTGGAGGACCAAAGTTTGTGAACTATTGCCTTAGAGTGACTGTTAATGGCACCTAGAATCTCTTCAAAATATGTGTGATGGTGGCAGACCTATCTGTAATAGCAAATCTAGTCAAGGTCAGGGTATAGCAATCATGTGAACAGCAAATTAATGGTAGGTGATGGTGAGATGAATAGCATTGTCCCACTTGCCCTTTCCTCTTATTAAAATGCCATATCAATAGGAAGCACAATAGCAAGTATGTTTCTATTCCACTTATCAGTGCACTTAAACACTCTCTAAGCGGTTTACAATGTGTAAGCTAATTGCCTCCAATAAGCTGGGTACTAATTTTAGCAACCTTAGAAGGATGCCAGGCTGAGTCGACTCTGAACCCCTGGCTGGTATTGAACTCACAATCTTGTGGTTTGTGAGTGAGTGGCTGCAGTACAAGCATTTAACCACTGTGCAACCAGGGCAATTCACCAGTACATTGAATTGGCACAGTCCACATTGGGTCCTGCAACTGGCACAGTTTGTTTGATCCTGATGAGAGCATACAAAGTTACATTTTAAAAAAAGAAACATGGCTCTTTTCAAAAGACAAGACAAAGTAGTTTGCTGTAGCTGATTCCTGCATTCATTTTTCACATTAAAAAAAATCATCACAAGCTCTGCTGGGCCATTTTTGGGATCGGTAGCAGTTGTCAGCTAAAGTTTTAGAAGGAGTGTTAAGTAGTGGATATATTTATAGGCATAACAGAAGATGTCAGTAGGAGATCCTAGATTAACACACACACCCCTTCAGTTTTTGCAAGTAGCCTCTTCCATCTGGCACATCCAGAATTCTGTGACATGACAGGCCTATCTCTGCTGTGTTTTAGTATTCTGGTAACATGCCAAGTATTGCTCTTTTGCTCTGTTTTTGAAAAAGTTCTGTGAGGCAAGAACACACACTGTGTGATTGCCATTGCAATTCACATTGTAACTTGCTTCCTTCTCAAAATAATTTAGAACAAAATGGAAATCAGGACCCAGCCCTGTAAGTGTTCTGAAATAGTCGCATTGTATATACAGTTGCAACACATTGCTCACTGCAGCCTTTCCATCTCTAGGATGTAACAGAGCTGACACTTGAGTTATTGCTTGCAAATGCAAATGCTAACTTCTGTCAATAGCGACATAAATCTCATCCTAGGTTGCAGTATAACCTGAAAGTCTGAACTTGATGGTCCACAATCTTATCTACCCAATGGAAATATAAAAATGGCCATGTGTCCTTTACCATTGATCATGTGTAGAGAAATCAGACAGAGCCATCTGCCATCTGGTATGGACAGTTTATGGACACTGTGGCCAATATAACTGACAGTGTGGTCAAATCAATTGACTGCTTGAACCATATAAATCTCTTACTTTTAAAGGCAAAAAAGCAGGTAGGGAAAAATACAGGATCGTTAATTATTGCATGATCAGATAATCCTCAACCTTTGGATCCGGGTGCAGGTAATAGCTAACTTTAGTAATTAACTAAAGGAAGGGGCAGATTATTTCTGTGTCTGGCAGGTAGAGATTCTTCCGCTTAATCCAATAGGCAAACAGCTCCTGTCATGTTTGCATGGGTGCGCGGAATGCCTCTGGTTAATTAGGAAGAATTTCTCCTAAAATCATGACTTGTCTCTTCTTTGGACCTGTGTGCCTCAATTTTTTGTGAGTGGGATCGTATTGTGCTCTGTAGTGTTCCAGTGTGTTTCATTCTTATTCCATGTTTATATAGTTCCCTGAAATGTTTACAGAGTACATGATTGCATATCTATGCCCAGAGGAACATCAAGTATAAACCTAGATCAGAGATAGGTGGAAAATAGATAGTCACACTTGCTTCAGATTGATTGCAAATGTAGTTACAAAAGAGTGGGGACCTTTGGCCTCCACATTTTTTGGTGCACTATGCCAAAGATAAAGTGGGACTATAGCCTAGAACATCTGGAGAACCAGAAGTTCCCCATTCCTTCAGTAAAGAAGCAGGAATGTCTCATACAGAACTACACCCTGATGAGTTAGATGTCTCCAGTGATTTCAGACAGGTTAGGTGTAGTAGAGTAGAAACACTGGGATCCATCTTGCTTTCCAAACATAAGCCTGAATGACATTTCAAGCTCACACCATTGTATATTAACTTTGTTTTGTAAAACCAGGGTTTTCACAATTTAAAGTAGCAAGGTTGCATACAGCAGAGTGTAGCAGATATCTATTCATGTCTTTACAGGAACTGTCTCTTCGGGTGACGGTTGCAGAATGTTGTGAAGATGGGAGAGCTGAAAACATTGGCCATGTCGTCATAGGCCCAGCTGCGGGAGGCATGGGCATCACACATTGGAACCAGATGTTGGCCACCTTGAGGAAGCCCGTGTCCATGTGGCACCCACTTCGACAAAGCTAAGGGCACAGTTATTTAATAATTCATCACAGTGCCTAAATTCTTCCTGTAGGTGGATAATATTGGCTGATGAAATATAGGACACCTAAGAGCAATAACTGTTTGCCCTAATATTCTTCACAAAATGAGTAGCAGCAACAGAAAAGACACAAACAAACAAAAGTCAGTTGCCAAATGAGACCATAAAAGCCTTGGGAAAGCTTCAGAACTAAAAACATGTGAGTGGAAGCCATATTAATACAAATGTGCCCTGTAGGAGCTTGGAGACAAATGGCCTCTCTTGACACCATTATTCTGATATCACCAGCTTGGAGAACCAGTCCTTTCCGAACATGAAAGTGTGTTTGGCACTCCTGTGTATGTTTTTTTGCATTCTAGCCAACAGAGTTGGAGGGGAAAACTTGTGGTCTATCATCTGCTTGATTACACCCACCCCTAAACACATCTACTTTGAAGTCTAATCCACTGAATTGGTCTTACTTTGAATTAGGCGTACTTGGAATCATAATTCTGTATCTTAGGCCTTGTCATGTTTGTCATGGAAGCAAGTGTC
>NC_056522.1:261099600-261120978 GCF_019175285.1 Sceloporus undulatus
ACTTCAGAGGAACATGGTATTAAGGAAAATTGTTTCACAGTGGCCTGAAACCAGAGCCACAGGCATCTTCATTATGGACCAGAATCCAGAAGGGTAGCCTGTTGCAGTGAAGAGCAAGGCCAAGAATCTGTACACTGTTTGCACCATACTATATTGTAACAATGCACCAGTGTAGCTGCACTAGACTAACTGAATTGCACTGTTGTGTAACTGATCACATCAACAGATGGCATGGCCTTCACTGTTCTTGTTGTGCATCTGTTAGTACAACTCCCTACCTGCTTATAAGGTCTACACTGGAAGAACCTCTTAGATAGTGCAACCATAGGTGCAAGAGTTTATGTCAACATCACAGGGCTTGTGCAACCCTGAATATGATACCTCACCCTTGTGCAACCTCTGAAAAAGTACAACTTGCATAATACCAGCATAAAATTGCAACACGATTCTCATCTAAGAGGCTACCTTGTGTACTAATATATTCTAGGATGAAAGTTTTTACAGGCAAGATTCTTCTGTGTTAGTCACAAAGTGGGTCTGCTTTTTGCCATGATGAAGCAGTCTCTTGCTTCAAAATCTCATACAACAAAAATTATATCTAATCTGTTGTCTTAATTTATACGCCACAGTAGCAGTGAACCACAGAGTGTGCAGCATGATCTCAAACTCCACATCCACACACACACCCAGCTACCCACCCATCCATCCATCCAAGAGTTGCAGTCCTTGAGACTGCAATCCTATACATGTCTACTTAGAGATAAATCTCTTTATCTTTTCTTGTTTCTTCTGTAAACTACCTTGGGTCCCACTCTGAGAGAAAGGCAGTATATGAAATAAATAAATAAATACATTTGAATTCAGTGGGACTTTTCTTCTGTGGATGGGTTTGTGGCCTTTGGCTATATCCCTGTTCTAGTTTTATCTGGGCACTCAAACATGTGCAAAATTACTCCATCACTAGAGTACCTTACTTTGCCATGACCTGTTATAAGATGAAACATTTCTCATAGAGATCCAACTTGTATGGAGGGAGGGCATTTTGAACTTGACTTTCACTTATGCTGGACAGAGGAGCTCTTTCATGGCTGTATGGCTGTTGGTGTCAGCACATGAAAAAATTCTCAGATTGGTAAGCTAATTAGATGTCTTTTAGTTAAGGGCCACACCAGCCATAGGACACTTAATGAAGGAGCAGCAACTTGAAAAGCAAACAAAAAACTCAAAGAGACTTCCTCATCTAGATATGACCTTTTTAGAGTTTGTTTATAATTAGTTTGTCCTATAGTTTTTGTTGTTTATTGTCTGTATAATTTTCAGAGGGGAGAACCTACCTTTTAAAAAAATGGAAACTGGTTGGTTTTTATTTTTTAAAAAAAGCATTGTGATACATTCGGTTAACTAGTCAATGAGGTGGTAGAAATAATGTGAATAAATGTTTTTTATAGAGTGCAATGGGGGAATGCTAATGAAGTTCTCAACCAGTTCTGCGATTGATAGAAGTTCACTTAGAAAATTCACTTCTGCAGGCTACAACTTCCAAAATCCTTTACCTGGCATATCCACTGGTGTGCTGGATAGCGGGTTCTGGGAGCTGCCATCTCCACAAGTATTTTTCCAACTTCTGAATAGGAACTAGAAGATGACTTGACGTCTACAGCCCTAGTGCAAATGCAGAACTGGCCATACACTTTTTAAAAATTTCACAAAACCAAGCCCTAATCAGAAAAGCATTACTGACCACTGTTAAAAAAAGAAAAGAAAAGAAAACTTCATCCTTTATAGGTGTCAGACACAATCAGCTTCAAATTTTGCTGTTATAAATGGCAACTATTGAATGTAAACCCATTTGACATTGGGGATATTATTATTATTATTAGTAGTAGTAGTAGTAGTAGCAGCAGCAGCAGCAGCAAAAACAACAACAATAGTATTTATATCCAAATATATTTCCCAAAATGGGGACTCAGAGCAGCTTACAATTTAAAAGAACAATAAAATTAAGAACATACAAAAGTGACCATTAAAACAAAATTAAGCTATTGCAATATTAAAATAGATTACTTGTTACGGCCTACCTGAAGCCTCTCTCTCACTAGCAGGTAAGGCCAGTTGTGCCTGAATTTAAAGGTCTCATTTCCCCAGAAATTGGTTGAATTAGTATCACCATAACTTAGCACATAACTGTGTTCCTCTTCTATTCCCATCACATATACTTTCATTCAGTAGTTTGTAACTCAAATGTACTTTCCCACTCTCTGCCACCAGAGTGAGGACCTCTCCTGGCCCATTAAAGTCAACAGAAGCTGCTGGCATAAGGAAGAGACCCTGCACAACTCATCATGGGACAGCTCTGCTCCCTCCCTTGGAAAGAAGGAACTAATTATTTCCAGTCAAGGAATGAGCACAGCACTGGAGGGAGGTAGTGTCTTGGCTTGTCCAAATGAGTAAATTGGACCTCTGGGTTTTTAAAATGAGGTAATGTGATCAACATCTCAGTTATGTCATCAATATTGACATGTTGCATTTTATGGGATTAATAATAAATATTTGTAACAATTTAAAAGCTATGCTGTTCAATTCCCTTCTTTTTAACAGCTGATATCCTTAACACAATTCTTGCTTTACTTCAAGGATGAGTAAAGTGTGGGCCAGGGGCTGCATGCAACCCTTGGGACCCCTAGGTGTGGCCTGCAGGGCCTCCCAGAAGCTGTTCAAAGACCTCATAACCTCCCCCATTTAAAAAATGAGTTGATTTTGGGGTGTTTTATCCCCAAACTGCCTGGAATCTACCAAAGCTGCCTAAAAAAGCAACAGGTTGCTCCACTAAATGTCCCAGCCCCCCAAACCTCCCCAAACAGACAAAAATGGAGGGAGAATCAATGGAAAATTGGCTAAAATGGCAGCCAAGAAGTGACATCACACCACTTTAGGAATACTAAAATGTGCATGAAGGGAAAAAATGGTCCTTGCCCTGTTTGCAGTTTCCCCTTCTGCTTTACTGAAATGGTAATAAGGGTTGGGAAAATATCACATCGTAACCAAAGAGGTCTGAACCTTATGCTCATAAACTAATTCTCATACTTTCATGAGCTTTCTTATAGTCTGCCTAAAGTTGACATATCAAAATAGAGTATGTGCAACTGCGAACATGTGGATCCTCATTATGTATTACTGTATTACTAGTGTATTCTCACTAGTGAACTTGAACAGCTTGCACAATTATTATTTCCAAAAATCTCACTGTTCCCTCAACATCCACAGCAAAAGCATGGTGTGGCAGTACATGTGACAAACATTAATTGCATACAAAATGAGTGAAACTATCCACTTTAAGAGGAGTGTTAAGTTACAAACACAAGTCATTTAAAAATAATTGATTATATTTAATTATAAAGAACTAATAAATAATTTATATAGGGCCTAGCTATCCAAATCCCATCTGATCATATATATATATATATTGTTTTAATATAGCAACATACAAAACAGAAAAACAAATGGGGAAAGGAAACATTGGGAATTGAAACATATAAACGTACAAATCCCATCTGATCTTTGAAGCTAAACAAGGTCAGACGTGATGAATACTTGGATGAGGGACTGTCAATGAATACCAAGCACTGTAGGCTATATTTCAGAGGATGGAACTGGCAAAACCACTTCTGTTTATTCCTGGCCATAAGTCAGCAGATGACTTGAAGGCACATATACACGCATAAGTAAAATGGCTTGGATTCCGTTAGCTAAAGTAAACCTATAGAATAAATGGGATTTATGTTTTGAATTGCCATTCAATAATTCATTTAACGGGTCTATTCTAGTTGGGACTAGTCAATAGGATGTCTGCTGTTATATGTATAGTTAGGTAATAGGTAATAAAATTTATTCGGTCTTTGACCAGTATATATGTATAGTTAAGTTACATGTAATAATTTATTTGTGATATTACTTCCAAATTCTGCCTTTTTCCAATACCAAGTCTTAAGGTCTAAATCCTGTTGGTAGTCTCAGCTAAATCACTCCCACTAAATCAGCTATTGAATACACACTTTAACAAATCTTGCTGAATCAATGAGTTTACTCTAGTTGCGATTTTCAGTAGGATTCAGGTCCATGGAAAAAAGCTGGGAGGTGAATCCCTAAACAAACACAAGCAGGTGAATGAGCAAAAAGTTTAGGGGAGATGGACACTCGGCAATTTTATTTAAACAGTGTGTTGCACTCAAATGCAATGAATGTATTTTAAAAAAATGTTAAAATACAAAGCATGCGATCTAGACATAAACGTAAAATGAACAATCAGTACTGGGCCAGAAAACTGCAAATCCGATGGGAACATATACAGTACAAGAAATATCAGTTCATTTGTGCCTCACAGAATGAGATTAAAGGGTATACAACAGGTTAGAGAGTGCACAATGACTAACAAATTAAAAGGGATAATACAGTATGCCCATTACAAAATAATAAATGTTGACCAAACGCGTTTCGACATATGTGTCTTCCTCAGTGGTCATGTACAACTAATGAAACAATCTTGGAAAGATACTCATAAGATGTATGGGGACATCCCGTCTCTATGGGTAAGTTGTAGCTCCCAATGGACCAAATATCCTGCCTGAAAGAATATACCTGCAGGCAACTAGGACTGGGATGTCCCACACACAGTAGCAAGCAACGACGATTATGATATTATTATTATTAGTAGTAGTAGCAGTAGTAATAGTTTCCTGCTCCCCCACCCCCCAAAAAACTGGGGCTCATGGTGGCTTACAATTCAAGGGAATACATTTGAAAACATACAAAAGCAAGCATTTTAATAGAATTAAACTATTACAGTATTAAAACACATTGCTCATTAAAAGAATAAAATGCAGTTTAAAAAGATAAAAGCACTTAAAAACAGTACAATTAAAACAGCACAATATTGCCAGCCTGTTCTTTCTGTTTTAAAAGTTTGTCTGAATAAGAATGTCTTAGCCCAGTGATGGGGTTGTGTGCCAGGGACAGGGTTTTTGCCCTCCAGAGGCAAGGCTTCTGGGGCAGGACTTCTCGTCCTGCCCTTTCCCCGCCCGCCACTTGTCTCTGAGAGACAGCTAGAAGCTGGAGAAGGTCCGGGAGGGGGACGATGGGCGTGCACCGGTTGCTTCTCCTTCTCCTGCCCTTCCCCTGGCCTCCAGTTGTCTCTGAGAGGTCCGTGGGGAGGAGGAAGAGTGGGCATGCGTGTGGTCCTCCTCTTCCTGGACCTTTTCTGACCTCCAGTTGGCCCTCTGGAGACAGCTGGAGGTCAGGAAAGGACCAGGAGGAGTGGGCACGTGCCTGGTTCTCCTCTTCCTGGACCTTTCTTGACCCCCAGTTGTCCCTCTGGAGGCAGCTGGAAGTCAGGAAAGGTCCATGGGGAGGAGGAGGAGTGGGCACATGCCAGTCCTACTCCCCCCATGGATCTTTCCCTGCCCCCAGTTGTCCATCCAGAGTAGCTGGAGGCCAGGAAAGATTTCTGGGGAAGAGCAACTAGTGCGTGCTGGTCGCTCCTCACCCTGCCCTCTTGGAGAGGCTGCTGAAGGCTGGCAGAGGCAGCTGAAGGCTTGGAGAAGAGCCAGAGGCATGCACCCGTGGCTCCTTCTACCCAGCACCATTTTTCAGCTTCCAGCTGTCTCATAGCTGCAGGCCTAGGAACAGCAGGGAGGAGGAATGGGCACATGCACACCTGTTCCTCCTTCTCCCTGGCCCATGCCGGGTGAAATGGCATCACATGCCACCTGTGCCATAGATTCACCATCACGGTCTTAGCCTGCCAACCAACAGACAACAAGGAAGGGGCCATTCTGGCTTCCCTGGGAAGGGAGTTCTAGAATTAATTTAATTACATTTGTAAGCCACAACACCTCAGGGATGTGTGGAGGGTTAGCATCAACATTCAAACCAAAATTCAACAAAACAAATAAATTACCCATAAAAAAGGTTCAATGTACACATCGTAATTAAAACTTCTTTTCAATCAGTTAACCATAACCATTAAAAGACAGCCCAATACAAAAACACATTTTTTGTTGCAGTGACTGTCCAAGGCTTAGATTTGGCTGAGTCTCCTAGTAAAGGAAGTTGCACAACTGTGAGATCAGAATGCCATTCTCCACCCTTGCCTTAAAGATTAGGATGGGATTTGTTTATGGGATTAAAGACTATGATGGAGAAGGTACCCAAAATGCATTGGATGGAGAACAAGAAGGAACCAGCAGGAAACAAAAAGAAGGAAACAACTACACTGTATGTGGGTGGGAGGTGTTTATATTTGGCTCATTTCAAACTGAGTTCCAACTCAGGGCAGGGCACTACTAACCAACAATTTTCAACATGCATGTAGCTCCACAGATACAGTTCCACATCTTCTGCACATTCCCAGTGGCTGTCAAGGCCCCTACTGATGTCGCGTATCAGGAAAAGGGGAGGGAGGGGGAAATGACTCAGACCATGGAGAAGAAGCTAGTCTCAGCTCAGTCACAGATGGAGAAATTTCAAAAGGAGTACAACCACCTTTTCCTTCTCTCAGGAACCTAGAGCAGCTGGATCTTCATTGTGTCAATTGCTTCCCACTCCTGCCCCTTCTGTCCAGTAAGGGAGCAGTAGGAACTCCTCCCAGGGCTTAACAACTGCCACATGGTGGGAAGATTTAGGTTGGAGCATGAAGGCAAGATAATCTGCACCCCCTCCAAAGTGGGACATGTGTAAAACACAATTATATGAGTGCAAATCACCGACAGGATGCCAATCTGAGATTTTCAAGGAGGCAGCACATACACCCCTAAACCATGTCAGGTCTTTTAAGTCAAAACCAGCATTTTGAAATGTATGTGTGTGTTTATCGATTTTAGAAATTTCTTGGCAGCTTACACAGTTGTGCCTGTGAAATGCAGATGCTGGAGGGTTGGAGTGTTGTGCTCCTGGCTGCTCTCAATTATCAGGAAGTGAAATGCTCATTCTATTTCAGCCAGAGGTGCTGAGTAGCCATTAAAGGGGGCTTTAATGAATCTCACCTTTTCCTTGTCCAACCTCAAGGTGACAAAGATTGTAACAAGGATCACCAATATATGAATGCAACGTATATACAGAAGATTACAACCTTGTATGGTGAAGCAGTCAAAAGCACTCAAATCCACCACCAATCCCAATCTAGGTTTCTAAGTGAAGCAACTGAAGAAGATCACACCAAATCTGTGAGCATTACCTGGCCTACAAGGGATCGATGTCCCTAATCATCCGCGTGTTTACCTCGCATTACTTGCTGCTTGTGGTAATTGCAGTCTTTGCTGCCTTTGACTCTGCCTTATCCAGTCCCCTGCAAATCTTTGTGAGCGCTTTCCAGGATGTGTTAAGATAAAAGTATAATGGTGTACCTACCATCAGCAGACTAAATATTATTCTGGTCATAAAAAATCTCTCCTATTGTTTATTAACTTTTGGGATGAATTGACTACACTTGAAAAGCTGTTTATACTGCAGGACTGAAGAAAAGGGTATCGTTACTGTAATTACATTTATATTTAAAATGTTTCATATTCTAATATGTAACAACCTTCTGACCTTTTCATTGTTGTATTCTAGAATTGTAGAAGGTGGGGTAGAGTGACTTTGTAATGTAAAATGGATGTACTACCACACTTTCTCTCTACTCTGTGTTTTGTTTTGGCATAACAGCAGCCTGATCTTTCTTAAGGTTTGGTGCACTGTATTTTTTCTACTGTATGTGGCCACTTTTTGTGGTGTCTTGCTCATTTGCAACTTGTTTATAATAGGTATAACTTGGCCTCTACTTTGCATTCAGGATTGAGAATTTTTATTTCCTATTCTTAAAGCACAGATGTACTGAGAGGGAATAGTTTGAGGATGTGCAGACTCTGAAAAGAACAAGGAGGACAGTGTCTAGAAAATCCATGTATGTAAACAACTGGTGAAAAATAGGCCTAGGTTGGTATTCTGTTGGGTAGTTCAAACTAGAGCAGACAGACTGAATCAATTGGTGGTGAGTCAACACCTAAGTACTGTATATACTCATGTATAAGTCTAGAAATTTTAGTCAAAAGGTGACCCAAAAAAAACCAGGGTCCCCTTTCTCTGAATAGAGTGGTAAAAAGCAAGAGCATAGTCCATCCTGGGAGCACCAAAAAGAAGCATGGATCCCTTCTAGTCTCCCATTCATCCAGTCTATAGGATGAGCACAAACTTTGACTGCCAGAATTTTCTAAGTTCTTTGGCATCACTTTTCCTTTGCATCATCCTTTGTTACATGTCCTGAAGTTTTATCCTCAACTTATCCATGGGTCATATCAAAATCCATAATTTTGGTCCCAAAACCTGCTCTTGACTTATACATGAGGTTGACTTTTAGTCAAGTATATATGTAAGTTCCATTGATTCAGCACCCCTACTCTAGGTGAAAGTAACCAACAGAATTTAGACTGTAGTCAGTGCCTGCCTAAGTTGTCACAGCCTCATATATTCTCAACAGACACCCCAGGACAGCCTTCCCCAACCTGAAGCCTTCCAAATATGTTCTCCTACAACTCCTGCCCCCATCCACACAGCATAGGCTCTTCATATGCTAGCTGGGAGTGGCAGACATGCTGATTCAAACATCTTATGAAAGCCTGCCCAAAAACATATAAATGGTGAAAATGCTACATTTGATGTATTTGTGCCCAATAATCTCTTTTTATTTTTAATTACTTTTAAATTCTGCACAATAGTTACAAAACTATGATCTGAATCCTATTGGTTAATCCCAGCTAATGCAGACCACTGAATAAATTGTTTATTTCAGTCAACACATAGATAAATCCCATTGAATTCAATGTCTTATTTGTGCCCAATGTATTTGCCACTCTCATGTATTGTATTGGTCTGCATTGCAGTATGGTAGGAAGAAGATTTCCCACTTCAGTGTTGATTCAGGATGCTCTAGTTAGAACTATCAATAGCATTCAGGCCTATATATGTTCTCTCTCACACACACACACACACACACACACACAGAGAAATACAAACTCATACAAACAAGGGAAAGATAACTGAAATTATAGATAAAACTTCAGCATCTTGTTTTGATGTATTTTCAAGGCAATTCCCCTCCCTTTTCTATTTTGATCTTATATTACTTGTGAGCAGGTGAATGCATGTACAATCAGATTATCAAAATTCTGATAAAAACATGTATAGCATGAGGAGAATGCCATATTAAAGTTATCTATTTCTAGGGTACAAATGTTCAAAGAAAAAATTCACATACAGTCAGCCCTCCGTTTTCGCAGAGGATGCATTCCGGACCCCCCCCCCAACAGAAACTCGCACATATTCAAGCCCCATAGGCTTGAATTGGGGGCACATGCCCACAAGCAGTTGCGGGCATGCACCCCATTTTAACCCCCTCTGTATACTCCTCACGAATAAGTGAAAGTTGCTGATGGAGGGACAACTGTATAAGCATCATACATATTGCTTATTGTCACTATAGGACAGGGGTCAGGAAACAGCAGTCTTCCAAATATTGTTGGACTGTGGCTTCCAGCAGGGGATTAGCTATATAGGCCAGGGGTAGGCAACCTGCGGCCCGCGGGCCGAATGCGGCCCGGCAAGGCCTTGGGACCGGCCCCAGCCTGGTCCTGCCGCCGATTGCCACCGGGGCCTTTGGGGGGCAATTGTCTATAGAAGCCTCAGAAACATGCATTTATATTAACATTTTTTTAAAAAATCAGCAAATTTTTTCGCATGTCCTCCATTTTTTTAAAAAAAGTGGCTTCCATTTGAAAATTTTGTCCTACATTTGTCCTGGTTTATTTATATATTTAATTTTTTAAAAAAATATTTAATTATTTATTTTTTGGCTTCAGCCCCCCAGTTGTCTGAGGGACTGCAACCCGGCCCCCGGCTCAAAAAGGTTGCCTACCCCTGATATAGGCTATTTATAGCAACATCTAGGGGGACACACTGCCCACTTCTGCAACAGGATCTTAGAATGATAAATACTAAAGTAGCCTTACAATCATGCACACTTTAAATCACCAAATAACTAACACAAATGTAGCACTATCCCCTTTTCAACACACAAAGAAGAATACTGTGCACACCCAGCAAGAGCTAGCAGCTCCTCTGCAGCTCCTACACCTAAAAAGGCAACCCACTATTGACAGAAACTACTCTCTTTCATAATGGGAACAGCTACTCATATAGAAAAGAAGAGAACAAATAGAAGCTGTAGCTGTGAGAGACTTATTAATGCATTATGTACTTCTGGGAGCACAAATTCGGTGCTTGTGTAAAACAGAAATGGCATCCAAATTGAGCAGGACATTAGGTGTGTGTTGCATAGTTTACCAGTAGTAGTTACTAGACAAAATTGTGTGAAAAATCAGCTAAAAAGCATGCAGTCACTTGCAAGGCAATTTTAATCTAGGGTCCATTGCATCAAAGCACCCAGATAGACTGGGATGTATTTGAAAAGTAAAAACATAATTTGAAGGAACTGAACAATTTCATTCACACCTGCCCTACAGTAAGAGATTTGCATCACTGTGTATTTGGGTGTGAATCTGTTTCTGCCTGCCATATTTTATACCCAATGGATATTGGTCTGGTAGTCTGCTTCACCTTATCTGAATATAGTCCTTTAAATGGGATTTAATTATCATGGCCACATTTTGTTCAAGTTTGCCCAGAATTTTTGCCATACTTACATGTCACTTTCTAGCCAGTCTTGCCTGCACTACAATATGGTAGCAAGGTTATTTTCACAAGCACAAATGCCAGAAGAGCAGAGGTCTTCATCTGTTGTAGCTACAAGAGTAAGGGGTTCCAGTGTCAGTGGGATGGTGAATCTGCTACAACTTTTGGGTAGAGAGAAAAGAACTATCTGAGTTCAGCAACTTAAATGATGCCTTTAAAGTCTGGTCTGAAACCTGGAGTGGATTCACAGACCCCCTGACAGGAGAGTCACCAGCTGCCACTGCATAAGAACATTTTTGATCCACTAGAGGCCATAAGGTAGACCGTTGCCTACAAAACATCATGCCACAGTAAAGCTTAGTCTTTAAGATGCCAGAGAACCCTTTGTGGTAATTGCCTCCCCCCCCCACCCAGTGTGCCAACATGCCTCATATGTGCTGGTAGATCATCACTATGGAATCATGGAGAACTTGGTAATCTCTTCTAAAAGTGCCCAGGGAACCAATGTTTCTACCCTTATGCCTCAGATATAAGGAAGCATTGAAAGTTTAAAGATTATTATCAAGGATTTGTTTATGATGATGATGATGAAGCTCTTGGATTATCGATCTTATACAGCAATTGAATTGTTTTCTGAAATGGTTCACAATAGATATTAGCTCTTCTTTTCAAAATAAACAAATATAAAAATGGATGCAGTGGTACAAATTAATGCAGACCAATATAGGAGGAGGAGGTTGTGTATAAGCACCTGAACAGCATTGTGTGAACGGTTATTTGAAACTAACCTACCCATTCTGAATAGTGTTGTGGTGCAATTCTAGTCATAGTATGCAGCTTTTGACTGAAGCTGGGAGACTGCCTGTCGTATAATCCTCCTTTGGAAAGCATGAACAAACACGTTTAGGTCACTAACACATCAGTGAGAACAATGCTCACTTGCTTCTTACTTTGCTGTACTACTGAATTGTGATTCCCCTCCAGTATTCTTATCTCATTCCAATGTTCTTCCCTCCTTCTTCTTGACAACCTCCTGAATATAAAGGAATGCTGAAAAAATTAGCATTTTTAAAAAATAAGTCTCTTTTTAGGCATACTTACTTGACAGTCCTACTATGTTCAGTGATGCTTACCTGACAGATGTGCACAGGTTTACACAGTAAGGGATTCCCCATTCATCTGCAGTTCATTGCTACATCCTTGTCCTTGTGAATACCACAAGCACACATACTCAGCTCTCCACCCATACATCCGCACAGTGACCCTATATCCATAGCTTGTAAGTAGTATAGTCCCTTTGTGGTAACAAGGATGGAATGAAATTAAATTTTAAAAACAACCAGATGAGAAGGGGGAAGTTACTTCCTTGATATAACTTGAATCAATCTCTAGTTACTTTCAAAAGTTACTTTTTAGGGGCATTTTGGGAGGCATCTTAAAAGAAACATTTGAAGTTTTATGCCATTTTATTACCATTCCTTAAATTTCCCCTCTCTCTTCAAAGAGAAACACAAAGTAATAGAAAACCTCCAAACAGTGCAATGAGTAATGTAGTTAGTTGCTTTTCCAACCGTGCAACAAGTAAGAGCAATGATTTTCAAACACTGTAAAATAACAACTTATTTTTTAAAAAGGAATGTTCCAAGCTCTGGCACATTTCTTCTACTACAGTGGAGACATTGTCCCACTAAATCCTTCTTGCTAGCCATGGAAAACTCCTTTCGGGCCTTCTCCCAGAAAAAACACCTGCTTGCAGTTATAGCTTGGTTTTGGATACCCTGCAGAGAAGATTTTGCTAATGGCTTGTTTTCCCCTGAAGTCTTCAGTATGCTACAGATGACTAAGATATGTACAGATGAGCAAATGAGCCCGTAGGACTGTTCTTAGGCTAGTAACATTTGTGGATATGTTTGCAATATTTAGTTGAGGCAGGAGTTGCCCTTTCTTAGTGCTGTTAATCATGATGTGTGCATTCTGTGGCTACAGCAGTCACTTTCTGCACCACCTACTTGCCAATGTAATCTGCTCCCTCTGGTCGACCTCTCATTCATTCAGATACCCATTCCTCTCTCTCAACTGTCACAGCTTGGTATTTCAGGGTTCATCCCACTCACTCTCTGAAGCCAAATTGACATTTCCTCTTTTTTCATTTGCTTTTTCGGAACAGATGGTCATGAATAATAAGAGATGTTTTCCAAGAGCTGTTCTCAGTCATCATGCATGGGACTCCCTCATATTATGGGGGAGGAGGGGGTGATAAGAATGTTTTTTCTTCAATCAGGTCTCCTTGTTGACATCTGGACGGACTTATTCTCCAAGAAAAATATGGAATGAGGGGTGCATGCTTCCTCCTTCAGTTACCAGAAACCCCATTTAGGGGGGAGTGCTCTATCAGCATGTGGTTGGGGAGGAAGGATACACCTTAATATGCATTTGCAAATCAGTTCCTTTACAGTTTGAGCAACATCTTCTCTGATCTACACTGATAGTTACCAAACTTTGGTCCCTAGATGCTTCTGTACTACAATTCCCAGAATCTCACACTGGCTGGGACTTTGTATAGTTTAACACCATTTAGGGAATGTAAGGAAGTTTTCTCTTTAGGGTTAAATAAATGGAGGCTTCATAGATTGAGGCAAAAGGCTATTTAGAAAGCTGAAGTACTGAGCAGAATCTGACCAGCAGACAGTTAAACTCAGCATCTATCACATTCTTGCAAAACTATACAGTAAGAAAAAAATAATCAATAAAAAGTCTGTGATAGTGGCCAGGATCCTGGATGGTCTTTACATATATGTAAGCACCACAGTTAGAATGCTGCATAGTGAATTCCAGCTTTACCCCTTAATCCACACTCCCCAGGCAGCAGCTGCTGCGATCAATGGGGGTCTGTTCCCCTGTCGCTTAGCAACTAATGGTTGTTTCCACCCCCTCCCATGAGCAATCTCCATTGCAACAGTTAGAAACAGGGTTTCTGTCACCATTTGCCCTCGTGCCAGAGATCACTCATACAAGGGGGGTAGGAAGACCAGTTAGCTGCTTCCCAAGCAAGAGTGAAATTGACCCCATCGATTATAATAGCAGCTTCCTGGTCAGTAAAGATTGGGGGACTTTCATGGTCTCTATAAAGCCCCTAGTTTAGGGGCTACGTAGGGCTGTGAATACAAGTGAATAACTCTAGACTGCACATTGGTAACTGCCATACAGGATTCCAGCCATTATTATCAACTAAGCAATAAGGAGGAAGCTATGTAGGGTATGTATGTCCAAATTACATGTCAAACTTTTTCCCTCCAACTCACACTGGCCTTGTAACAGGTATCTTTATGAGCACAGTGTGTCAAGATGTTTGAGGACACAAGTTGGAATGCCTTCTACTTGGTTAACTTGCATTTCCCTAAAACGCCATATAGCTTACAAAAATTTTCATGGCTAAGCAGACTTTTCCTTCAACAAGACCATACCTTACTTCAACCTTATGGTCACTTTCTAACCTTTCCTCATCAAAACCCAAGGCTGAGGAGCACTGGTTCACACTACCCCACTGGTTGGAAGGGAGGTTTTGTGCAGAGAGAACCAGAGAAAGCTAATTCTCCCATCCCTCCCCATTGCCTAAAAGGGGTATGAGTTGGGAAGGATGGACCAAGACACTCCAAGGACTGGATTTCAACTACCCACAAGTCTTTCCTCACCCCATGTCTAGTGAACAATTATTCCTACGCAGTGTTACCCAAGGTAACCTCTTTTTCAATATCAAGTTGATGTCAAAAGGGATGTTTGAGGCATGTAGCCGAGATGACAGCCCCAGTGCAGTAAGCTAGCCATGCCACATAAAGAAATCCATGACCATAATTAGATCTGGGAGGCTCAGGATGAGGGAATCTCAAGAACATATAGCCAAGAATAGATCAACCAAGATTGGAACCTGCATAATACTTTCATAGAATCATAGAGTTGGAAGAGACCACAACCAGTTCAAACCCCTGGCATTCATGATAGGAGTGATGGTGGGTGATAGGCCTTGTGTTTATAAGTGAACAAAAGTCCAAGAATATTTCCCTTTGGAAGTGATACTCCATTGTCCAGGAACATTTGCACTGATTGTCTGACCATTCCCAAGTTCTCTTCTCATTCTTCTCTCTTGATAAATTCATTTTAATCCAAAAATCTGCCCAGGATATGTTTTGACCTATAAATATGCCTACTCAGGCACCCTCAATTTGGTCATACTTCAGACAGACTCTCTGTCAGTATCTTATTTGATTCCTTAGCTTTGCTGGCCCCTCCATTATCTACAGGCAGCTGCTGAACCATTTCACTTCACAGTGTTCCCCGATTGGAGCTTCGCTTCTAGAATCAGTACAGTAGCAGTATCTGTTACCACCTTCTATATTGTTCTTGGATGTGTGTGTGAGTGGGTGTCCCTGTGTGAATGGTGATTATGCTTGATTTGCAAATATAACTATTTCTGGCTTGCACTCTGGATTCTGTTTCTTGGTATACACAGGCTTAATTCCTGCTTTGGGTTGCTTAAGCCCTATCAGCTGCTGTAATTGAGCTAATAAAACTCCTCTATTAAATATTGATTGTGGGTGCCCTCTCAGGACCGTGGCATCTTGGGTAAGTGTACTTGTAACCTATAATCAAGAAAATAAGATCTAAGGATTGCAGTCTTGATTCTGATTGGGTTTGGTAGTCTCCTGTGTCAGCCTTTAGGGCTGAAGAGCGGGGTATAAATACCATAATAAGGAAGGAAGGGTTTTTGTTGTTGTTGTTGTTGTTGTTGTTTGCTTCTGGTTCCATCATGCACATGAAACAAACAGAACTGGTGCCAGTTCTTCTCATTCCAGCCTTTTTGAACATAATGCATTTCTTCAAAACACAAAACAAAGAGAAAGTACAGCTTGTGTAATATTTGCACAAGATTATAAAATGCTGCACTTGAGTATCATGCATTTGAAAATGCAGATCATATGCTATGCAGACTTAAAATAAAAAAGATCTAAAGAACAGACACATTATATTTTCCTCTCATGAATAAATGGCAAGAAAATTCAAGAGGGTCCTGAATCCTATTATTAATTCCAACTAAAGTAAGCTCATTACGTTAATTGGATTTGGTACTTGGAAGGAGCCCTGGTGGCGCAGTGGTTAAATGCTGGTACTGCAGCCACAAGATTGTGAGTTCGATCCCAGGCAGGGCTCCAAGGTTGACTCAGCCCTCCATCCTTTCATAGGTCAGTAAAATGAGTAGCCAGCTTGTTGGGGGCAATTAGTTTACAGACTGTAAACCGCTTAGAGAATGCTGAGTTCACTGATAAGCAGTATAGAAATGTACATACTATTGCTATTGCTACATTCTGAATCAGTACTTAACTATGGATTCACTGGGAAATGGGTCCAGTTAGGATTAATTTATAGGCCAGGATATCCATTTATAAACTAGAGGGCCAAGGAAGACCATTTTAAAAAAGAGAAATTGCAGCTGTTGCTCTCTGATCTCAGAAAGACATTTTATCAAAATGTTTTTGGCCAATAAATTATCCTGCAGTTTGATGTTTCTCTCTCTTTTTGCATCATAATAAAGTTCTGTACTAAAGAGGCAAAGATCTTCCATCAAGCAAAGTCAATTTTCTGTCCAGAAGGAATTATGCTGCCTCCATATGTGTGCTAAAGTACTTATTTTGCATAAACGCTCCCAATCTGCATGCATGCTTTATAGCTCAATCCTAAATAGGTTCACTCAGAAATAAATCCCACTGGTTTCATTTGGATGCACTTGCCAGGATGTTTATTTACAGACTGTATCTTTTAAAATATATGAATTTATTTTACAAGCAGTTGCATGGTGACAGAAGGACGGCGAGATGAAAGTGCTGAGCAATAGCGTGTGCATGGGTAGGCGTGAGGGGTGGGTGGGATGGATGCCAATGAAAGATGGATATGTAATAATCCAAGTTAAATGGATGTTTTCAGTGAAATTAATTGTTTCAAAACTCTCTGAATTCATGTTGTTGTGTGCCTTCAAGTCATTTCTGACTTGTGAATCTAAGGAGCCATTCAGACTACCTTTTATCCCGGTTCAGAAACCGGATTAAAAGCGGGAAGCTCATACTGGCCCCAATTCTTCTACACCTGAATCCGAGGCTTGCACACCCGTTCAGGGGCAAATCCCCCTTGGCGCAGGTCTTTTGAAAGCAGAGTTTTACCTGTATCTTTTGAGAAAAACTGGGTGCTGGCGAATGTTAACTTGGCCCCGGTCATGATCTGATCAAGTTCAGGGGAGGGATTAGGTCAGAGGGAGGGCAGAGGGCAGAACATGCCTCCCCTTCATCATGGTGAAGGAGGAGGAAGGATGCCAGGGAGGACAGGATCAGGGCAGAGGAGGAGGAGGAGGAAGGAGCAGGAGGGAGGGTCAAGTTCAAGGGAGGGATTAGGTTAGAGGGAGGGCAGAGGGCGGAACATGCCTCCGCTCTTGCAGGCAGCTTTTTCTGGTAATTTTTATTTTTGACAGACTATGCAAATAGTTCTACAGGTTGATATATATTGATAGAATGTGTCTGCTTGTGCTACATTTCCCTTTCTGCTTGCTGCCGGCATGGCACCTCACTTTGCAAGAGGCTTTTTTTAAAAAATAAATAAATATTTTTTTGTGTAATATGTGAATGCTACAATGCGAATGTTACAAATGTTTCACTTTCAATTTGGCAAATTGATACAATATGTGAATGCTTTTGCTACATATGAGTATGTGTATCTTAAGGCATTCTGGGGTCGCAGTCAGAGGAAAGCAAGAGAGTGCAGAGATGGCATTCTGGTGAGGTATTATTATTATTATTATTATTATTATTATTATTATTACAGGAAGAGGATGGCATGGGGGGAGGCAAGGGCTTTGGAGGTAGCATTTGGCTGCAAGCGAAAGGGAGGCAGGAGGCTGGCATCTGAGGGGGAGGCAAGAGCTTCAGCACTGGGCTGGAAGCGAAGGGGAGGCAGGAGCTGGAAGGCTGTGGAAACCCATGACTTTGGGGGAGTCACATTCTCTCAGCCTCAGGGGAAAGGCAATGACAAATCTCCTTGGAACCAATGCCAAGAAAACCCCAGGATGGGGTTGTTTTAGGGCTGCCATAATCTGTAGTGACCCAAATTCTCACAACAGACATACACACACCTGGAGGTTTTTAAATTTGACAAGTTGACAGAATATGTGCACACTGCCACCAGTTTTTTTTAAAAAAGGGGGGGGGAAGCACTCATTCAGTTGGCCAATGGCTGTAGGATATGTCACCTTTGACGAAAGCAGAAGTGAATTTGATTGACAGCAAAGGAGACTCCATTTTAAAGCGGTTCTGCAAATGTGAACTTCAGAGGGGCAAATTGGCCCGATCGAGGTAAAGGGTAATGGGCACTTCTTTTCAAGTGGATTCAATGTGGGTGGACCCGGATCTGCCCAGTTCCATCCAGGGCAAATAGGCGAGTGGGAATGGGGCCTAAGTTGAACAGGTTGGTTTTGTTTTGTTTTGTTTGGCAGCTTTGCCTTCCTCTAAGTCTGAGAGACTGTGACTTGTCCAAGATCACCTAGTAGGTTTCCATGGTCCAGCTGGGTTTTGAACCCTGGTCTCCTGATGTACTAGACCAATGTTTAAACCACTACACTACACTGGCTCTCGTTGCCATTGATTATACACATATTTGATCATTGGTATTTTTTAAAGAAAAACACCTTGTAGCTAACTGAATCCTTTATTTATACTGCCCATATCTAACTCCTACTTTTATAGAACACTTTGAATATAAACGTGCCACATAAATCATATTGTTTTGCTTAATGTGTTGAATTAAGCTTTAACATGATTTATGTTAGTTAATTACATTTCTTCCTGTCTGAATGGCTTTGTCTATCTGTTGATCTAGATTGCATTGTAACTGAATTGATCTTGGTGAATTGGGGAGAGAAGCAGAATGGCTGTTGTTTTTTAAAACTCTTGTTAGGCCTAAACGTTGGCAATATTTTCCAGCTTATATAATATTGCAGAATACAAAACCTGGGGTGGAGGGAATTCCATTCCAGCTGGGCTCATGCAGAGATGCATGGCCATCAGTTGATACATTTCTAGTTACTGAAACTCAGAAAGCTCCCACCAGCCTCCTGCATACCACCATTACTGTGTTATCACCAGCTGAGACTGCTGTTCCCATGCCAGCATGAGATTTCCTAGTCAAGCCAACTGGACAGAGGAGAAAGAGAAGGCAGGCACTGGCAAATTTCATAGACCAAAATGCTAGGCAGCCATATGCAAGATTTCTCCAGTTGCTCTCAAGCCTTTATTCAAATATTAGTTGTAAGGGCTGTAAGAGGGGAAGAAAGGCCAGGAGAGTGCATAGCAAAATGTCTGCCTTTCTAAAGCATATATCTGGAAACCCCTTCTCCCCATGTTGCTGGGTCTTGATAGGCATATTGCTGAACTACTTCAGTCATCACAAACCAATATCTGAACTTGAAGGGGGGCATTTTGGCCCTCTAGATCATTGTACTCCAAAGTATCTGGAGGGTCAAAGATTCCTCACCCCTGATATAAACAGATACAGTTAGCACTGTTGAGGCCTGTACAAGTCCAATCCTATGTAATTTCATTTATAGTGGGAAGGGAACCCTGTCCAGTGGGATTTACTTCTGAGGATGCTTGCATAGGAATACAGTCCATATCCTCATGCTTTCTTTCCATTAGACTGTTCCAGAAGCAAATATAATTTCTTAGTACAGGGTGACAGAAACCATCTCATATCTCTCCCATTCTTTGGTTGCAACAATTTAGAATGCAAAGGAGTTGTCTAACATGAGCCTTGCTTTCTTCTCTAGACTGCCACTATTTATGATTCTCAGTTATTTCCCAAAGGTTCAGTGTGTAATTGGCTTATATTTTATGCAAATCCAGCTCTTCCTTTTTCTGGCACAATTCTAAGATTTTGTTCCATTTATGGCAGCACTTTAACTGGAACTGACAACCTGATCAGTTCTATTTGTCACTGGAACATAAATGGGGACATTTATGTTGACTGTACAGAATTATTTTCAATGATAGGACAGAGCGAGGATACAACAGGGTTGCAATTAGTGCCAAATGTTTGCATAAGCCAAATAAACTGGTTTAAGGCCTCAGACAAGAAAGGCCTATAAATTGAAAAGGATGGGGAAATACATTTTAAAAAATCATGCCCTAAAGCTTCTTAAAGTTAACACAGTTCCGGAGCTCAAGATGTTTTAATTAAGAGGTGATATTATAGCCCTGTTAAGAAGTGATATGATAACCCTGTTTACATATTTGAAGGGGTGTTATATTGAGGAGAAGCAAGCTTGTTTTCTGCTGCTCCAGAGAATAGAACCTGGAGCAATGGATTCAAACTACAGGAAAAGAGATTCCACCTCAACATTAGGAGGAACTTCCTGACAGTGAGAGCTGTTTGACAGTTGAACTCACTCCTTCCTCAGAGTGTAGTGGAGTCTCTTTACTTGGAGGTCTCTAAACAGAGGCTGCATAGGCATCCTTTGGGGGTACACTGATTGTGAGTTCCTGCACAGCAGGAGGTTGGACTGGATGGCCCTTAAGGTCTCTTCCAACTCTATGATTCTATTATTCCAAGCCTTGACTGTTATGATCCCCACCCCCATAAATGATGAAGTGGCAAAGGGGGGAGAGGCTATTTAACTACACAGTCAGGTATTGGGCACTAGTAAGAAAAAACACGATGGCTTTGGTTTTAGATTTCATGCTGCTCTAAGTTGATGGTATCTGGAAGCACACACAAAAGTTGTATGACTTCATAGCACACAATTATGAATGCTTCTTTTAAAACCTAGGAACTGTAACTCTTTAATCATGTAGGGGTAAATTGGGGGAAAGAACAGCCCTCATAGGTGTGCAAAGAACAGTGCCAAGATAAAGTCTGGAATCTACCACATGAGTGCCACAGCAGGGGATGGCATCTGCAGTATGATGACCTCATGTCCCTGCCTCTTGACTTCATTCCACCAGATGAACCTCTGCCCCCATGTGTTCCCACTATCCTTGCTATTTTCAAAGATAAAGAAAAGTCATTATACGGTACCAGAATATTCAGGGGTGAGGGCCACATGCTGCCCATCCCTCTAGTTCATAAACTACACCTTCCCTACAGTTCCCATCATGCCTGATATGCTAGCTAAACCTGATGGGAGACCAGTGACAACTAGAAAACCATAGATTCCATATCCTTGCATCATATACTTGGTTTCAATAGATCGATTCTTTTCCAGCTGGCACAATGGGTGAAGGTTATTTAAGGATTTCAGAATCTTTCCTAAAGCAACAATGCTTCTATATATTTTGAGGTAGGGGAAAGAACATGTTAGCTGCAAGCTCTAGGGGCCAGCAGACACTCACTGCCTGTCAGAGTTTTCCTTGAGCTTCAGAAAAGCAATAGACATAGATAATTGAAGCTAACATTGCCCCTGCCACATTCTGACCTTCTGTTCTGCACGATTCACATTATCCACTATTTAGAAAACCTGATTTTATGAATCCTTTTCAGGCACCTCTTCCTTGTCACTTTAAACCAGGGCCAACCCACTAGATGGGCTATAATTCCCACAGTCCTTCACCTATTGGCCACCTTGTCCAA
>NC_056522.1:261135978-261164683 GCF_019175285.1 Sceloporus undulatus
GAACACATTCTATAAATACTGCCTCCACAATACGCAACCATATTGACTGCAGATACAAAAAGAGGATGCTAGCTAAGTCCAGGTTAGACTCTTCTTTCAGATGTGTTAGGATTTTAAAAAGAAAAACGTAAAGGAGCACACAGATTTCCAACCACTTACCTGTAACCAAAACAATGCTGTTGTGTGTGTAGCTCTACACAGGGGAAGTGACGGGATATATGATATTGTTCAAGCTACTGGCCAACCAAAGCACTTCCATCCAAACTTAATTATAGGAGAGACTGCCAACAAAGCCCACTCTATCAAATCAGCCAACTCCCATTCTACCTCTTCTTCTTTCAGAATGATCTTTGTAGTGATTTGATCTGGCCCACTATAACTGAATGACACTTGCAATTCCTTGCTTCTCTCTTCTCTCAGATTCTCACTAGCATCATCCCTATTGGATTTTAAACCGTTGTTAGAGGCAAGGCCACTCTCCTTACTCACTGGGAATATTCTGAGGGTTGTAGTCCCCAAAAGCAACTTTTCCAAGTTCTGATTCAAAGCTTGTGGGCAGGATTTTTAGTTTTTATTCTTTGCGCTGTGCTTAGAAAACTTTTGGCACATTATGAAAACAAGCAAAAAAGCCACCATATAATTCTTTATATATTTACTATTATAAATTAGACATAAAGCTGTAAAACTTTCACACATCCTCCTTTAAGAAGCAAAACTATAAAACTTTTCAGATCTCCTAGACCCAACATTACAATAAATGCTAAAACATGCACTGGGATTTTTGTTTACCAGGTCTTATCAAGGTACCACACCGGGGGCCTCTGATTTCCTTTTGCAATCACTATGCAGCCTCCCCCCCCCTCACATACAGTTATTCTAAAGTGTCACACTGAGGTTTTCTGCACACATTAATTTTATACAAGCTATCATTATAGCAGGATCCCATTAATTTTTTAAAAAATTTATTGTGGACTCAGATTGTTATTAACTCACATGTTCTGAATCCAAGAGCAATCAAGGCTTCATTTTCATCATTAGGTAAAGCACAGACATTATATGAAGTCAATGGTTCAGATCCAGACGATAAAACAAAGCTGCCACTGTGTTCTTAAGGCTGTTAACAGAAACTAAGCACATAAATTTTAGGAAACTGAGAACTAAGATAATAATAATAATAATAATAATAATAATAATTTGTTTTATTTATATACCGCTATTCCAAAGATCATAGCGGTGAACAGCAAGTAAGCTAATTAGCAAGTAAGCTAATTTGCCCCCAACAGTCTGGGTACTCATTTTAGCGACCTCGGAAGGATGCAAGCCTGAGTCAAGCTTGGGCCCTTTTGCTGGTCTTGAACTCGCAACCTTGTGGTTTCGAGTGAATGGCTGCAGTACAGGCATTTAACCACTGCGCCACCATGACCCGGTGGTTATGAAAGGTTAACAAACTCAAGGTTAATGACACACTAGCAGATGGTACAACTGTGGGGGTTTTGTAGATCCTTAGAGATATAATGCTTGGCAAAAGTAAGCCATCCCAACCTTTTGGGTCAAAAGCTGAATATAATTCTATTGAGCATAAGATAAGATAAATGTTGGGGTAAATATGTTTAGGATTTATAATCATTCTAGATAGAAGTAGTATAATCAGTTTTATACACCAAAGTTAAAGCACCGCAAACATGGTATAGTTCAATTTTGTTCTTTCTTAAAAACTGTGGATAAAACCAAGATGAGTCACAACATGCCACTGAAAATGCTTGTTACCTTCTTGATTTGGATTTAGGTTTGCAAAATTTAGTATATACTATAATGAAATTATTTTTGAGATTGTCCAGCTTTGTAAGTTAACAGCTCCAAAGGGTCTAATAAGGGCTCGACCTTCACTAGAAATAATGTATTTCAGAGAAAGAAATCCAGCTACCCAGGAGGCTCTGTGGCTCTAACCCAAAGGCGGGTTGTCTGTGACCTCAAGATATTGTTAGATTGCTGGATTCTAAACTCCTATCAGCACTTGCCAGAATGGCCAGTGGTCAAAGATATGGGGAGTTTAATCCAATATTGTGAAGAACACAGGTTTGCATCCAAACCAAGAGCAAGAAAAGTATACCGGTATAACACACAAAAAAAATATAAAAACCTCAGTCCAAAGTCCCAAAGTGGTTCTATTCTTAAAAACATATTTCGTTACACAGCTCAGTTTTGCAAAATAATCCAAGCAATCCTTCAATTTTTCCCACATGTACTACCCCAGGGGGTGGGTCGTGAGGCAATAAATAAATGCCTTGAATAAATAAATAATGAATAGCTTGTTTTAGAAAGAGCAAAGTTTATTGGATTAAAGAGTCTTAAATTTTGGTTGCAACCATCTTTTTACTTGAGAGGTACTTTATATGTGTAAAAACCAAAATGTGACATAATTTTATGAAGGAAAAAAGTGAGGCCTTCTGTTATCAAAGGAAATAGCTATGTTATTTTTCTACTAGGCAAAATGGGGAGAGACACCACTGGATTGAAAAAAACAAGAGAGGTTAAAAGGAGAATCAAAGCTAAGAACCAACTGTGAGGTCCATATGGGATTTCTCTCTGTACATGTGCTTTGCATTTTAAGGTTTAGTCAAAGCTGATCAACTGCTCATTTTCAAAGTAATGTGCTGCCTTCACAACTTTCCCTGCCATCTACTGCCAATTGATAAATGCTTTCAACACAATCACTCACAAACAGCTTCCTAATTTACTTTCACATACAAATAAAAATCACTCTGCATAATTATGCCAAACAAGGATATTTCCTTCTTTATTACTGAAAACCATTATTGCCTTGAGGCCTACTAGCTTCAGACACAGTCCAAAGGGTACAGCTTGGGAGCACTAACTTTATAGAAAACATGGAGGGTATGTTGCCCTCTAACAATCTCTTTTTAACTGTACCAATATTATCATCATCACCACAATATAGGTTTAAGTTCTAAGATTGTGTTTTTAGCACAAATACATCTTTTTATTTTATAAAGTGTGGCTGAAAGCAGAGAAATCTAAAGTTTTGTGACCTCTCATAATCATTTATATCATACTCCAAATCTTTTCTCTTCAAGATACCTGTTTCCAAGCTGCAGAAGGGAAATTATGCTTGTCTGTCTTAATTTATGGACTAGGGCTGTTACATTACTCCCAGTCTTCTGTAAGGAGAGCCTATTGTCCCACAGACAATGATTATTGCATTTCCATACAACATCAACTGGACAGTTCCATTGCTCAAGGCATTATATCTGCTATACACCCACTCACTATAAATTAATTGCCTTGCCAATAAATATAATTGCTCCAAGCAAAGGCTGTCCACCCTCTTCTTTTATAGACAGTGCTTTATATATTTAACATGACTGGTATCAACACATTTTACAAAACAAGGTGCAACAAGGTGCCACAGGAGCACTATTCAAACACTGCAAACAGATCCTTTTTGTATGTGTGTGATTTACTTTTGGTTTTGGCCCTCTGAAAACTAGGAAAGGCCGAGGCCTGGTTTTTCGGGTTTAAAAAAATCAGCAAAAGGATTAAAAGGCTCTTGAGCTTTCTTCTTTGGAGTCTGAAAATGTTGCTTTAAGAAAGTGTCTGAAGGACCAGATAAGCCCAATACAGTCCCTCTCATTTCTCCTTCTTTTTGCTCTTCCTCTGACTAGTCAGTTCACTTAGTTTTTTGTCCAAGCGCCTCTGGAGGTGAGCTCTCTTGGTAGGATCCAAAGACTTGTCTTTCGATCCACTCCCAGGATAGAGAATACCTTCCCTGCTGATTCTCTGTCGGGCATGCGCTTTGGCCTTCTCCCCACACCCATGAATCTGTGAGAAAGAAAGTCAAAATATCAGTGGAAGCCATCCAACAGTCCTGAGGCATTCAACGATTGCCACTAATAGAGTGCCTGGTGATAAAAGCTGAACATTCTTCTTAGTCTATAAAAATAAGACATTTGTTTATTGATGGCTCTTTTAATACTGGAAAAATTTTTGAAGGTCATTCTATCTACCTATCCACTAGGTAAATCTAAACAGAAACAGTATCATACTATCAGATGGCTTTAAGTATTTTCTTCACAAACTCTAAAAATGAAGGTAATACCTCCATTCCATCATCTGAGCACCTTTGTCACCCCGGCTGACAGATATTAATACTGCTGACAGATATTAATATTGCTGCCTATCTCCAACATTATGAGGCCACAATCTGGAGAGAATCCAAAGAAAGCAAGGGAGTCAAGAACAATCAAGGCTTAACATTACAATAAAACACATCATAGCTAGCTAGTAATAACCTGGAAAAGCTCCTATGAGTCCAATGAGCAGTTTGAGTATGCAAAATGATGGCTGGATATTTAAAGCTAAGCAAGCTTCAGTCTAGACAATGCCTGGGTGAGAAACAGAGCTTGGAACACTATGAGAGAGACTTGCAACCTAGTTAAAAGGTCAGTTGTACAATTCACTTTCTCTTTTTTTGGCCAGGAAAAGATCAGTTGGTGGACTCTGGAAGTGTCAAAGGCCACAAAAATGTCCTCATGGGCCATATGTTGGTTACATTTTGATCTCCCCTACTTTAAGGAATGAAACTGATCCTTTGGTTCACCACACAAGATGCTGCTGCTCCAGTTACCAGGTGCAAAACCTCAAAGTGAGCTGGACTCAGTCCTGTTGCATGAAAGATCATCAGAGCTGTCAGATGATACTGTGCTGCTGATTCCACCCTTGTTTCTCTTAAGAGGGAAAGAGCCCAGCTGGGTTTTTTCAACTGGATGAACACAAAATGCTGAGTGTTACAAAAGTAACCAGCAGTAGATAATGTGACAGAAGGACAAAAGCAAAACAAAACAAAGAGCAGAAAGAAATAAAGCAAACACAAGTAAATATTGATGCAGTTTTGTCACTGCAGTTTAACTTAATAGCTTCTGATTTCTATTCAAATTTTAGCACAACAGAACAGACAAAACATATAGTGGTTTTCTGAGGAAATATTTAAAATGCTGATGGGGCTGAAATACCAAAGGTGTGCCATGCTTGATGTAAGCTTTCACTAACCAGATGCCTTCCAGTTAGGTTAGATCTGGACTGCAACTCCCATCAGCCAATGGTCACACCAACTGAGGATGAAGGGAGCTGAAGTCCAACACATCTGAAGGGCACCACAATAGGGGAAGACAGTTGCTTCATGCAATAGGAGTGTTTGCCACAAGTCCAGTGGTCTTGCCCACAGCTAACCACAACTGATAGGGAAAGAGCAGAAACATCTTGATCATGCTGTAAGAAAAGGAGTTTACATTTTTGACTAAGCTGCAGCATTGTTATACCAGTACAGATTGGAAAAAAAACAATTTTGTAAACTAACGTTATTATATTGGAAAGCAAGAGTAGGATAAAACATCATCATCTAAGTCAGGACAGGGATTGGCAACCTCTAGAGAGCCACATCTTGGACCTCAGAGGAGCACTCCTTCCTCCAATCCCTACCAGTTGTTTTTAACTTAAAATGGTTTCTCATACCCTCTAGGTATCTGTTTTCAGCTCAGAAGGGGCCTTTCCATTACCACAAGCATCCTCCAGTTAACAAGCACTTTCCAGTTTTGGAAAAAAGCTCACCCCTGAGTTTAAACCACAAGGCCAATAACATAGCAAAACTGCTCCCTCTTATGCTACCTAAAGTATACAAAATGACCTTTTCAGTAAATATAAACACTGGAGGATGGTGTGGGGAATGCATGGGCCTCAAAGGGTAGAAATGGGCCTCCCAGGGTCACAAATGGTAATTCCAGAAAGCATAATAAGATAAGGGGAAGTTCTGAAAGTATTTTGGAGGAAAATTATGTTGTAGAGAATGGAGAACTTATTACAGTGTCACAAGGGGCCTACCACTATATCTGGGTCAAAATTAACAGATATATTGAAATCAGAAGGCAAAGAAAGATTCAGTATCTCAGCTTTTTAGGGTTTCTAGGGGAAAGAGTTCTCATTAGCATAAGTACAATGTTTTTTTGTAATTACATCTGGAGGAAATTACATCTGGGGAGAAAAGCAAGAACCTTAATAAAATAAAAAGGAAGCTTAAATAATGACTAAAATGGATTTTGTGGGAGTCTGCTTCATTAGAGATAAGTGAAGATGTGCAAGCAGGCAGTGTTGCTGGAAAGAAAGATTTGTTAAGATGGAACAGGACTGTGGCAACTGCTTATATTATGACAGAAGACTTCATTAGAATCTTGACATTTAGGCTGTGTCCAAAGTTACAAGAAAAGAAAAACATTTTCAGGCAGTGCAAATAGCAACTGATTTACAGATAAGTAAAATAGAATATTGACAGTGACTAGACTGAACCAAATGCAGATTTCCATCTAAAATTCTCAACATCTTATCAATTCCATCTCAACTAGTCTAAATTTTGAGCTGAGAGAGATTGAACACTGAGCTTTACCTGAATTGCTCCACGACAGTTTGATAATAACTGAAGTTGCTTAATTACAGAAGCCCTATTCCTTAAATCAGATCCATTTAAACTTCCAGGAGAAATCCAAGAGGTGCCAAAGATAATCAATTCAAACTGTGTAAGTCCCAATATGTTCTGAGCAATCAGCTGTCACCAGAGGGATCTTTTTTTTTAATTGCTAGCTTTAAAATGGTAGCAAGGGGAAAATGCTTGTGATTGCCTATAGCAAAAAAAGGAAAATGTTCTCTTCTACATCAGACCCATTTAAAATTCAGCAACAAGACCTTAATATGTCCAAAGCTAAAGGAAGAAGAAGGAGATGGTAGGGCCACTGCGTGGAGAAGATGGCAAAATGCTAACAGGGGACAGAGAAAATGCAGAATTACTCAACACCTTCTTTGCCTCAGTGTTCTCAGAAAGGGGAAAAGAGTGTTCAACTTGAGGATAATGGAGCATAAGACAGAATAGGGGAATTTCAGCACAGAATAAGTAAAGAGATAGTAGAGGAATACCTTGTTAATCTAAATGAATTTAAGTCTCCAGGACCAGATGAACTATATCCAAGGGTATTAAAAGAGCAGGCAAATGTAATATCGGAGCCATTGGCAATAATCTTTCAGAACTCCTGGAGAACAAGAGAAGTCCCAGCAGACTAAAGCAGGGCAAACGTTGTCCCCATCTTCAAAAAGGGAAAAAAAGAGGATCCCAACAATTATCGTCCAGTTAGTCTGACATCAATACCAGGAAAGATTCTAGAGCAGATCATTCAACAGAGAGTCTGTGAACATCTAGAAGGCAATGGCATAATCACAAAAAGTCAACATAGGTTTCAGAGAAACAAATCATACCAGACAAAATCTGATCTCTTTTTTTGATAAAATTACCAGCTTGGTAGATGAAGGGAATGCTGTGGATATAGTATATCTGGATTTCAGTAAGGCCTTTGACAAAGTTCCCCATGACATTCTTCCAAACAAGCTTGTAGAATGTGGGCTAGACAAGGCAACTGTTACATGGATATGTAATTGGTTGACTGACCGAACCCAAAGGGTGCTCAACAATGGTTCCTTTTCATCCTGGAGAGAAGTGACCAGTGGGGTCCCACAGGGCTCTGTTCTGGGCCCAGTGCTATTCAACATCATTATCAATGACTTGGAGGACAAAATTGGGGGCATATTTATCAAATTTGCAGATGACACCAAACTAGGGGGAGTAGCTAATACCCCAGAGGACAGGATCAAAATTCAAGATGAACTGAATAGACTAGACAGCTGGGCCAAAGCTAACAAAATGAAATTCAACACAGAGAAATGTAAGGTATTGCACTTAGGGTGGAAAAATGAAATGCACAGATATAGGATGGGCGACACCTGGCTGAATGAAACTACACGTGAAAGGGATCTGGGAGTCCAAGTAGACCACAAGTTGAACATGAGTCAACAGTGCGACGCAGCAGCTAAAAAGGCCAATGCAATTTTAGGCTGCATCAATCAAAGTATAGTGTGTAGATCAAGGGAAGTAATAGTGCCACTATATTCTGCTCTGGTCAGGCCCCACCTGGAATACTGTGTCCAGTTCTGGGCACCACAATTTTAAAAGGATGTGGAGAAACTAAAGCATGTCCAAAGGAGAGCAACTAAAATGGTGAAGGGTCTGGAAGCCACGACGAGGAACGACTTAGGGAGCTGGGGATGTTTAGACTGGAGAAGAGAAGGTTAAGAGGTGATATGATAGCCCTGTTTAAATATTGAATGATGTGCATATTGAGGAGGAAGCAAGCTTGTTTTCTGCTGCTCCAGAGACTAGGACCCGGAGCAATGGATGCAAGCTACAGGAAAAGAGGAAAAAATGGTTTGGGGTTTTGTCCACCAGGTGAACATAGGAGGAACGCCTGACAGTAAGGGCTGTCTGACAGTGGAACACACTCCCTTGGTGTGTAGTGGAATCTCCCTCCTTGGAGGTCTTTAAACAGAGACTGGATGGCCATCTGTCAGGGATGCTTTGATTTGGATTTCCTGCATGGCAGGGGGTTGGACTGGATGGCCCTTGCGGTCTCTTCCAACTCTATTATTCTATGATTCTATGTATGGATGTCATGTGATGTCTGGTTTCATTTTTTAATGTTCTATGTTTGTATGTTTTTAACATTAATAAACATCTGCATATTTAAAAAAGAACAGCAGACAGAATGCCAATACTGTAAATCGATCTCCCCCTCCCCGCCATGTTGGGTACTATTGATTAAAATGTCCTCAGTAGCTAGCTGCAATACTTTTGACTAACTCAAATAAATCAGAGAGATGGACACAAGACATTGGGAAACAGTCCTTACTGCTAATCAATATTACTATTCCTTGCATGAGGCTTTTTATGTACCATAATGGTGACTCATGCAGGCAGACGTGACAGGGTGGACCAGGTAATGTGAGATATCCCTATGTAATACAAGAGTTAGGATTGCCCCCTAGGCACGTGCAGAGAACACCTAACATCTCACCCACTTCTTTGCTACAGCTTCAGTAATTCATACATTTGGTTGACATCTGTAAGAAAGCATGCCTCTGATCTGTATCCAGGCAGAAGCTGTTGTGTTTGTAGCATCTTCTGCACAAGTACGATAACAACTACTATCCCATTCTTGGCGTATAATATAGTTAAAACAGCTAGGGCAGAGTAAAGGGGATAAGGAAGTTGGCAGCAGGGAAGGCCATATGCTTGTGGGGAGCACATGATGTGAGCAGAGCCATTTGAAGCTGCTTTATGTTAATCAACTGGCTAGCTCAGTGCAGTCTACTCTAAGAGCAGCTCCCTAAAGTATTCAGCACTGGCGTTCCTCAGCCTTGCCATTTGAAAGTCTTTAATGAGGTCAGGGAGTGAATGTGAGATCTTCTATCTGTGCTTGAGCAACAGCCATTTCCACGCTAGCATCATGAGGTTTCTATATATGCATGTGTCCTAGAATCCCAGCTTCCTATAACCCTTTGAACCGGCACTGGAATGGAGTGGGATGGGGGAGATGAATGGGAATTATGTGCATAGAAGAAAGGGGTGATCTGAGGTAAAAAAGAAATGACTCATACACTTGGTGGGAGGGAAAGGATGTTGCAGAATGACATTATTTCAGTAGTGACACATTGTTAAAACACAGATCCCTTGCTCTGCAATGTTAAGTGCCTTTTAATGGCCAAGTCTGCTCATTCCAGAGCAAGGACACAAAGTCTCTCAACCCTATTCATTTTCAAGAAAACACCCACCCACACACAAAATCGAAAGCCAAGCAAGAGAAAATCAGTCAGGACAGGAGGAGGCTGGATTATATTTTTGTTAAAGGTCAAGAAAAGGGGAATTAAGTATATAAATTTGACAGGAAATAAAATTTCTTGTATTACAATGTGGGGAAAAGGTGAAGGGAGATTTTTCAGACACAGTGAAGCTCATATAAAACTAAATCCATAAAAAGTACTAAAAGGGGAAGAAAAAGCTTCATATGTTTCCTAATAACTATAATCAAAGATGCCACCACTGAATGGGGATTCACCCCTACCCACTTCTAGCACAGCAGAAGTCTTCCCCATCCTTAGGATAGTAAACTAGAGACAATCAACAGGGTCCCTTGTGGATATCTATGTCCACATTATGCTACATTACTCCATAATCCCATCACATTCTAAAGGTACATTTTCAGGGTATTGCATATTCTTATAACATGTTGAGCAGCAGTGGGGCAGGGTGTCCCCCACCGGTTGATCTGCACATGACGAATTGGTTTTGTGAATGGTTCAATGGCTCTTCATAAGCTTCTTTGGAAAACCAAGCCTGTCAAATGCTTCAAAATAAAGTATCTTTTCACTGCATGTGAAAGGAGGCTGACTCTTAAAGACCTGTGGGTCAAGAGACTGGGAAGATGGGGGTGATATTTAGCCTGCCTAAACAAGGATAGGACAAAACATACCTCTGGGATGAGGTGGCTGAGACAGTAGCGTTTATTGCAATGCAGACAGAGCTGTCCCAGAGTTGTTATGCTTGCTTTGCACTTGAAGAAACCACATGTATTGTCAGCTTTAATTGCAGCAGAAATCATAGCATCGAAGTCTTCCTCAGGTACACTTTCTGTTCTGGTTTTAATAGAAGGCTTCCCTAAAAAAGGAGAAAGAAATATTAATTTTACCAAAAAGTAACAAAGGAAAGACTCTAATGCAATATTTTCTTATAGGCGTAAAGGGGCACAGCTGTGTTGAACCAGTTTCCAAGTAGTCTGGGAAGTCCCCATAGCTAGAATGATAAAAAAAACAGAAAGCTATTGTGTGACTGTCATTTCAGATGTATGAAGTGACTGACAGAAGGCTGGCCTCACATGTATATGCATGAGAACAGATGACTATTTAAGCCATGAAAAGCAAGTCGGATCACTCAAAATAACATAAATGTGGCAAGATCTCTCTACCCAGAAGGTCTGTGTGAGATAAATTAAACAAAAAAGATAACACAAGATATGGAAAGAGTTGCAAAGATGAAGTATGTGGGAGTATTTGATTGGCAGGAATGCTTGTGGCTGATGATTTAAATACTGTATATTAACACAATCCATGGAGCCGAACATAGTGCCATTCAACCAGAACTGTCCATTCTCACTGGCACTAGTTCCACAAGGTCTCCCAAGAGGTACTTCCAATATCTTTTACTTAGATATGAGACAGTGTAAAACTGGGGTCTTCTAAACCCACAGTAAAAGGAACTCTAATACTCATTTTACTATGGACCTTTCCTTGGTAAACTTTTATATGAACAGTAAACTCAAAGTGAAAGCTTTCATGGCTAGCATCCATAGTTTTTTGTGGGTTTTTCAGGCTATGTGGCTGTGCTCTAGAAGAGTTTATTCCTGACATTTCACCAACACCTGTGGCTGGCTGCTTCAGAGACCAGACCAGCAAACTAAAGAAGTGTCTTTAAAAAAGAATTGCAGAACACTGTAATTGTTCTAAACTTTCAAAAGAGAGACAGACAGACACACAGAGAGAGCTTTGTAAAGGAATGTAAAATGACACAATAAAGCTACATTTGCAACAGAAGGAATATATACCTTTGATGTCATTTTTATGTTTCTTCCCAGTGATTTCCTGCAGGTTTACATTCCGTTGTGGGTTTTGTTTTTCTCTTTCCTCTCTCCTGGCCTTCTCCCTTTGCATCCTTTCCATGTGCAATGTTTTCAGATCTACTTTACCTGGGCTAGCGCTGCTTACTCTCTCCTCAGTGTGGCCAGAAATCTCCCTTAGAGGGCTTGGATCTTTAGGGGACAATTCTTGTTCACAGGCCTTCACATCTCCGATAGATACATTTGTGGCAGCAGTTTTCCTACGAATGCTTATGTATCTCTCTTTTCCTTCACCCAGACTTATATGCTGCAGCCCATATTCCTCTGCCAACTGGTGGATAAGCAGCCTGTCATGAGCATTTAATGATGGAGGAAAATCCAGTTGGGTCTCACTACTGTCCAGAAACTCCAATATCCTTGCTTTATGTTTAGACAAGTGCTCCTTCCCTTCAGAACCTCCAGTTGTGATCCTGGCTGTGTTTGGCACTGAGCCCTCTGTTAGTCTCTCTTCAGGCTGTTTGGCTGATTTTCTTTGTCGTTTCTCACGATCACCTTTTGGGGCCACTGCTCTGTTGCATTTATATTTCTTTCCTTCGCTACTGAAACTCTGAGAGTTTTGGGGTGCATAATTTTCTGGCACAATGTCATCCAGATATTCAAAGGCTGTGCGTACTTCTCCATGTTCGCTCATATAGTTCACCAGCCGTTTAAGAAAACAATGGTTTCCTGTGGTCCGAGAGTCACAAATCACAGCTACATGGCGTCGAGCACGGGTAAATGCAACATTTATTCTCCGGTCTTCAGCAAGAAATCCCACTTCACCTACATGTCATAAAAAAAATCACACTGACCTCAGACACCAACCAACATAAAATAATGACAACAAGAGCAGTTCCATCCCAAGCATGATTGTTTAGAACCAAATTTCACTGTGTTTAATGGGAATTCCCACATGAATCCACAAAGAATCCCAGTCTTCCTATTGTGTGCTTACATTGTGCAACCTCCACTGCCTAAACAGTGCCTACAATGAACCTGTGAAATAGGTTACTAACAGATATCAAACAAGTATAAGCAACCACGAGGCATCAACGTATACATTAAAAGTAGACACTACTATTCTTATCATTTTCAAATTACATGAGATGTGAAGTTTTGGGGGGTGCTGCAGCCTCTGTTCAATACCTAATCCTACACTCAGAGTATGAAGAGTCTCCTCAATGAATAACATCTAATTCTAAATTAAGATGATCAAATGCATCTGAAGTTGTTCACTATTCATGGACAGTGACATTACCCATTGAAATCATGTCCTGTATACCACTCATAGAATCACAGAATCCTAGAGTTGGAAGATACCCCAAGGGCCATCCAGTCCAACCCCATTCTGCCATGCAGGAACTCTCAATAAAAGCTTTCCCGACAGATGGCCATCAAGCCTCTGTTTAACGACCACCAGGGAAAGCACTACGCTTTGAGGGAGTGTGTTCCACTGTCAAACAGCCCTTACTGTCAGGAAGCTCCTCCTAATGTTCAGGTGGAATCTCTTTTCCTGTAGCTTGCATCCATTGCTCCGGGTCCTGTTCTCTGGAGCAGCAGAAAACAAGCTTGCTCCCTCCTCAATATGACATCCCTTCAAGTATTTAAACAGGGCTATCATATCACCTCTTAACTTTCTCTTCTCCAGGCTAAACATCCCCAGCTCCCTAAGTCGTTCCTCATAGGACATGGTTTCCAGGCCCTTCACCATTTAAGTCGCCCTCCTTTGGACATGGTCCAATTTCTCTTTTTTTAAAAAAAATTAATTTTATTAACAAATTTTACAACACAACATATCAATCTTTTAGCATACACAACACAACAACATAACCCACTCCCCATCCCACCCACCCAAACCACCCTCCAACATTTAAATTAAAACCTATGACTTCCATCCTCTTTGCGTAGTATGTTACTTCTAGTACTGTATCTCTTATACACAACCTATTTATCTCACCTGTTCTTTTATCATCTTCTTCACTACTAACTATACTTACATCTTATTCTTCCTATTTGTTTCTTTACCCCTTATTTCCTTCTCCATTACGAATGCTATACTTATTCAATAGATATTCAAATAAAAAAACCCTAGAAACAAATACAATCTACAATCAAGTTAAGTTATGGTCCAGTTTCTCAACATCCTTTTTGAATTGTGGTGCTCAGTTTTCTGAATGTAGTCATGGCACTGGTCACATAGTAACTTCTGTTTGTCAACAAAACAAGATAACAAAACATCTTCAGTAGGGTCCCATACTGGGAGAAAGGGAAAGCATAAATTAAATAAATAAATTCAATTTGTCAAAAGAATAAGGACGTTACCATGAATGAGATTTGCTTGGGTGACATTAATTTTATTACATTGATTTCTTTTACTCTCATAACTAGTTTTTCAAATCACCCTATGAAATCAATGAAGAACAGGTCTGGCAAGGAACTCAATAGATATTTATATTAAAAAACAAAACCAAATCCCCTTAAAATTGATTGAATTTAGTTGCTTCAAACACTTATGAATTTAATTCTTGGATTGATCACCTGAAGCTTTATACTTAGTAGGAAGTCCCAGTTTTTTATGGTATTTATTCGCTTCAGTAAGGAGTGTGCACATTATATATATGAATGAGTTTTGAAAACATACTGGTTTATTTTCTGAGACTGCTTTGTTGTTGTTTTTTTAACTGCATCAAGAAAGGAAGGAAAGTATCAAATATGGAATTTCCTTTCAAACATTAATGAGGGAGTTTCTGAATTCTGCAATGTAAGTTGGTCTCTAAAATACCTTTAATAAGAACCTACACAGTTGATTTAAGTAATACATAAATATATTTTATTTTAATGGATGAATTAATTTATTTGCCAGAAGGTAGGTGATCAGAGAGTTAATATTCTTTAACTGGTTGAAGGCTATACAGTCCGCCCTTCCCTTAGGTGGGGGATCCGTTCTGGACCACTCCCCCCGTGTAAGGGGAATTCCATGTATGCTTGAGCCCCATTTAAATGAATGGGGCTTGTGCACGCGGTGGCGCGTTCACACCATGGGCGCATGTGCCATTACCCCTTATGGGGTGCACTGCCCCCTTCCCCAGCGTGGTTTTCAGATACAGGTGCACTGTATATTTATGTGGCTCAGATAAGATAGATTAATGGGTCTGGATGTAGATCCATAAGTGACAGATGCTCATACTCGGTTCCCATGATTTTGATTTGGAATGCCAGAAGTAGAAAAGCAGGGTTAGTCATATGGATGGTCCAAACTGCTTCACTAAAGTTCACAACCAAAATGGAATTGGGCTGAAGATATATGTCAGGATTGTATTTTCCAGCAGAAATCAGCAAGCAAAATCTCACAGAGCCCCACAGCTATATTCTGCTTATATCTAGTTATTGGCACAAATCTAACTTTCATAAAGGTCAGAAATACAGATAGTATATGCTATTTTTAAAAGAAAGCAATTAACCAACACATGTGTATGAGTAAATGGTTATAAAATGCAAGTTCATATGAGATTTTTCCAGAAGCTATTTCTGATCTCCAATTACTTTCTTAAGGATCTATAATAACAGACAGCAAATGCCAAGATGAGTCAGCTCAGATGCTTAACTTGGTTGGTGGCTAATTTCTCTGCTCTTGAAGAGAAGCAGAAGACAAGTGGAAAATAATACTTTAAAAGAAAATCAGGACAGCAGGGTTTGTTCCCACCATCTGAAGTTATACAACATGTCAGCACATAGCAGCACACTGGTATACTAAAATGCATCAGTCACCAACCTGTATATATGGAACTTCAGGTTCCTATCAGTGTATGGAAACAATAACATGTTTCCATCTGATTACACTATTTTAAGACATAGATAGCAAAGCCAGGTCCTACTGCTCTGGCTCCTATAGCCATAATGGTTTTTGTCTTCTCCTATGATAGCAGAAGAGTAGGAGTGCTGATCAGAAAAGACATTAATTCACTATTTTAATCAAGAAAATGCAACCAGTTACAGCCAAAGTTACATCCACCTTGAAAATAGGCTAACTTCTTACTCGTATCTGTAGTGTCTCACACAAGTATGTGGTTCCTTGAACTTTGCTGCCATGCAGAATTTTAGCAAAGAAATTACCAAGAGCTGCTGATATATCCAATATGAATGGGTTTATGTAGTATTTATTTGTTTCCTACATTTATATACCAACTTTCTCCCAAGTTGCTCAAGAATGCATAGATAGTATTCCTCCCCATTTTTATCCTCACAACCCTTTGAGGCAGGTTAGGCTAAGGGAGAGCTTGGGTTTATTTTTTAAGATAAATCTGATACAACTTTTGTTATATATACTTAAGCACACATACATGTACACACCATGTAGGTAACAATATATTCAGGAGAAATGGGAATACACAGCATAACTGTGCAGTTCCTATCTTAACTCACAAGTGTGTTCATATACACATGGAGATACACAGACCTATCTCTAATGATCTTACTTTACTCGATTACTGCAACATCCTCCTGGCTGGGCTTCCTCACTCTCACCTCCGTCCTTTAATTTCTGTCCAGCATTCAGCTGCATGCATTATCACATCCACCCACCGCTCTGACCACATCTCTCCTGTGTTGGCATCCCTTCACTGGCTCCCACTCCCTTTCCGTATTCAGTATAAGCTCCTGCTGTCAACATTTAAAGCCCTCCATGGGCTGCCCCCTCCTTACTTATCAGACCTTATTTCCCCTCACCTTCCCACTAGGGCCCTCCATTCTGGTAGTCAAGGTCTGCTGTCCCAGCCCAGGATTTCCTCTGCCCCATCTCGGATTCGCCCCTTTTCACTTGCTGCCCCTCACTCCTGGAACCTTCTTCCCCCGCGAGCAAGAGCCATCACTTCTTTAACCAGCTTCAAAACGGAGCTGAAGACCATCCTGTTCAGAGAAGCGTTCCCAGGCATTGCATAATTCTCACTTGCTATTTGATGTTCTTTTGTTGTCTGTTTTATTCAATCATTTCCTGTATTGCTATGTATTTTATATGTATTATCTTACTAGATAGGCCCCTTCCCCACCACCACTCCCTTCTCCTTCTGTGTCGTGTCTTTTTAGATTGTAAGCCTGAGGGCAGGGAACCGTCCAATTAAAAAGATTGTATGTACAGCGCTGTGTAAATTAACAGCGCTTTATAAATAAAGGTTAATAATAATAATAATAATGTGAAAGATTCTAGTTAAGATTCTACTGCTTCTTATCTTTCAGTCAGACACTCTTCCCAAATTAATTTCAACCCCACTTCAAAGACTGTTCTGCTTTCTAGCATATATGCATCTAGCTACTATTTTTTTTAAGTAAGTGATCATATATTTGGACATATCTATTTCCAACCTCTCTGGAACAAAAAGTGCTAAGTTCTTGTCATGTTTAGCTGTATTACTAAGGAAAAGATTCTGAATTTTTCTACAACACACACAAAACCTGCACGCATTAGGAGAGAACACAAAATGCATTCCAATTACTTGGATTTTTAAACTTTTTTTTTTTTGACGCTACACACCACAATATAAATCAGCTCAGCAAAAGCCCTACATTATTTCTCTAATTTTGTCAGAAAGTATTTTCTGTGGACTTTTCTTAGTGTTCTTTACACCATATCTTGGCTCAACAAAGCTTTTTTTTGAAGAAGTACTGTGCTGGAGAGGGGGCCAATAGTTTCCTTCACTTGAACTTAGTATGGAAGCCATTTCTATTTGGTGAAATCCAGGCTGCAAGATGGGCAAAACCAATTGCTTGTATGGTATTGATGCATTTATCAGAGTACAAGTAAGAAGTGTAATCTGCCTTGTCCACACTACTATGTTTTTGTCATGGATATTTCCACAGTGTATGATTGCTCTGGGGTGGGAACTGTGTGGCCTTCCATGTGTTATTGAACTGTAACATCCAGTAGTCCTATCCAGCATAGTCAATGGTAAGGAAAGCTGGGAGTTGCAGCTCAACAACATCTGAAGAACCAGATAATTTTTGCCCTTACTCTATAGCAAAGAAATTCTTGTGATGCTGGGGCCATCTATACAAGAGGCAAGTACCTTGTTTCAAAGTAGGGTCAGCTGAGCCAATCCATAATACTAGCAACAGTTTAATGGCTTTTTCAAATAAAGTTTATTTTCATTCTCTATTGTCCTGGATACTAAGTTGTTTACCTTTCCTATTGGATCTTACAAAAGAAAGGACAACAGCTTCCTTCTCTCTTCCTTGGAAACCATCCACTGATTTAATTTCCAGCTCTGGATACTTATGACAGAGAAGCTCCCTTAGCATGTCCACCTGAAAAGCAAAGCCATGGCTGATAAATAAATAAAAAAAAGGCACCAGAACATAAAAAGAGTAATGTTATCTCATGTGAAATATCTCCTATTTCCCAAATTAAACCAGCGAAATTTAAAGGTCCACTACAAGAAGAGGAAGAAAAGTGCACTGCATTTTCACTTGATGTCCATCTGACCTGCTGTGATATAGGCTACAGTTGGATGGAGGAATGTTAACTCTGTTCACCTTCAGGAGATAACAAGGTGATGGGCCTTGGTGGTGTAGTGGTTAATGCCTGTAATGCAGCATTAACTCACACTGAGATGCACCTCACCTGAAAGAGGAGAAATAAACTCACTCACAGACAGAAAGGTTGTGAGTTCAATAACAGCCTTGTGAGTTCAATACCAGCCAAGGGTTCAAGCTCGACTCAGGCTTGCATCCTTCCTAAGTTGCTAAAATGAGTACTCAAATTGTTGGGGGCAGTTAGCTTAAACACATTATAAACTGCTTAGGGAGTGCTTAGGTGCACTGATAAGCAGTGTAGAAATGTACTTGCTATTGCTATGGGAAAGGCTTGGGTGAGCTAGCTGACTGGACTCAGCAACTGACACAAGAGCAAAAGCAATCAAAGTCAGCTCAGGTCAACAAATTCCACTGAAACTTTAGCTCCAGCCGCTATATCAAATGAATACATTAAGTGTTATAAGTTTAACACACGGATTAGGAATGCGATGGTCCTCTCCATTGGCTTTGCTTAATGGTGTTGAAAGGATATGCAGTCTATCAACACTAGGAGGGCAACATATTCCTGTACCTTTGTTTATACAGTACTTCTGATCTGATACAGCTGTTCTATAGATCCAGAGCCCTAGATATTAGCAGTATAAATCAGGACAAAGTGGATTTGCCTTTGCTTTTCATTCTCCATTCCTTAATGTTGCGCTTCTGAGGGCATGGCAGACGTACTCACCTGGAGATTGTAAGGAGTGATGACAGCAATGTCTCTTGCCTTAACACCAGCTTCTACCAAAGCCTGTATGTGTAAACCAACAAGACGCACCTCACCTGAAAGAGGAGAAATAAACTTAGCTGTGAACAAAGAACAAATTATTTTATCCTAGAATAAGCTAACAAGTTCTATAGGAAAACCATGCTATTCATTCAATGATGGTGAAAGGGAGCTTTTCATTCACAACTCAATTTGAAAACCATTAAAGCCATTCTGCTTAAAGAACAAATCTAATTACTCAGGAGTCCAGGGTCACAGGTCACTCAAGAGATCAGGACACCTCATTTTGTGAGTTATTTACCAGGCACATGATGAGGACTGAATTCAAAATTAACAGCTGTGAGACTTTTTCTCTGCCTCTCTCATGTTATTACTCAATATGCTATATATGGCTCATTCTGCTTTTATAAATGTTTTAGTGGCATGGAGGTCTGTCTGCTGGCTTTTGCATAGATTCACAAAAAACTTGGCAGTTCCCTACATGGGAAAAACATTTTCCATTAGGGGAAAGTCCAGCTGGGGACAGACTGGGAAGGGTGACCGATCACTCTGCAGCCTCTCCCTAGCTGGGCTGTCTCCATGGGGGAAAGCCCAGTTGGGGACAGTCTGGGAAGGATGACCAATCACCTGGGAGCCTCTGCCCAGCTGGGTTCCCTCCGCGGGGGAAAGGCCAGTTGAGGACAGGCTGAGGAGGGGGACCAATCACCCTGGAGCCTCTCCTCAGCTGGGCTCCTTCCACAGAGGCAAACCCAGATGGGGACAGGCTGGGAAGGGCTCTCCAGCTGGGCTGCTCCTTTAAGTCCAACCTTCGATGTATGCATGGGTATATAAAAATCCACAATTTTGGCCCCAAAAGTTGATCATGACTTATACAGGAGGTTGATTTATAGTTGAGTATATACAGTATGCCTTGTTCACTCAGACATTTGACAAAGTGTGATGTGCCAAGGTAATTAAAAGCAAAAGTTCTCTCAACTGAGATGCACCACAAACCATATGGAAGTCAGGAGAGTTCAGCATTTCAAACTGACAGCTCACAGCTCTGCCCATCATTTCAAAATCTGTGCTGCAATTCAAGAGAGCTATTTAAACCTCCATTTCTGAGTATGACATGTGGTTTTTCCCTTGAGCTCCCTCAGCTTTCAGCAGACTGTGGGAAGCCTTCTTTGAAGCTATAAAATCAGATTAGACAACCTTCCACTTCAGTATTAAGAATTTCTCCTACCTGTTGCTATGCAGAATGCACACTGTTTGAATTTCAGCATACTTTAGTTGTTAGACTCAGGGATGAAGAACATCCAGATATTGTTGGACTATAGTTACCATTGGTTCTCTCAGGCAATTGCACGTAAATAGCTTTAAATACTATAATTAGCTTGTAAATGTAACAAATTATCAATGACTCTTTTGGCTGTAACTTGAAAATTTAAAGTTTGACACAAGTGAAATATCCTCATATATCATATTTTAATACCTATCTACATGTAATGCCTAAGATCTCAGGTATAACATCACTGAGTTCTTAAGTATCTCCCCAGGATTATTTCTGTAATATAGGGAGAGTTCTTAGCTTTAGTAGGAAAACAAATGTTTTGCATGAAGACTGTCCCAGGTTCAATCCCTGGCACCACCAGTTGGGGCTGGAAAAGATTCCTATCTCAAGCCTTGGAGAGTTACTGCTAGTCAGCAATTCTAAGCCAGGTACACCAATGGTCTAGCTCAATATAAGACAGCATCCTATGTACATTTCTGGAAAACAGTCACCACTAGCAAAGCTTGAATTACACTACTACACACATGGATGATATAACTCGAAACGGAAAGCCAGGAAGAAACCAAACAGATTTTAGCAGAAGGGAAAAAAGACTTAGAAAAGAGAAAACAAGAGTACCTTGGTTCCCCTTGGATTGTTCGTCTTCTACATCAAGTTCAAATAAGCCACAGCCAGCTGTATCTATCAGAAGCAATGGGATACCAGTCTCTTCTGTTGAAGCCACTCCTGGCAGGTCCCTGACAAGTTAGAAGAAAAAACAATGACTCCACAGCACTCAACTACTATTAGCATAAAAACAATAGTTTGAGTTTGTTTAAAAAACTCTGATCCAATTTGATCTGAATTATTTCACCAAGTCTTCATAGGTCAAGCTACAGAGCAGAAGAAGCCTTGACGCTATAGCTTGCTAGTACGAATATGTGGAATCTTTTAGCCTTTCCCCATTCAGCTAGGATCATCTAGTAATGGCATTGGGCCAAGTACAAGGCCAAAAAAAAAAAAAAAGGGGGGGGGGGGGGGGGGGCTGTGTTCAACCAGGCTACCATATAGTCTAATATTTCATGGTTTTCTTCCTGGCTTCTAAAGATGGCAAAGACAGAATGTCTTGGCTTGAAGATCCCTCTGGGTCAAATAGTGAGGTTTCGAAGGGCCCACATTCTAAAAGACCATTTCACCCAGTGCAATGGTCACTGCTCTTCCAGAGTTACTGTTTCACTGATCCTTAATTTCACCAGCTCTTCCAGAGAATTCCATGCATATAGTGGTCAATGATTATTCTGCACTGGAAGTATGGTATGAGCAAAATATTCTGCTGGAGTATGTGGGTGTAAATACACACATGCATGCCCAAACAAGATAGCTAGCAAAAACAAAACAAAACAAACAAAATTTGTTAAACAGAGATGAACAATAAACAAACAGATTTCGTTATACATAGAGACAGATTAAGATTCAGATGGTACACCTACCTGCTTTATGAAAAAGAAAAGCTGAATAAAGAATACAATGACCACTTTATAAGGCAAACTCTCCAGAAAGTACGGAAGAAATATAAGAGGAGAATATGCCATAAGATCCCAAGGTAGAATTCATCACACAAAGCTTTCTTCAGTAGGGAGAGAATACCATCACAAAAGTGGATGAAATACAAAGATATACTGAGGGTAAAAGATGACAAACCTAGGTTTAAAATGCAGGAATAACTCAAACAAGATGGCACAGAATGTCACTAATACCTGTACTATAGGCAAACTGAGGGAGGGAGATAAAACAGAAATCAAAATGGAAGATATTGAAATAAATAAATCAGAATGGGGGGAAATTGGAAATGGAAAACAAAAAACTAATTCTGAAATTATATAAAATATTTCTGAAGTGGGATACTGAGGAAGAAACAATAAAACCATAAAATGTGCCCAAAATATAGGTAAAACAATAAATTTAAATCAATAGGGAAAAAATGTGGAAAGATCAAATGAAATACATGTCAAGAAAATAATTATAAAATGTTTCTAAGATGGCATCTAACTCCACTTAGATTAGCAAAAATATACAAAGGTGTGACAAGTAAATGTTGGAAGTGTGCACAAAATCCAGGGACATACTACCATTTTTGGTGGACATGTCCTCAAACCAGAAAATAATGGACATCAATAAACAAAGTAATAGTACAGGGACTGGGTATAAACATTCCATTCAAACCAGAAACTATGGCCCGTTACAAATGGGCCTTAAAGTGCGTGCTCTGTGCGTGCTAGGGTTAGAAAGGGGCGTCCAAGAGGCCCCTTTCTCCTCCTCCCCACTGCCAAGGGGTGTCCTTGGGGCTTGAAGCCCCAAGGACACCCCTTTCCAAGCCTCGGGGAAGGGGCCTTTTGCCGCTTCCCCACAGCCTGGAAAGCGGCGGATCAGGGCCTCAGCGGCTGCTGCTCTGGCCACTGAGGCCCCGATCTGGCGGGGAAAGGGGGGGTGCAGGCCGCCACTTTTCGGCGGTCTGTAACGCGCCTTTGTCATTAGGGACAATCAAAGAGAAAGTAGGGGGGAAAATACATGGTAGACACATTTTTCACTTGCAAGAATAACATTTGCAAAGTTGTGGGAAAAGGAGGAAATTCTAAAGGTAAACACTGTTTAACAAAAATATATAAAATAATAGAGTTAGATGAATTCACATTTAGACTGAAAGAAAAATCTGAGAAAACACTGGTAAAGGAATGGAATATAATGATAAAATATTTAGGAGAAAAGTGGGGAGCATTAAGTGTGATGAATCTTTAAAAATAAGAGGAAAATTAAATAAGAGGATACCTAAAGAAGAGAGGATCTATGTTTGTATTGGTATATTGTAGATGGAATATTTAATCAGAAAAGTAATAAAAAAACATATTTATACTGTTTGTGTTAAAAGTAAGTGTAGACAAAATGTAAATTTAAGATGTACAATTGGAATATCAAGAATAAGATAAGACACATAAGCAGACAGTAATAGCAAAAGCTGATGGAAAGGAAGTCATTTGATTTTGTTATGATGTGATGTAATGTTATTTGTTAGAATGTGTCATACTGTGTAGTTTTAGATGTGTTTGTAAGTATATTTGTGTGTAGGGTATTTATGGTTCTGTGTTATGTTTTATTAATGATAATAAGAAAATAAAGATATATGTGTGTGGGAGGGTGAGAATTTGTTACATATGAATGAGTCCCTACAGAATGGAACACCACATTTAGAAAAAAAAAAACTTGATGGTGGCTTTCAGAAAGTTCCCAATTCTAATTTCACCACTGGATGCATGAAGCTGCTTTGGCATGCCACACCTTGCTTCCGCCCCCATCTGCAATTTGAGGGATAGTAACTCAGCATAACAACAATCCTGTAAGGTAAGAATAGGCAACCTCCTTGGGATAAGGGGAGAGTAATGCAGCCCAAATTATGTCGGAGGCAGGACCAAACCCCTGATCAGGAGATTCTTTATGCCTACTGTAAGGTAAAAATGATAACTAGATTATGCATGTGAAGTGTACGGAATGTTTGAAAGTGTTATACATATTAAGCATTAAACTATTTTAAAATTCTTGATTAATATAAACTGCTGTTTGAACACTAAGTACTAAGACAAGTATTTCCTCCAGCATTCTAAGGCCCTTTCCAGAAGGGCCTTTCAGTATGTACTGTGTACGTACTAGGGTTGCCTGGGGGCGTCTCTTTCAGACGCTCCCAACCCTAGTACGTACACAGTATGTACAAAATGGCGGTGCCCATTCTACATGGGCGCCGCCATTACGACGTCATGACCACGCCGCCTCTAAATGGGGTGGCGCAGATGTGACGTCCTGGCACCGTGGAAGGGCACCTGTGGCGCCCTTTCCATGGCGCAGGAAGGAGCTCCGAAACGGAGCAACACACACAAAAAAAGGGGCCGAGCGGCCACTTTCTCTTTTTCCCGCCGCTGTTGGGGTGTCCTTGGGGCTTGAAGCCCCAAGGACACCCCCTTTCCAGGCCGAGTGAAGCGGCCTTTTGCCGCTTCCTGCGGCCTGGAAAAGTGGCGGATCGGGGGCTCAGGGCTGCCGCTGTGGCAGCTGAGGCCCCGATCCGTCGGGGAAAAGGGCGGGTACAGGCCGCCCGAAAGGGGCGGTCTGTAACACGCCTATGCCTGCTATATTTAGTATAAATCCTAACAATGCATATTGTTTTAGTATAAGAGGCCTGTGTTAGAAATATCTTATGTGCTCTAACATGACAGATGATTTGTATAATTTGCAAGCATTCTCAAGACTGATTATTGAGATCTGTTCAAGGACCTAGTCTCTAGTCTAGGAATGCTTAAACCCCACCTGAAGTTTAAATGGAGTCACTAAAGGTCCTAGTAGTGTCAAGGGGTGTGGAGCAACCTGCATCACTTAAGGTCCTTACATCTGTTCTGCTAAAACTTGGAAGTGAAATAAAATATGTTTTCATTCTTCCATATGAACTTGTCTGTGTTTTGAGATCTCAAAAGCTTTCTGACAACCTCTGAGGGACAGAAAAGTAAGCAGGCACAGTTTTATCATACCTAGGCCCCCAGCAGTCAATGAAAGGCCTTTCCTCTTTCCTAACGGCCACTGTTGTGGCATCAGAGGGAGAAAAGAACAGCCAGAATCCGCTGGACTTAATTCCCTTTCCCACTGTCCTTCCCCTTTTTCTTATATTGTGTGTCTAATTTAGACTGTAAGCCTGAAGACAGGAACTGTCAAATGAATAATTTATAAGCTCTTCTTGGAATCTTTCTGGTTAAAGGGCAAGGTATAAATACTGTAAATAAATAAATAAATAAATAAATAAATAAATAAATAAACAATCAATCCTCTGGGGAAGGCCATCTGTCCCACTACTCTCACAGGTATATCTGGAACGTAGGAGAGGACCTTCTCACTGGAACTCCCTTCCTCAAGAGGTTAGACTAGCTGATAAGAAACCAGCATCTTCCTTGCTCTCTTTCTACAGGCAATGGAGATGGTTTTAGTTCGGCAAGCCTTTGAGGACTGATTACTCAGGGGGAATGGGCCTTGCATAATGTGCTAGATGGATGGTTTTAATTTTTGATAATTTCATTACATTTGAAACTTTTGTACACTGTGAATTTTTTGTTATGCTTTTTTAAACTGCTGTAAGCTGCCTTGAGTCCCAAACTAACTATAATCAACTAACTAACAAAATAAAGAAATATTATAATAATCATCAACATAATAGTGGTATATTTATTCTTGCACAAAAGTGAACAAAACCAAACCAAACTGGCCACAATATAAATAGTTTGCATCTTCATAGTGTTGCATACTGTGTGTACATCAAGTGGCAACAATGCCAATTAAATCCATTTCCATTCCAGGTTGTAACACAACAACATGTGGAGAAGTCAAATGGGGTGTGGTGGTGAGGTTAGAATACTTCTGCAAAGCACTATACCAGGAGCATCTTTTGGAAAGCAGCCCAAAACTGCAGGTAGTTCAAAATATAGCTGCTAGGCTACAGAGCTGATGGGAAACAACACCTATACTGAGTACAAATCTACCATGAACACAATTTTACATATCAGTGCTAATCTTCAAAGCTGTTCATAATATGAGATCCAATGCCACAACTTTATTGTACCCAAACCTGTCCACATGACAAGTCATCCCTAGAAGCAATATCCCATGTTCCCTGCCCTCAGAGACTGGAAGCTTGGCTAGTGGTGAAAGAGTTTTTTAGGGTTGTGGCACCCTGCTCTCAGGAAGGATCCCCTGGCATCTTCTCTCAAGATTGTTTTTGATGCTAGGCAAAAACTTTTTTTTTGGGGGGGGGGGCTATAATCTAGACCTGTTAGTTGGTGCTACTATGCTGCCATCACTTGATGTGCTTATCATTCTGCTGTTTTTCATTGCTTTTATGTGCTTTCATTTAATTTTATGTGAGTTATTATTTTCCTGGAAATACTAATTTCAAGAATTTAAAGGGTGGGATACTCATCTTAAAATTTACTAAATAATTTTGCCATGCACCATTAACAGTCCTGTCAGTTATTGCTAAAGGGATGATTTCCTCATGATGAAAGAGAAGTAAGCCAAGAACTTTGATCTTGTTGTATCACTGATGCTCTTTCAACTCAGTTTTACTCTGAATCACCCACTTATTATATAAAGGAGGCTTTTTCAGGGACTGCTGATGCAGGATAAGTAATTGTCTAAAGTGTACAACACTCATTCTTTCTTCAGCACTTGTCACCCTCAAGTAAAAAGTACCCACAGTGGGCTAAGATAAAAATTGGGCTAAATTTCTAACTCATTGGGTTTAGAATCAACAGTTAGACTAACTGATTAATTAGTTGCGTTTATGTCCCATCTTCCTGGGCTCAAGACAGCGTACATGGCTTACTTTCTCTCTACTTCATCCTCACAACATGACTGGTAGGTAGGGCAAGAAAGAGTGACTTCAGTGAATTTCATTATTCAAGGAAGTTTGGAACCTGGACCTTCAGTCCAACTCTCTAACTGCTACACCCTTTGAAAGGCCTTTCAACTCAGTTCTAATACAGTTCCAATTGAAAGCAACAAAAAAGTTAGTTATGGCTTAGGTAACATTCATTTCAGTGGAGGCAAAGTGAAGCTAAGTTAGACTGTAGTGCTATACACATTTTCCTGTGAAAAAATATCTAAATGAATTATAGCACTGTACTGATACCACCACTAGCCCTACCATGAGACCAAGTGAAGCAACTGCCTCAGGTAGCATCAGATAGGGAGGAAGCAGCAACTTCTGCCACTGCTTTGAAATCCCTGCAACATGGATAGGAGCAGGCCAGTAATTCCTCATGGATAAATGCAGAGAAAAATGTGCAGGACAGAAAGTATCCATAATCCATAGGATATATTCTATACTGGTTCTGTTTCAGTTCTTTGGGTTTGGGCTACCCCTATGTTTGGCTTTATGGGAAGAGAAGGTAGTACAATATTGTGGATAATGTTTGCTCCACCTGCTAAGCTTAAATAAAACGTTTCCTTAAGACCAATTTTTGAACTTTCAAAGCTACTATGCCACTTGACTTGGGGAAGTGGAGTGGCATTTGCTGCTTAACTTGAAGCAGCAAAATATCCTGGGCCGGGGTTGGTAATTAGACTGGATCCCACCCACTGACATTTGTTTGAAAAATGTGATCTTTACTTTCTTCCCTCAAGGCTTCTGCTTTCTTCAGTGTTTTTTGCTATCATGTGTACAAACTTATCACGGGAAAAACATTTTTTGTAAAGTATTAAAAAATGGGAAGTGGAAACAAAAAGGTCTTTCCAGCAGCCTGACAGAAATACAACTTAGCATGTTTGGGCTCTGATTCTTTAAAACATCTTTTGGTAAAGGTAACACAACTTTCAATAATCTGAAGCACTAAGCAAAATAAAGAATGTGGGAGTTAAAAGTCTCAATTAAATAATGCTAAAGAGTAAAATCATAGGCGTAGGCTCCTACAGTGTGGTTGCTTCTATGTTTCAGTATGCAAAGGCAAAAGCAGCGTTCCTTGATGCATTACAAGAGACAATGTTGTGACAGCTAGGATATTAGGAAAAGGCAAAATACACAATCGTGATAACCTCAAAGAGGAGGCTGCTTTAAAACCCATTTTTCACATAAAGAAGCCATATTAACAACATGCATCAACAAACCCAAGTTGCTTGGTGAATTTATAACAATAAATGAAAAAAAAATTGAGGAATCACAAGATGACTGGAAGTTTCCAAGGCCTAGTTTTGCCAGGCAGTTGTACATTAATGAAAACAACTTAAGGTTGTTTTTTTTAACTTGGTCACATTAGAAACATTTTGCTAAGAGCAGAACCTTGAACCTCAAAGTACAGAGCCTTAACAACACAGAAATCAGGGTTTGCCTTAGTAATGTATATTTTTCTGTCAACTCTGCATTCTGCTTAGAGCAAACCTACCTAATAGTCCAACCCCAATCATAGACTTCAAAAATACCCAATGAATACACATTCAAATACACTATACATGTTTAGGTTTGTACCCTGTCTCCTTTGCCATGGAGATGATCATATTCAAAACATTGCTTCTCTGTAGTTGCACAAGACTCCTATGTTGCATATAGATATGTACAAGAAGCCAGAAAAGTTCTACCTGCCCATTCTTCCTCCATACACAAGATGCAAATTCAGAGAGCATCTTAATGGATGATACATTAAGCAACGTCCCTTCCACTGACTCAGGCTGGGGACTGCATAACAAACTGTCCAGCGCCTGGGCCAAGGCCTGGAATTTGCCTGTGGGATGAACTGTGTGTGTTGTGTGCTTTCAAGTTGCTTCTGAATTATGACGACCCTAAGGCAAACCTATCACAGGGGTTTCTTGGCAAGATTTGTTCAGATGTTTGCAACTACCTTCCTCTAGGGCTGAGAGCAAGTGAGGCAAAGGTGAGTTTCACGGCCAAGCTGGGAACTGAACCCTGGTCTCCAGAGTTATAGTCCAGCTCTCAAACCACTATGACATTACAGGAAAAGAGATTCCACCTCAACATTAGGAATAACC
>NC_056522.1:261164693-261169183 GCF_019175285.1 Sceloporus undulatus
TCCTGACAGTAAGAGCTGTTTGACAGAGGAACACACTCCCTCGGAGAGTGGTGGAGTCTCCTTTGGAGATTTCCAAACAAAGGCTGGATGGCCATCTGTCAAGGGTGCTTTGATTGTGTGTTCCTGCATGGCAGGGGATTGGACTGGGTGGCCCTTGGGGTCTCTTCTAACTCTAGAATTCTATGACATGCTACTGAAATAGTGTCACAAGCAGCTTTATTCTAGGCTTTTTTATTTAATTACACCTTGGTGGCAATGACAGCAGTAGGTGGATTTATATCAGGACTGCAGTGAGTTGAGTGAGTTTGCAAGGAAGATTTATGCCTTCCCCCACCCTCCATGATTCCAATTCTCCCCCCTCCCCCAATATGTGTGACTAGATCATTTAGAAAATAAATCTCCTGGGCACCACAGTGTTCTATCTGGAGTAATTTGATTTTCATTCTCAAGATCCCTGATGCTTTTCAGTATGTAAGTGGCAGCCCGGTCATGCTGCAGTTGTGTGAACATAGCTGCTGCTAACAGCAAGGAACTAAAATGTGCTGACAAGACGTCTGAGGAGAGCACTGCTGTTACCAGCCCAAATTCACCACCACTTCCCACTGAGGGACCATGGCTATTGGTTTTTATTCATTAAACACCCTCACCTCTTTGCTACTGAAGAGGTGTGTCTGTTCCCAGTGTTCAATTTCTTAAAGCGATAGGCTTGAGCACAATGCAGTATAGCTGTCACAACCAGAGTCGTTTGAGGGGAATGCCTGGCTGAATGTTGCCGAAAACCTTCGTTGCCCATTTGTTAAAAATCTGTGTAATGAGTTAAGGGGCATTGGGGAGGGGTTGCTCAAATTATTCCTTCTTCCATTACTGATATTCTCCCCTTTCTTCCATGCATCAATCTTAATCTCCCTCCTTTGAGGACACATGACATTACATTGCTCTGACTTCCAGATTTGCAATGCTGGGACAACAAAATGCATCATATACTTTCTCCTAATTAAGTGGCACCTTAAACTATCTGGTATGATATTCAGAATGTCTGTAATAACTGAATGATGAAAAGTGACTGAGAGACAAGAACTGGTGAAGCACAGTAGTCAAAGGAATCAGTTATGTATCATGAAGGCCTTGGCTTGAATCTCACCTCTGCCATAAACTCACTAGGGGCCCTTGGGTAAATCTCTCTCTCCCCCTTTACATATCTGCAATATATAATCCGAAGATATTGATTTATTTTACGCAATGTTAAATAAGGATTAAGCAACATGCTTCAAATAAATGTGCTACACAAATGTTAAAGAATTATTATTTTGATAGATTGGTGTAGTGGTTTGAGCACTGGACTATACCTCTAGAGACCAGTGTTCAAATCCTCACTCAGCCATGGGTGACCCTGGACAAGCTGCATTTTCTCAGACTCAGAGGAAGGCAAAGACACACACCCTGAACAAATCTTACTAAGAAAATCACATGATAGGTTTGCCTTAGGATAACCATAATTTGCAAGTGACTTCAAGGTACACCGTGATAATCCAACAATCAGCTGTAATCAGCACATACAGACTGAGAAGGAATAATAAACAACAGATACAAAATTTCTGATGTTATTCATTTTCATGCTTTCTATTAAATTTAAATGCAGCCGGTAGCAAAAAAACATCAAGTCACTCTTAGTTCTCTTTCTGGGCTATATGGGCATCTTCTTTTTTAAGCAGTCTGTTTTACTTTAACAATCAAAATGTGCTAAGACATTCCAGTGATTACCACTCAAATAAATCGTGTCTTTATAAAACAGTTGTCATCCATCTTCCCCAGACATGTGCCAGTCCCGAGTTCTTCAGGTTTCCTACATTTATGCTTCTGGCAATACAAGAAGTGCACAACTGATGAACAAAATGTTTCCTTCAAAAGTACTGAGAGATAATTAAGATATGTACTTCTGGATGGCAGTAAGATTTCTTGAGCTTGCTACAAATCTCAAGAATAGTGTTTGAGTGATTTTCATCACTTCTCACGATAATTAACGGCAGGAATCCTGCAGTGGAATAAGTAAAAACAAACAAAAAAACCCCAAACAAAACAAAACAAAACAAAAAAAAAACCCTATGTTTCAAAGGAAGCCAGGGCTGGATTGACATAACTGTGAAACTTATATTTGAGAGCTAAAGCCTGGGTAAACTTTCCTCTTGCTATTTACTTCAGATCATACCAGAGATGTATGAGGATGACTCTTGCTTGCCTAGAAGTTGTGCTATCAGCACCAAAGGATCCATTCCGCAGTGCTACATGGAAGTTGATTCTTTGGGGAAAACACCATTAGCTGGTATGCATATTCAGACCTTGTTGTGACGTAGTTCATTAATTTGTTAAATTATTTACTTGGTAGTATTTTCCAGTAATTTACCTAACACATTAGGCTCCCAAATTAATTTTGATGTTAAAAATAGGCATTAGTCAATTATGCCCCTATAATTTCTTGGGGGGAGGTGTTTCCCTCTTAGATTCAGTACTCAGCTCTTTTGTAAGGCAGGTGAGAAAGGATATTTTCTCGAATCTAGTTCAGACCAGCAAAAGAAACAACCATCAAACAATCAAAGAAAATATGGAGGGGAAAGAGTATAGAAAATGAATGGTAGTGAAAAGGGTGGTGGTGGATTGTTTGAAGTACAAGAACTTTCAGAACGTATCCTGGCTGAAAGGCAGGGTCCCCACTACAGACCTGTAAGGAAGGAAAGTGTTTGGAGTCTTTTTTTTTTTTGGGGGGGGGTGTACAAATGGACTGTGACTCTCTTCAGTAAGGTCTCATCCTCTATTGATTATATTCTGGATTGGTTTTGATTATATGACCTAAATAACATTTCAGATAAATTCAGTCACAATGTAAGAAACAGATTTGAACTATTGAGTATAATTCACTCTTATTTTATCCTCTACTTACTTACTGTATTCCCTACTACTGCTAATTTGATCCGACAATAGTTTATCTTTCTGAACCCCAAATTCTAAGAAGTGAAATAGAATCTGCAATAAAGGAAATGGGAAAAAATAAATCACCGGAAACAGATGGTATCCCAGTTGAACTGCTACATTGCCTACTGACAGATGCAACTTCAGTGCTAATTGAAATATGCCAACAAATATGGAATATAAAGCAGTGGCCAATAGACTGGAAACACTCAATATACATAAATATACATCCACAAGACTGCCTCTATAGTGTCTCTCTTGTGGTTTTTCTGCATGCCCCAAATCACCTGTCTTTGCTCTATGTTTAAAGGAAGGAACTGCTGTTAATTCAGCATTCCTTTCTTTTCCTTGTTCATCCCTCCACAATAGGCAAGAGTTAAAAATGATAGCCAGCATGTTGCTGGGGCTTTTTATCTCTTAACTATTATAGGCTGCTCCCAGCATGATTTGTGGAAACTATTTCATGTATAGAGAATAACACAGATAACACTCACAAATCCTCTCCTTTTGTAAGGGAATTACCAAGGTATTAAAGAAGCTTTTATGATGGCAATGCAGTTTTCACTACATCAGCAGTAATTATTGAGGGATGAAAAGCTGCAATGACAGAAAGAATATTGTCTCATTTGCAGGTCAGAAAACATTATGTATAAATCCAAATGGGCAAGGACTTGGGCCATTCATCACACACATCACAATAAAAGAAGACTGGTATGTTGTCACTGAAGTAAACATTTGTTTAATTTTATACTTGCTTGATGTTGATGTTCAGAATTCTCCAAACATAGTCCTTAATTTGGGGTTAAGTCTGAAGATTTTTTTCAGTCACCATAGCAATAGCAATAGCAAGTACATTTCTATATAGCTCATCAATGCACTTAAGCACTCCCTAAGCGGATTACTAAGTGTAGGCTAATTGCCCCCAACAATCTGGGTACTCATTTTAGCGACCTTGGAAGGATGCAAGCCTGGATCGAGCTTGAGCCCCCTGGCTGGGATTGAACTCGCAACCTTAAGATTTGTGAGTGAGTGGTTGCAGTACAGGCATTTAACCACTGCACCACCAGGGATCTTTCTCAAATGTGCTGCAGTAATTAGCAGCTCCTTTCAAGGTGTGGAGCTAAAATATCCTTTTTTAGCTTCGAAAATAATATGTTTCTGACTACATGCAACAAAGACAGTGACATGATGGAAAGGCACCTTCATTTGTACCTTGTGGCCAAAAGCAGGACCAGATTATTTTCTCTCACACACAATCCAGTACTAACTGGACACTTTACACACAGAATTTAATTTCTGACAGCAGCATAATGTTAGGTCTGTGCCAATGTTTTAGTGTCACAGTACCACCTGGGTATCTTAAAAAGAGGCTGGATGGCCATCTCTTGGGGCTACTTTGATTGTGAGTTCCTGCATGGCAGGGGGTTAGGCTGGCTGGCTCTTGAGGTCTCTTCCAATTCTATGATTCTATAATTCTACCTCATGTTTACCTATGGTCTGTCCTGATTAGCCTTCTGTCCCAAATC
>NC_056522.1:261169208-261187332 GCF_019175285.1 Sceloporus undulatus
CAACATTTTATCTTATCTTATGCTCAAAGAATTAATTCAGCTTTTGACCCAAAAAGGTTGGGATGGCTTACTTTTGCCAAGATTATATCTTAAGGATCTACAAAACCCCCACAGTTGCCATCTGCTAGTGTGTCATTAACCTTGAGTTTGTTAACCTTTCATAACCACCGGGTCATGGTTGGCGCAGTGGGTAAATGCCTGTGTACTGCGCCATTACCGAAACCACAAGGTTGCGAGTTCAAGACCAGCAAAAGGGCCCAAGCTTGACATCAGGTTTGCACTCCTTCGAGGTCGCTAAAATGAGTACCCAGGACTGTTGGGGGCAAATTCATTAATTGCTAATTAGGCTTACTTGCTGTTCACCGCTATGATCTTTGGAATAGTGGTATTATTAATAAAACAAATTATATTATTATTATATTGATTATTATTATTTATCTTAGTTCTCAGTTTCCTAAAATTTATGTGCTTAGTTTCTGTTAACAGCCTTAAGAACACAGTGGCAGCTTTGTTTTTATCGTCTGGATCTGAACCATTGACTTTCATATAATGTCTGTGCTTTACTAATGATGAAAATGAAGCCTGATTGCTCTTGGATTCAGAAAATGTGAGTTAATAACAATCTGAGTCCACAATAAATTTTTTAAAAATTAATGGGATCCTGCTATAATGATAGACTTGTATAAAATTAATGTGTGCAGAAAGAGAAAACCTCAGTGTGACACTTAGAATAACTGTATGGGGGGGGGGGGGAGGCTGCATAGTGATTGCAAAAAGGAAATCAGAGGCCCCCGGGTGGTACCTTGATTAAGAACTGGTAAACAAAAATCCCAGTGCATGTTTTTTAGCATTTATTGTAATGTTGGGTCTGAGAGATCTGAAAAAAAGTTTTATAGTTTTGTTCTTTAAGGAGATGTGTGATGAAGTTTTCAGCTTTTATGTCTAAATTTATAATAGTAAATCTATAAAGAATTATATGGTGGCTTGTTTTGCTTGTTTCATAATGTGCCAAAAGTTTCTAAGCACAGCGCAAAGAATAAAAACTAAAAATCCTGCCCACAAGCTTTGAATCAGAACTTGGAAAAGTTGCTTTGGGGACTACAACCCTCAGAATATTCTCAGTGAGTAAGGAGAGGGGCCTTGCCTCAACAATGGTTTAAAATCCAAACGGGATGCTGATGCAGTGGAGAACTGAGGAGAGAGAAGAGAAAGCAAGGAATTGCAAGTGTCATTCAGTTTAGTGGGCCAGATAGATCAAACAACAACTAAGAACGAAGAAGAAATGAAGAGGTAGAAGGGAGTGGAGTGGCGATGTTGATAGACGTGGGTTTGTTGGCCAGTCCTCCTATAATTACGTTTGGATGGAAGTGCTTGGTTGGCCAGTAGCTTGACAACAATACATATATCCGTCACTTCCCGTGTAGACTACACACACAAACAGCATTGTTTTGGTTACAGGTAAGTGGTTGGAAATCTGTGTGCTCTTTCGTTTTTTTTTAAAAATCCTAACACATCTGAAAAGAAGAGTCTAACCTGGACTTAGTCGCATCCTCTTTTTGTATCTGCAGTCAATATGGTTGCGTATTGTGGAGGCAGTATTTATAGAATGTGTTCATCCTTAGACAGCATTCTGAAATGTAACAGTCCAGTAGTATTTGCAGCATGTGATAGCACAGATTGAGTTTTTGTCTGAAACACCCAAGTTTAAGCAGGGTCAGTTCCCTCCTCCCATATGCATAAAGATTCCCCTTTCTCAAACAGAGTTTGTCTTCTGACATCAGGTTGTAACAAAAATGCAAAATGGGCACACAAAATATTTCTAAAAGTCTTTCTAAATGACATTTTGGAATTTCTGTATTGCAGATGAAGTGAAAGCCTTTTTTTTTAAAAAAAGGCCTTCCAGGGTTCACCACCAAAAAAGTTCTTGTGGGAGGTGGAGGAATCAATTTCCACTCATGCTCCTGGGGAGCATGGGAGCAATTTTGACATGGGGGAGGGCTATTTTGTTTGTGTGTTGTGTGCCTTCAAGCCCTTTCCAACTTATAGTGAACCTATCATAGGGTTTTCTTGACAAGATTTGTTCAAAGGAGGTTTGCCATTGCCTTTCCCGTGGGCTGAAAGCATGTGGCATGCCCAAGGTCAACCAGTGGGTTTCATGGAGTCTCCAGAGTTGTAGTCCCACTCTCAAACCACTATGCCAAACTGGCTATCAGGCCTCAGCAGGAAGTGAACCAGATGTTACAGATTGTCTCCTGTTTTAAAAGTCCTCTCACTGAAAACAACATGTGGGGATGCTGGATGTGAGGACCATGTTTTGTTAAAAGTTCACAAGTTGGGGCTGCAGTGGGTTTGGCCCCCAAGATCCCATGAAGAGCAATACTGCTATCCCAAAGTCCCAAAAGTTGCATACCCCTATCTATAGGACAGGAACAAGTCATGGGGGCAGCATCTGGTATTGATAGTCCACTGGCAGAATAGGAAAAAGAAGGGTGATCCCCCCCATGTTCACACTACAGGCCTCCATCCACCCTGTGCTCCAGCTTTAGGCTGGTATTCACAAGTCTCATAGGACTGAAAGTTAGAGAGAATGTTTTGTGGCAGCCATCAGCAGGGCAGCAGCTTTAGCTATTACTACTGTGAAAATATCAAAAGGAGGTTGCATTCATCTGTTTTTGTTTCCGTGGAGCTTAGAATGCCCTATTGAAAGAAAATACTCTCTTCCTTCTGGCAGAATTTCTCAGTTACTGAACAAAATGATTGTCTTTATGCATAATCATAATCATTTCCTTCTTGCTTTCTGCATCTGCTATTTTTACAGATGCTCACCACTCAATCCCTTTTTCCATTGGATTTGCTGGTTATTGGAAGCTTTGGTTATCATAAGTGATGGTAGTCACATCCTGATCCCATTGATCACAATGCCACTGCATCTTCATTTAGTTGTGTGTCTATTTAACTTTCTCTCTCACAGACATAACAGAAATGTTCCCGTTGTAATATTACATAGCTAGTTGGTCCTGTTATTTGACACTTGTTGGACTTGCTGAAACTGTGGTGTCCTTTATTTATTTCCATCCTTTTATTCCCTGTACCAGAGGCAGCTGTGGACTGTGTGGGGTGGCTAATTTCCTTTATAAGCCCTCTTTAAAACTGATTATGTTTGAGCTATTAATTGTGACTTTCTGTGCTGTCACGCTTAATGGGAAATCTATCTGTTTTATTATAGCATTCTGGAATATTTCAAAGCTGAAAAATCATGGCATACAAACAAGCCCCATTCTCCAAAATATAGGAAATCAGAAGTATGACAGGAAGCTACAGCATAAAATATACCCAAGGAGGACCATTATGTACATAGTACTTTGCAACCAATGAATCATATTTAAACCTAAATAAATAAATAAACAAAAAATTTAAAATGGACAGACTTGTGGCCAAGTAGTTAGTTTCTCTTGGGCTTCTTGCCCAGAAATCCATTGATCTTCATTCTGTCATTTAAATTTCCCAACAAATATACAAAGACATGAGCGCAGGGAAAGTCACCAACGGACATGATGAGGCTAAATTACTTCAAATCACAGCAACTTCAAGCAGTATCTAAATCTCATCCATTTTGTTTATCCACAGCTGCCTCTGATACAGGGAATAAAAGTATGGAAATAAGATACCAGAAGTATCTTTTTTTAAACATTGCTTAATTTTTTTTGTCTAAATAATATCTAGTTTATTAATTACTTGGGCAATGTTGGATTTTGATAACAGGGCTCAGACTTGGTTTCACTTGCGTACGCTCCAAATACCTTCTACTGAATAACCATAGCCAGCATCTCTATAGATCCAGTCAGGGTAAAGCTTGGGTGTCTGCAATAAGAAGATGTTGCAGTTTTTTCATAGCCCAAAGATTGCTCTATTTCATTTCCATTTCAGGCTGGTTTGCCAGACTATTCATTTATTGAATTTATATCCAGCTTTTATGGCCTGCTTAATTATTAAAACAAAATTAAAGGCATAATTAAAAACAATTTAAATTGTGATTTTGGTATGGTGAAGCATCAAACCTCAAATCCACCACCAATCTCCAATCTAGTTTCTAAGTGAATCAACTGAAGAAGATTTCCACACCAAATCTGTGACAATTACCTTGGACTACTGGATGGTGTCCTAAGCATCATTATCACGTGTTTACATCGGCTTAACTTGCTGCTTGTGGTAATTGCATCTTTGCTGCCTGTTGACACTCTGCCTTATCCGGTCCCCTGCAAAACTTTTGTGAGCGCTTTCCGATTGTTTAATATAAAAAGTATATGAGTTACCTACATCACAGCAACTAATCTTATTCTGGCCATAAAAAAATCTGCTGCCTGTTGTTTATGTAACTTTTGGGGATGAATTGACTAAACTTGAAACTGTTGTATATGGCAGGACTGAAGAGAAAGTATGCGTTTACTGTAATTACATTTATATTTAAATGTTTCTAATTCTTGATATGGTTACCAAACTTCTGACCTTTTCATTGTTGTATTCTAGGAGAATTGTTAGAAGGTGGGGTGTAAGTGACTTGTAATGTGAAATGGATTGTACTAAATTACCACACTTTCTCTCTCTCCCTGTGTTTGTTTTGGCCATAACAGCACCTGATCCGTTCTTAAGGTTTGGTAGCCTGTTATTTGTTCTTGTAACTGTGTTTGCACATTTTTTGTTAGTGTCTTGGCTGCTTTGCACTTGTTTTTAATAGTATAATTGCCTCTACTTTGCAATTCATTGGAGATTGTTTATGTCTTATTCTGTGAACACGATGGTACTGAGAGGGATAATTTGGAGTGATGCGATCATGAGAAGAACAGAGTACGTGTCATAGAAATCCATTATGTAAACACTGGTGAAAATAGCCTAGTTGGTATTCTGGTGTGGGTTAGGTTAAACTTGAGCGACAGACTGAATCAATTGGTGTGATCCAACACGTAAGTACTGTTATGATACTCATGTATAATTCTAAAATTTTTTAGGTGTCAAAAAGATCCCAAAAAACCAGGGTCTCCCTTTATCTGAATAGTAGTTGTGAAAATCAAGAGCTATTGTCCATACCTGTAGCACCACAAGACTCATGATCCTCTTCCTGATCTGCTTGCCCATTCCTCCAGTCTATAATGGATGAGCACAACTTTTGACTCCAGTAATTTTCTAAGTTCTTTGGTGCATACACTTTTCCTTTTCATCACTCCTTTTGTTAAAATTTCCTTGAAGTTTGTATCCTCCAACTGTATCCGAATGGAGTCATATCAAAATCCGTAATTTTTGTCCCAAAACCTGCTCTTGACTGGTAAACAGTGGATGTTACTTTATATTCAAGTATATATGTAAGTTCCATTGATTCCAGCACCCTCTACTCTGGTGACAGTCACCACTGAAATTTATACTGTATTCAGTAGCCTGCCCTAAGTTGTCACAGCCTCATATATAGTCTCAACAGACACCACCCCAGGACAGCTTCCCAACCTGAAGCCTTCCAATATTTCTTCCTAAAACTCCTGGCCCCCATCCACAACAGCATAGTCTCTTCCATATCTGAGCTGGAATTGGCCGACTGCTTTATTCAAAATCTTATGAAAGCTGCCCAAACACATTAATTGGTGAAAATGCTTACCTTTGATGTATTTTGCCAATATCTCCTTTTATTTTTATTCTTTTAAATTCTGCACCATAGTTCAAACTATGAACTGATTCCTTGGTGGTTGAAATTCCAGCTAATGCAGACCATGCTGAATAAATTGTTTATTTCATGCCAATCACATATATAAATCCCATTGAATTCAATGTCTTATTGTGTGCCAAATGTATTTGACACTCTCATGTATTATATTGGTCTTGCATTGCAGTATGGTAGGAAGAAGATTTCCGCACTTCATTGGTTTATTCAGGGTTAGCTGTCTAGTTTATCACTATCAATAAATCATTCAGAAGCCTATATATGTTCTTCTCTCACACACACACAGACGCAACAAGAGGAGATAAATACCAACTCTCCAAACCAGGGAAAGATAACTTGAAATTATTTGAGATAACTTCAGCATCTTGTGTTTTTGTATTTTTCAGAAGGACATTCCCCTCCCCTTTTCTATTTTGATTCTTATGATTACTTTTCGCAGGTTGAATGCATGTACAATCAGATATATAAAATATTCGTGATAAAAACATTTATGGCATATGAGATGCCATATTAGAAAGTTATCTATTTCTGATGGGTTACATGTTCAAAGAAAAATTTCACTATACATCAGCCCTCCGGTTTTCGCAGATGATTGCCATTTCTCCGTACGCCCCCCCCCTCCCCGCAAAACATAAACTCTCAACATAATTCAAGCACGCCCAATAGGCGTGAATTGGGAGGCACATCCCACAAGCATTGGCTGGCATAGCACCACATTTTTAACCCCTCTGTATATTCCTCATCGAATAAAGTTGAAGGGTTGCTTGATGGAGGGACAACTGTGAAATAAGCAATCATACATATTGCTTATTGTCACTATATGACAGGGTTCAGAAGCAGCAGTCTTCCAAATATTGTTGAACTGTGTGCTTCCAGCAGGGGATTAAGCTATATAAGGCTATTTATAGAACTCTGGGGGGCACACTGCCCACTTCTGGCACAGATCTTAGAATGTGAAATGACTAGTACCTTACAATCATGCCATCGTTAAAGCACCAAATACTACACAAATGTGCACTATCCCCTTTTCAACACACAAAGAAGATATACTGGTGCCACCCCGCTTGGAGCTTAGCAGCTCCTCTGGCGCTGCCTACAACCTTAAAAGCAACCCACTATGTGACAGAAACTACTCTGCTTTTCAATAATGGAACGCTTACTCATATAGAAAAAGAGAACAAATAGAAGCTGTAGCTGTGAGAGACTTATTAATGCATTATGTATTCTGGGAGCCAACAAATTCGGTGCTTGTGTAAAACAGAAATGTACAAATTGAGCAGGACATAGGTGTGTGTGCATAGTTTACGCAGTAGTAGTTACTAGACAAAATTGTGTGAAAATCAGCTAAAAAGCATGCAGTCACTTGTAGGCAATTTTAATCTAGGTCCATTGACAAAAGCACCCAGATAGACTGGGGATGTATTTGAAAAGTTAAACATAATTTTGAAGGAACTGAACAATTACATTCACAACTGCCTACAGTAAGAGATTTGCATCACTGGTGTATTGGGTGTGAATCTGTTCTCCTGCCCATATTTTATACCCAATGAGTGGTTTGGTAGTCTGCTTCACCTTATCTGAATATAGTCCTTAATGGATTTAATTATCATGGCCACATTTGTTCAAGTTTGCCCAGAATTTTTGCCATACTTACATGTCACTTTCTAGCCAGTCTTGCCTGCACTACAATATGGTAGCAAGGTTATTTTCACAGCACAATGCCAGAAGAGCAGAGGTCTTATCATGTTTAGCTACAAGAGTAAGGGGTTCCATGTCAGTGGGAGGTGAATCTGCACAAACTTTTTGGTAGAGAGAAAAGAACTATCGAGTTAGCAACTTTAAAGGATGGCCTTAAAGTCTGGTCTGAAACCTGGAGTGGATTCACAGACCCCTGACAAGAGTCACCAGCTGCCACTGCATAGAACATTTTTGATCCCTAGAGGCCTAGGTAGACCGTTGACACAAAACATCTGCACAAGTAAGCTTAGTCTTTAAGATGCCAGAGAAACCCTTTGTGGAATTGCCTCCCCCCCCCCCCCTCCGGGTGCCAACATGCCGCTAATGTGTGGTAGATCATCCTAGGGAATCATGAGAACTGGTATCTCTTCTAAAGCTGCCCAGGGAACCAATGTTTCTACCCTTATGCCTCAGATATAAGAGGCATGAAAAGTTTAAATTTTTATCAAGGATTTGGTTTAGTATGAGGATGATGATAAGTTCTTGGATTATAGATCTTATACAGCAATTGAATGTTTTCTGAAATGTTTCCACATGAGAATTAGCTCTTCTTTTTCAAAATAAAAATAAAAAATGGATGCATGGTACAAATTATGCGACCAATAGGAGGAGAGGTTGTGTATAAGCACCTGAGCAGCATTGGGGGGTGAACGGTTATTTGAAACTAACCTACCCATTCTGAATATGGTTGGTGCAATTATTCATAGTATGCAGCTTTTGACTGAACTGGGAGACTGCCGTGTTCTATAATCCTCCTTTGTGAAATGCAGGAGCAAAACACTTTTAGGTCACTAACACATCATGTGAAAACAAGGCTCACTTGCTTCTACTTTTGCTGTACTACTGAATGTGGATTCCCCTCCAGTATTCTTATCTCATTCCCATGTTCTTCCTCCTTCTCTTGACACCTCCTGAATATAAAGGAATGCTGAAAAAATTAGCATTTTTTAAAAATAAGTCCTTTTTAGGCATACTTACTTGACAGTCCTACTAGGTTCAGTGATGCTTACCTGACAGATGTCACAGGTTAACACAGTAAGGGATTCCCCATTCACTGCAGTTCATTGCTACATCCTTGTCCTTGTGGATACCACAAGCCACATGACTCAGCTCTCCACCCAACTCCGAACAGTGACCCTATAGCCATAGCTTGTAAGTAGTTACATTACAAGTACATGTAACTGCAACTATCCCTTGTGGTAACAGGGATGAATGAAATTAAAATTTAAAAACAACCAGATGAGAAGGGGGAAGTTACTTCCGTGATATAACTGGAATCAATCTCTAGTTACTTTCAAAAGTACCTTTTTTAGGGGCATTTTGGGAGGCATCTTAAAGAACATTTGAAGTTTTATGCCATTTTATTACCATCCTTAATTTCCCTCTCCCTCTTCAAAGAGAAACACAAAGTAATAGAAAATCTCCAAAGCATTGCAATGAGTAATGTATTTAGTTGCTTTTCACCCGTGCAACAAGTAAGAGCAATGATTTTCAAACACTGTAATAATAACACTTATTTTTAAAAAGGAATGTTCCAAGCTCTGGCACATTTCTTCTACTAACGTGAACCTTGTCCCACAAAATCTTCTTGCTAGCCATGGAAACATCCTTTGGGCCTTCTCCCTCGCCTTCCCCCCAAAAAAACACCATTTCAGTTATAGCTTGTGTTTGGATACCTGCAGAGAATTTTGCTAATGTTGTTTTCCCCTGAATCTTCAGTATGCTACAGATGACTAAGATATGTAAAGGTGAGCAAATGAGCGGTAGGACTGTTCTTAGGCTCTAGTAACATTGTGGATATGTGTGTGCAATATTAGTTGAGGCAGGAGTTGCCCTTTTAGGAGTGCTGTTAATCATGATGTGTGCATCTGTGGTCACAGCAGTCACTTTCTGCAACACTACTTGCCAAGGATCCTCCCTCTGTCGACCTCTTCATTTCATTCAGATACCCATTCCTCTCTCTCAACTGTCACAGCGGGGTATTTCGGTTCATCCCACTCACGCTCTGACCCAAATTGAAATTTCCTCTTTTTTCATTTGCTTTGTCGGAACAGATGGTCATGAATAATAAGAGATGTTTCCAAGAGCGTGTTCTCAGTCATCATGCATGGAACTCCCTCATATTATGGGGAGGAGGGGGTGATAAGAATGTTTTTCTTCTTCAATCAGGTCTCCTTGTTGACATCTGGACGGACTTATTCCCAGAAAAATATGGAATGAGGGGTGCATGCTTCCTCCTTCAGTTTACAGTACCAGAAACCCATTTAGGGGGAGTGCTCTATCAGCATGTGGTTGGGGAGGAAGATACACCTTATTATGCATTGCAAGTCAGTTTCCTTACAGTTTGAGCAACATCTTCTCTGATCTACACTGAGAGTTACCAAACTTGGTCCCTAGATGCTTCGTTACTACAATTCCCAAACTCACCACACTGGCTGGGACTTTGTATGTTTAACAACCATTTATGGGAATGTAAGGAAGTTTTCTCTTTAGGGTTAAATAAATGGAGGCTTCATAGATTGAGGCAAAAGGCTATTTAAAAGCTGCAGTACTGAGCAGAATCTGACCAGCAGACATTTAAACCAGCATCTATCAAATTCTTGCAAAACTATACAGTAAAGAAAAAAATAATCAATAAAAAGCTGTGATAGTGGCAAGATCCTGGATGGTCTTATACATATGGTAAGCACAACAGTTAGAATGCTCATATGAATTCAGCTTTACCCCTTAATCCACACTCCCCAGGCAGCAGCTGCTGCGATCAATGGGGTCTGTTCCCCTGTCGCTTAGCAACTAATGGTTGTTTCCCCCCTCCCATGAGCAATCTCCATTGCAACGTTAGAAACAGGGTTTCTGTCACCATTTGCCCTCGTGCCAGAGATCACCATACAAGGGGGGTAGGAAGACCAGTTAGCTGCTTCCCAAGCAGAGTGAAAATTGACCCCATCATTATAATAGCAGCTTCCTGTTCATAAAGATTGGGGACTTTCATGGTCTCTATAAAGCCCCTAGTTTAGGGGTACGTAGGCTGTGAATACAGTGAATAACCTCTGAACTGCACATTGGTAACTGCCATACAGGATTCCAGCCATGTTATTATCACAAAACAATAAGGAGGAAGCTATGTATGTATGTCCAAATTACATGTCAAAACTTTTTCCTTCCAACTCCACTGGCCTTGTAACAGGATCTTTATGAGCACATGTGTCAAGATGTTTGAGGACACAGTTGGAATCCTTCTACTTGGTTACCTTGCATTCCCTAAAACGCCATTAGCTTACAAAATTTTTCTCATGGCTAAGCAGACTTTTCCTTCAACAAGACCATACCTTCTTCAACTTATGTTCACTTTCTAACCTTCTCCATCAAAAACAAGGCTAGGAGGCACTGGTTCCACTACCACCCCACTGGTTGGAAGGGAGGTTTTGTGCATTAGAGACCAGAGAAAGCTAATTCTCCCATCCCTCCCCATTGCGCCTAAAAGGGGTAATGAGTTGGGAAGGATGGACCAAGACACTCCAAGGACTGGATTTCAACTACCCACAAGTCTTTCCTCACCCATGTCTAGTAACAATATCCTACGCAGTGTTACCCACAGAAACCTCTTTTTCAATATCAATTTGATGTCAAAGGGATGTTTGAGCATGTAGCCGAGAGTGACACCCCAGTGCAGTAAGCTAGCCATGCCACATAAGAAATCCATGACCATAATTAGTCTGGGAGCTCAGAATGAGGGAATCTCAAGAACATATAGCCAAGAATAGATCAACCAAGATTGGAACCGCAAATACGTCAATAGAATCGTCATAAGTTGGAAGAGACCACAACCAGTTCAAACCCCTGGCATTCATGATAGGAGTGATGGTGGGTAATAGGCCTTGTGTTTTATAAGTGAACAAAAGCTCAAGAATATTTCCCTTTGGAAGTGAGCTCCATGGTCCAGGAACATTTGCACGGATTGTCTGACCATTCCCAAGTTCTCTTCTCATGCTTCCTCTTGATAACATTTTAATCCAAAAATCTGCCCAGAATATGTTTTGACCTATAAATATGCCTACTCAGGCACCTCATTGGTCATACTCAGACAGACTCTCTGTCAGTATTTATTTGATTCCTTAAGCTTTGCTGGCCCCTCCATTAGCTACAGGCAGCTGCTGAAACCATTTCACTTCACAGTGTTCCCGATTGAGCTCGCTTCTAGAATCAGTACAGTAGCATATCTGTTAGCCACCTCTTATTGTTCTTGGATGTGGTGTGAGTGGGTGTCCCTGTGTGATGGTGATTATGCTGATTTGCAAATATATACTATTCTGGGCTTGCACGCTGGATTCGGTTTCTTGGTATACACAGCTTAATTCCTGCTTTGGGTTGCTTAAGCCCTATCAGCTGGTAATTAAGCTAATAAAACTCCTTCTATTAAATATTGATTGGGGGTGCCCTCTCAGGCACGTGGCATCGTGTAAGTGCTATGTAAACCTATAATCAAGAAAATAAGATCTAAGGATGGCAGTCTTGTTCGATTGGGTGGGTAGTCTCCTGTGTCAGCCTTAGGGCTGAAGAGCGGGGTTAAAACCCATAATAAGAAGGGAAGGTTTTTTGTTGTTGTTGTTGTTGTTGCTCTGGTTCCATCATGCACATGAAAACAAACAGAACTGGTGCCAGTTCTTCTCATTCCAGCCTTTTGAACATAATGCATTTCTTCAAAACACAAAACAAAGAGAAAGTACAGCTTGTGTAATATTGCACAAGATTATAAAATATGCTGCACTTGATAACATGCCTGTTGAAATGCAGATCAATAGGCTATGCAGACTTAACATAAAAAAGATCTAAAAACAGACACATTATATTTTCCTCTCATGAATAAATGGCAAGAAAATTCAAGAGGGTCCTGAATCCTTATTAATTCCAACTAAAGTAAGCCATTACGTAATTGGATTTGGTACTTGGAAGGAGCCCTGGTGGCGCATGGTTAAATGCTGGTACTGCGCCACAGATTGTGAGTTCGATCCTAGGCAGGCGCCAAGGTTGACCACACTCCATCCTTTCATAGGTCATTAAAAGGAGTAGCCAGCTTTGTTGGGGGCAATTAGTTTTTACAGACATGTAAACCGCTTAGAGAATGCTGAGTTCACTGAAAGCAGTATAGAAAGGTACATACTATTGCTATATGCTTACATTCTGAACAGTACTTAACTATGGGATTCACTGGAAATGGGTCCAGTTAGGATTATTTATAGGCCAGATATGCCATTTATAAACTAGAGGGCAAAGGAAGAACCATTTTAAAAAAGAAAATTGCAGCTGTTTCCTCGTATCTCAGAAAGACATTTTAAAAATCAAAGTGTTTTTGGCCAATAAATTATCCTGCGTTTGATGTTTCTCTCTCTTTTTTGCATCAAATAAAGTTCTGTACTAAAGAGGCAAAGATCTTCCATCAAGCAAAGTCAATTTTCTGTCCAGAAGGAATATGCTGCCTCCATATGTGTGCTAAAGTACTTATTTTGCAAAACGCTCCCATCGCATGCATGCTGTTATAGCTCAATCCAAATAGTTCATTCAGAAATAAATCCACTGGTTTCATTTGGATGCACTTGCCAGGCAGGTTTATTTACAGACTGTATCTTTTTAAAATATAGAAATTTATTTACAACGTTGCATGTGACAGAAGGACGGGCGAGATGAAAGTGCTGGCAATAGCGTGTGCATGGTAGGCGTGAGGGGTGGGTGGGATGGATGCCAATAGAAAGAGGGATATGTAAAAATCCAAGTTAAATGGATGTTTTCAGGAAATTAATTGTTTCAAAACTCTCTGAATTCATGTTTGTTGTGTGCCTCAAGTCATTCTGACTTGTGAATCTAAGGAGCCATTCAACACTTTTATATCCCGTTTCAGAAACCGGATTAAAAGCGGGAAGCTCATACGGGCCCCAATCTCTACACCTGAACCGAGGCTTGCACACCCGTTTCAGGGGCAAATCCCCCTTGGCGCAGGTCTTTTGAAAGCAGAGTTTTACCTGTATCTTTGAGAAAAACTGGGTGCTGGCGAATGTTAACGTGGCCCCGGTCATGATCTGATCAAGTTCAGGGGAGGGATTAGAGTCAGAGGGAGGGCAAGGGCAGAACATGCCTCCCTTCATCATGGTGTAAGGAGAGGAAAGGATGCCACGGGAGGACAGGATCAGGGCAGAGGAGGAGGAGAGGAAGGAGCAGGAGGGAGGGTCAAGTTCAAGGAGGGATTAGGTCTAGAGGGAGGCAGAGGTGCGGAACATGTCTCCGCTCTTGCAGGCAGCTTTTCGGTAATTTTATTTTGACAGACTAGTGCAATAGTTCTACAGGTTTGATAATATGTAGAATGTGTCTGCTTGTGCTACATTTCCCTTTCTGCTTGCTGCCGCATGGCACCTCACTTTGCAAGAGGCTTTTTTTTTTAAATAAATAAATATTTTTTTTTGTAATATGTTGAATGCTACAATGTGAATGTTACAAATGTTTCACTTTCAATTTTGGCAAATTGATACAATATGTGAAGGCTTTTGCACATAGGAGTATGTGTATCAAGGCATTCTGGGTCGCAGTCAGAGAAAGCAAGAGAGTGCAGAGATGGCATTCTGGTGAGTATTAGTATTATTATTATTATTATTATTTTATTATTATTATTAAAGGGGAAGAGGATGGCATGGGGGGAGGCAAGGCTTTGGAGGTAGCATTTGGCTGCAAGCGAAAAGGGAGGCAGGAGGCTGGCATCTAGGGGGAGGCAAGAGCTTCAGCACTGGGCTGGAAGCGAAGGGGGAGCAGGAGCTGGAAGGCTGTGGAAACCCATGACTTTGGGGAGTCACATTCTCTCAGCCTCAGGGAAAAGGCATGACAAATCTCCTTGGAACAAGGCCAAAAAACCCAGGATGGGTGGTTTTAGGGCTGCCATAATCGTAGTGACCCAATTCTACAACAACATACACACACCTGTAGGTTTTTAAATTGGACAGTTGGACAGATAGGTGCACATGCCACCAGTTTTTTTAAAAAGGAGGGGGGAAGCACCATTCAGTGGCCAATGGCTGTAGATATTGTCACCTTTGACGAAACGAAGTGAATTTGATTGACAGCAAAGGAGACTCCATTTTAAAGCGGTTCTGCAATGTGAACTTCAAGGGCAAATTGGCCCGATCGAGGTAAAGGGTAATGGGCACTTCTACTTCTTTTCCAAGTGGATCAATGTGGTGTGACCCGGATCTGCCAAGTTCCTCCAGGGCAAATAGGCGAGTGGGAATGGGCCTAAGTTTGAACAGGTTGGTTTTGTGTTGTTTTTGTTTGGGCAGCTTTTGCCTTCCTCTAAGTCTGGAGACGGACTTGTCCAGATCACCTATGGTTCCATGGTCCAGCGGGTTTTGAACCCTGGTCCCTGGTACAGAACCAGGGGTAGCCACCTTTTGAGCGGGGCCGGGTTGCAGTCCCCAGACACGGGGGGCTGACCAAAAATAATAATTAATTTTTTAAAAAATAAAATATAAATAAACCAGGAAAATGAGGAACAATTCTCAAATGGAGCCCTTTTAAAAAAATGGGGACATGCAAAATTTTGCGATTTTTAAAATTTAAAAAATCTGTTTCTGAGCTTCTATAGACATTGCCCCCCAAAGGCCCCGGTGGCAATCGGCGCAGGACCAGGCTGGGCCGTCCCAGGCCTTGCCGGGCCCATTCGCCCGCGGCCGCAGGTTGCCACCGTACAGACCAATGTTTAAAACCATACACAACACTGGCCTCGTTTGCCATTGATTATACACATATTGATCATTGGTATTTTTTAAAGAAAACACCGTTAGCTAACTGAATCCTTTATTTACTGCCATATCTAACTCCTACTTTTATAGAACACTTTGAATATAAACGTGCCACATAAATCATATTGTTTGCTTAAGTGTTTGTGGAATTAAGCTTAACATGATTTATGTTAGTAATTACATTTCTTCTCCTGTCTGAATGGCTTGTCTATGGTTGATCTAGATTGCATTGAACTGAATTGTCTTGGGTGAATTGAGGAGAAAGCAAATGGCTGTTTGTTTTTTAAAACTCGTGTTGGCCTAAACGTTGGCAATATTTCCACTTATATAATATTGCAGAATAAAACCTGGGGTGGAGGGAATTCCATTCCAGCTGGGCTCATGCAGAGATGCATGACATCAGTTGATACATTTCTAGTTACGGAAACTCAGAAAGCTCCCCCAAGCCTCCTGCATACCACCATTACTGTGTGTTATCACCAGCTGAGACTGCTGTTTCCCAGTGCAGCATGAGATTCCCTCCTAGTCAAGCCAACTGGACAGAGGAGAAAGAGAAGGCAGGGCACTGGGCAAATTTCATAGACCAAAAGTGCTAGGCAGCCATATGCAAGATTTCTCCAGTTGCTCTCAAGCCTTTATTCAAATATTAGTTGGTAAGGCTGTAAGAGGGGAAGAAAGGCCAGGAGAGTGCATAGCAAAATGTCTGCCTTTCTAAACATATATCTGGAAAACCCCTTCCCCAGTTTGCTGGGTCTGATAGGCATATTGCTTGGAACTATTCAGTCATCACAAACCAATATCTGAACTTGAAGGGGGCATTTTGGCCCTCTAGATCTTGTACTCAAATATCTGGAGGGTCAAAGATTCCTCACCCCTGATATAAACAGATACAGTTAGCACGGTTGAGGCTGTACAAGTCCAATCCTAATGTAATTTCATTTATAGTGGAAGGGAACCCTGGTCCAGTGGGATTTCTTTACTTCTGAGGATGCTTGCATAGGAAAACAGTCCATCCTCTGCCTTCTTTTCCATTAGAGGTTCCAGAAGCAAATAAATTTCTTAGTAAGGGGTGACAGACCATCTCATATCTCTCCCATTCTTTTGGTTGCAACAATTAGAATGCAAAGGAGTTGTCTAAACATGAGCCTTGCTTTCTCTTCTCTAGACGCCACTATTTAGGATTCTCAGTATTTCCCAAAGGTTCGTGTGTAAATTGGCTTATATTTTATGCAAATCCAGCTCTTCCTTTTTCTGGCACAATTCTAAGATTTGTTCCATTTATGGCAGCACTTAACGGAAACTGACAACCTGATCCAGTTTCTATTTGTCACTGAACATAAATGGGGACATTAATGTGGACTGTACAGAATTATTTTCAATGATAGGACAGAGCGAGGATTACACAGGGTCAATTATGTGCAATGTTTGCATAAGCCAAATAACTGGTTTAAGGCCTCAGACAAAAGAAGCCTATAAATTGAAAAGGATGGGAAATAACATTTTAAAAATCATGCCCAAAGCTTCTTAAAGTTAACACAGTTCTGGAGCTCAAGATGTTTTAATTAGAGGTGATATTATAGCCCTTTTAAATGATATGATAACCCTTGTACATCTTTGAAGGGGTGTTATATTTGAGGAGAAGCAAGCTTGTTTTCTGCTGCTCAGAGAATAACCCTGGAGCAATGGATTCAAACTACAGGAAAGAGATTCCACCCCACATAGGGGAACTTCCTGACAGTGAGAGCTGTTTGACAGTGAACTCACTCCTTCCCTCAGAGTGTAGTGGAGTCTCTTACTTGGAGGTCTCTAAACAAGGCTGCATAGCTCCTTTGGGGGTACACTGATGTGGAGTGTCCTCACAGCAGAGGTTGGACTGGATGGCCCTTAAGGTCTCTTCCAACTCTATGATTCTATTATTCCAAGCCTTGACTGTTATGATCCCCACCCCCATAAATGATGAAGTGCAAGGGGGGGAGAGCTATTTAACTCACAGAACAGTCAGGTATTGGGCACTATAAGAAAAAACACGATGGCTTTTGTTTAGATTTTCATGCTGCTCTAAGTTGATGGTATCTGGAAGCACACACAAAGTTGTATGACTTCAATAGCACACAATTATGAATGCTTCTTTTAAACACTAGGAACTGTTACTCTTAATCATGTGTGGTAAGTTGGGGGAAAGACAGCCCTCCATAGGTGTGCAAAGAACAGTGCCAAGATAAAAAGTCTGGAATCTACACATGAGTGCCACCACAGGGATGGCATCTGCAGTATGATGACCTCATGTCCCGCGCTCTTGACTTCATTCCACCAGATGGACCTCTGCCCCCATGGTGTTCCCACTATCCTTGCTATTTTCAAGATAAGAAGTCTGTATACGGTACCAGAATATTCAGGGGTGAGGCCACTGCTGCCCATCCCTCTAGTTCATAAACTACACCTTCCCTACAGTTCCCATCATGCCGTGATAATGCTAGCTAAACTGATGGGAGACCAGTGACAACTAGAAAACCATAGATTCCATATCCTGCATCATATACTGGTTTCAATAGATCGATTCTTTCCTCAGCTGGCACAATGGGTGAAGGTTATGTTAAGGATGTTCAGAATCTTTTCCTAAAGCAACAATGCTTCTATATATTTTGAGGTAGGGGAAAGAACATGGTTAGCTGCAAGCTCTAGGGGCCAGCAGACACTCACTGCCCTGTCAGAGTTTTCCTTGAGCTTCAGAAAAGAAATAGACTAGATAATTGAAGGCTAACATTGCCCCTGCCACATTCTGACCTTCTTTCTGCACGATTCACATTATCCACTTTTAGAAAACCTGATTTTAATGAATCCTTTTCGGCAACCTCTTCTGTCACTTTAAACCAGGGCCAACCCACTTAGATGGGCTATA
>NC_056522.1:261187357-261190208 GCF_019175285.1 Sceloporus undulatus
TGGGCTATAATTCCCACAGTCCTTCACCTATTGGCCACCTTGTCCAACAGTGTCTCTGGGATCACAGCTCCCCATGCCCTACGTACTTTAAATGGTTCTAATTCCCTGCTCGCTTTCCTTGCCCTTTTCTGAACCTTCTCCAGCTGTTCAAAATCCCTTTTAAGAATGGACATCCCAATCTGGCGGCATTGTGCTGGAATGCATTACAATCTGTATGTGTATATGTGGATAGTATAGACTGCTATGTGTGTGATGGGAGATGCATTTTCTCATGCTTTGCATTCAGCTCATGAGGCTTGCTAAGGAGACTGGACCCTACCATTAGGGGGTTTCCCAGAAACATCATCACCATTTAAAATAGGGGGAATTAGGGGTGCTCACCATTTGTGAATTCAGGATCTCGCTGCAGCTTCAGTTGAGTTAAAAAAGGTAAGGTATATAATGGCTGATTATAATATTCAGAGTGATTCAGAGGAACCTTGCTAAGGCTGACAGGCTTCTGCACAGCAGACACATCTTTTGGAAATGCTGTTGTCTTACAGAAGAGTGTGAATGGATTGAAACAAAGTCTGAGATGAAAGGCAGCAAAGTCCTTGTCTTGACATAAAACATGCACTTCTATATAAATTCTTCATTGCTAAAAGAGAACAAAGAGCTTTTCCTCAGATCTGTTCTAAGACATAGCAAAGCAACATATCCTTCTTATTAAGAGACATAATGAAACTACTGCCCTCTGTAGTCCTGCCAGTACTGCAGAGATCTCAGAGGCAGAGAGAGAAAGAGGCAGTGATGGAGAATGTGGATCCTGCTATTTCCCTTTTGGGAGCCTAGCTCTGGAAAGGTCAAGGTAACATCAGAATGAGCGAGAGAGAGAGAGCTCTGAATCAAGCATCCTGCATGAGGCAGGGAGTCCTCAGCAAAAGCATTCCCAGCCATGGCCTCTGCTTTAAGAGCACCAGCAAAGGGGCATCCCCACACTCACAACTAACTGGTTCCATTGATGAACTGCTTTGACAGCTGAAATCTACCTTCTGCTAACTTAAACCTCATTAGTAAATCTAGTGAAGAGCAAAACACCAAGGTGTTGTTTATATTTTTTATTCATTTAGAAGTTTTTATGTCAGGGATGATGGGAGTTGTAGCTCTTCACCTCTGGCTCAAACTCACCACCTTGTTATGCACCGGCGCTGACCAGTTTTGGCCAGTGGTTAAAGCTTTGCTCTAAAGCAGCAGAGTTACAGAGAATAGGCTGAAGACCCTGACAAACTCTCCAAGCCTTCTCACTCTTGCTCCACAGAAGTCTTCACCCTTCTTCAGGATCCAGCTGGCTCTTGTAGCTTCACCCAAGACACCAGACAACTCAGTAGTCTTATATAAAAGATCTACTTTATTCTACTATATACAGCTCCAAAATTATCCAATACTACTCCTCCACAACTATCCACTACTACCCACAAAATACATTGGGATTCATAGTCATTATTATAGTCCTTGGAAAACAACACCCACTCTTGTCAGTTTCCACCCAGTGGGCGTGTACAACCTTTTTCATTGGTTCTCTTGGTTCATCCCACAATTAATGATTTCATCATCTCAGCCTTGTCCACTTTAACCATTCTCAGGTGTGTTCAATTATCCACTTTGCATTTCTGTCCTTGGCATTTAGGACTTGTTAACTACATTACCTTTTACACCTGTGTGGCTTCTAATTGTTTTTGCTGAGTCATCCTGACTCTCACATACATGTTTTATTTCATTCACTGTATATCCCATGTTGCATTTTCCTTAACAATTTATACCCCACCCATCAGCCAGACAAGGTTCTCAAAGCAGTTCATAAATCATTAATTTGATTGTGCCCTGTCTTCAAAATAATTTAAAGGTGTGGGGACCCAATCCCTATGGACAGTATGTATAGGGCCTGGAAATTATGGCTGGGTTGTTTTGTTTCTAAATTCATAGACTCAGAAGGGCTCTCACAGGACACTGAGTCCAATCCCGTGCTCAGTACAATAACTCCAGCTGGAGCAGCCCCAGTAAGGTAGTGGCCTAGCCTCTTTCTGAAGACGTTCAGAGAAAGAGATCCCACAGTTAGGTGGGCAGACTCTTTCGAGAAGTTCAATAAAATATGCTTTTTGTTCTTGGATTTGGAGGGTGGGAAGTCATTTTCTTTTTTAACACATATTTTTGTGTGTGTTGGCATGGGGTGGAAAGGGAAGTAGGGTATGGGTTTGGTTTTAGTTTATCAGTGTTATTATATGCTGTGTATTATTCATTTTGTTCATATCTTGCTTATATATTAATAAAAATGATGAATTAATTCATTTTTTAAAAAGAAAGAAATCTACTCTCTTTTAACTTAAAACCATCAGATGTGGCCCTGCACTCTAGAGTGGCAGAAAACAAAAACCCATCCCTCCTCAAATGCCCTTGAGGCATTTAAAGGGCACAATCCTGTCACCTCTCAGTCTTCTCTTCACCAAACTGAACAAGCCCAGCTCTTTCAACCTTTCCTCATATGATTTGCTTTCCATACCTCTTATCATGCTGCTGGGTCATGTTTAACTTATGATGAACAATTTTTTTTTCAAATGCTGAGCATCCCCATCCCATCCAATATCTTTGACTTTTGTTTTTCTGGCCTAAATGTAGAATTTTGCATTTGTCTCAAACTGAATTTCATTTTACTAATTTCACCCATTTTTTACTTTAACAAGGTCCTATTGAATTCTGTTCCTATCTTCCAATATGTTAGCAATCCCTCCCAGTTTTGTATCATCAACAGACTTGATAACAATTTCTTCTACCCCATCATCTAAGTCATTGAGAAAAATGTTGAGGAGTGATGGCC
>NC_056522.1:261190233-261200295 GCF_019175285.1 Sceloporus undulatus
AGAATGTATTATTATTATTAACCTTATTATGAAGCCTGTAAATGTACGAGTGTTTGTACATGCATCTTTTTAGTTAGACGGATCCCTGCCCTCGGACTTACAATCTAAAAAGACATGACACAGAAGAGAAGAGAGTGGTGGAGGGAAAGGGTAGAGGTCCAGCAGTTCCGCTCTACCTCCCAAGGCCTGAACCAAGGCCGATGGACTGGAGGGAGGGCTTGGGTTCTTAAGGGATGGTTAATCAGTTTCCGAGGGAAAATACATACTCTCAAGTAGGATATACATATACAATCATAGCAATACAGGAAATGGATCGATAAACAGGCACAAAAGAACGAGCATATGGTAAGCGACATTATGGCAATGCCTGGGGAAGGCTTTCCTCTTGAACAGGATGGTTTTCAACTCCATTTTGAAACTGGGTAAAGAAGTGATGGCTCTTGCGTTGTGGGGAAAGAAGGTTCCAGGAGTGAGGGGCAGCAAGTGAAAAGGGGCGAATCTGGGATGGGGCAGAGGAAATCCTGGGCTGAGGACAGGAACCCTTGACTACCAGAACGGAGGGCCCTGGTGGGAAGGTGAGGAGAAAGAAGGTCGTATAAGTAAGGAGGGCCAGTCCATGAGGGCTTTAAACATTGACAGCAGGAGCTTATACTGAATACGGAAGGGGAGAGGGGAGCCAGTGAAGGGATGCCAACACAGGATGAGATGTGGTCAGAGCGGTGGGTGGGAAGTGATATGCGTGCAGCTGAATGCTGGACAGAGATTAAAGGATGGAGGTGAGAAGAGGAAGCCCAGCCAGGAGGACGTTTACAGTAATCCAGTCGTGAGATCACTATGGGCATGGATAGGATTTTTGGCAGTAGAGGTGAGAGATATGGTCGGATTTTGGCAATATTGTACAAAAAGAATCTACAAGCCTTGGGCTGTGGTCTTGGATCTGAGGGATACACAACAGAGAAGGTCAAAGATAAAAACAAGACTGCGGGCTTGCTGGACTGGTTGGATAGAAATGTCCACAGAGACAGAAAAGGAGTGTTTGAAGGGTGGGCTTAGGAGGAAAGACAGAAGCTCTGTCTTGGACATGGTTGAGCTTCAAACGGCCGATGCCGCATCCCTGTGCGAGACAGCTGAGGCAAGAAGAGACTTGCTGTTGAAGCTTGGAGAGGTCAGGGGCGGAAAGATACAACTGGGTGTCATCGGCATACAGATGGTAGGAAAAGCCAAAGAGAGCTAATGAGTTTTGGTGCAGAGAAAACAGAAGGGGACCCAGACAGAGCCATGGGACTCCAAAGATAAGGGAACAGGAGAGAAGTCTGACCGCCAGCAACCACTGCAAAGATCTGCCAGACAAATAAGATCTAAACCAGTCGAGAACAGAGTCTGAGAACCCAAGGTCAAGAGTATGTCAATTAGGAGAAGTGATCAACAGTGTCAAAGGTCAGCAGACAAATCAAGAAGGATGAGAACAGAGTAAGGCCATTAGCCTTGGCCTGTAAAAGGTCATTCGAGATCTTAGTGAGAGCTGTCTCTGTAGAGTGCCTTGGCGGAAACCAGACGGAAAGGGATCGGGATGGAGTTGGCTTCAAGAAACTCAAGACAGCGAGAATAAACAACCCGTTCCAAACCTTAGAAAGAAAAAGGAAGAAGAGAATCGGACGATAGCTAACAAAGAGTGAGGGGTCCGAGAGAAGGTTTTTTCAGAATTGGGGAAATGAGCATTGTTTGAAGTCCGAGGAAGGGAGCCTGTAGAGAGAGCGAGATTGAAGATATGGAGAAGCGAGGGGAGAAGGAGGGAGCTATAGAGATTAGAAGATGAGTAGGATTGTCAAGAGAACAGGTTGAGGGTTTGGAAGAGTTTCAGAAGTGTAGAGAGTTTCATCCAAGAGGCAGGAGGAAACAGAAATTTTTTTAGGGCGAGGGCGATAGAGAGATTAAGAGCGAGAAGAATCGGGGTGGGGACTAGATAAATAATTAGCAAGTCATTAGGAGAGAAGGATGAAGAGACAGGAGAGGGAGGTTTTATAGCATAATGTTGAGGTGGAGAACAAACGCTGCGGGCGCCTCTCATTGGTGAGATCAATGATTTGTAATAATTCGTTTTGCCGTAAGAGGGGCCCGTGAGAGGAAGAAAGAACAATTTGAAATGGATAATCAGTTCCCCACTCTTTGGACTTTCTCCAAAGACGTTCGGCCGCTCTAGAGCAGGACCGGAGAACTTAATGTTGGGGGTAGCCAGGGCTGAGGTCTATCTTAGAGGAAGAAGTGCATACAGGACAGGGGCAAAATTGGTTAGAGTTGAGGAAAGAGTGGAGTTAAATAAAGACATAGCTGAATCATCAGCAGCCCCGAGATTTAGGGAAGAGAGAGATGAACCCAGCTGCACCTTCATGCAAGACTTTTTCTAGTCTGAAGCAGTCACTGATACAATCTTTGAACACAGATTTTCACCAGATTATGGAGGTAATTGGACAGCATTTCAATTCCAAATGGTGTAGCATTCTGTAAATTCTGCTTTTCCCAGTGCATGAACTACAATTATTCAACTCCACCCGCACCACCTGGTGAGTCTTCTGCCAAAGCAACATTCTCATCAAATTTCTCGATGCCAACTCCTCCACATTTCATCCTTCGGTCTTAATATGTTCGGAAGGAATCTCATGATTGCATTGTCATGGGCCAGCCAGAGGAGGACGTGAAGGACAAGGAGAGATGACGTCGGCTCCTCAGGTGCAGGAGGAACTGAGGCTGTGCCAGGCCCCAGTTCTGGCCCTGCCAGGTCCCAGTTTGCTCTCCCAGCCCATGATTGGCTTAGCCAGAGCCGTAGCTCTGTGGGAGTCTCCTCCAGTGGAGCTGGGGTCTCACCCCCATAGAGAGGGGCCAGACTTGGGAGACATGAGAGCACGAACACTGAGGTTCCGTACCTTTAGCCAAGGAGATCAAGAAGGGTGTGGCTTCGGTGTTCCAAGAGGCTTGCAGAGAAACGCTCATTAGGCAACAGCAGTTGTGATAAGGAAGCTAGATATAAGGCACCTGGCAGACGCTGAGCTCTCTTGCCAAAACTATTGTTCTCATTAGTGGATGCTGCTTGACTGACTCCTGGCTTCCTAGACCCTTGACGGCCTTTAAATCCGTTGACCACAGACTGGACCTTTGACCCACCCTCTGGCACTCTTGACTTCGGATGGACTGGTAGTATTGCTCTCTGCAATCCTGAACTGTTGGACTGGCTAGTGGCTTATTCTATTCGGACGTCATATGGCATGTTTTGGGAACTGCTTCTTGGCAGCTGGGTGTTTTACCTTTTGCCCAGCAGGCTCTATCATGAGTGTGTGTTAGCAGCATTCCTGGACATTCATTCAGAGACTGATGTGCCACCAGGAAGGGTATAGGTATTTTCTGCAAGTAATGCTGTTACTGATTAGTTGATGTATGGATGTTTTATTTTTTTTTGTGATTATGGATTGGTGTCTGTTTTAATGTTATTAAGCCGCCCGATACCCTGGAAGGCGGGGTATAAATAAATTTTATTATTTTTTATATCTGCATCAATCTTCCCAATTTATGTCGTCCAGAGGACTGCTGACCCAACGAGCAGCCACACGGAAAGGGATTAATGGAGGTTGCATCCAAGCATTGGGAGGACCTGCATTAAAGAATGTGTCTCTTATTATGTTTTCCAAGGAGTTTGTTAAAATAGGGAGGGGATTCATTTCTAGGGCAGAAAACTACGTTTTCAAGGAGAACAGAGTCGTTCAGCACCTTGACAGCACATCCTGCACACTACTCCTTGACTTTTTTCAGGCTCTTCCAGGGAACTCCATTATTTAAATGAAGGAAATATAAACAGGATTGGAAATCGAATGGCCTTCCAGATCTTTCTGAAGTCCATCTCCCAGCCTTTACAGGACTGAGGAGTTGCAATTCAACAACATCTAGAGGCTACTTGATTACGACCCCCCAATCTAAAGCCACCTACCCTTCACTTCTGTAGTAAAAGCATCCCTAAAATATGCATGTTTTCAGTACATGACATGTCAACAATTGATATTCAAATTGACACTGAAGAGCTCTTCTCAGGAATCAGTTCCATACACAGAAACACCTATAAAAACTCACTGAAGTATCGGCTATGTATAACCACCCCCACCCGCCCACACACACGCACAGCACAGAGCAAAGCCATAAAGGGTTAACTATACATGTAACCATATACCATTCTGTGTAACATAGCACTCTTATTAAATGACACCACAGGAGGGCCACACGGTGCACACAGTTCTGAAAATGAACAGGGATCACTTTTTGGGCCAGATGTTCAGTCCTCAAAGACATTGTACAGTGAAAGGATTGCCACAGTTGCATTGTGTTTGCTTCCACACCCTCCTATTACTGAACCCAGCACAGTCTCCATTTTCAGTTCTTCCCATGTACTGCTGCTTGCCTCTCAAAGGGGTAATGGTATGGGGAGGAACACAAAAATGTGTCCAGCTTCTCACGAGCTCCAAGACAGAGTTACCCAACCTACCACAAATGTACAGGAATTACTCTGCTGAAGGAATGAATTTTTGCATTCATTGTGCAAGTACTGTACTGCATGCTGGGGGAAATATTGAGGGTTGTAAGCCAAAAGCACTGGGCAGAAAGGGCAAAGCATGACCCCTAGGGCCATTTTGGGGCCCTCGGTTCAAAAACCTGGTCTTTAATGCCCTGTAGAGGTGCATGGGGGATTTGCACCAGGTGTCTGTCCCTGAGCAGCCTTTTCGAAAACTGGAAGTGCACATCACTTGCTGTTGCTAAAAAGGCCTCTGTTGGGCCAAACAGAGTCCAGGGACCCCTCCCCCCAAAAAAAAAACCCACGGCAAAATGCCTGGCTCCTAGCTTCCCACAACTTCCCACCTCTGATCCAAATCAATCCAACTCCTGCAGATAATCATATAAATAGCAGGGAGTCTAAGCTGACTCTTCCTATTTTTTCACCAACAAGCAGCAAAGACTTTCTTTTATTCAGAAGGCCCTTTGAACAACTGACTAGTCGCTGATGAAGGGGCGTTTTCATCACTGGGTGCGTAAATGTTAGTGGCTTTAAAAAAATCACAATTTAAATTGTTTTTAATTATGCCTTAATTTTGTTTTATAATTAAGCAGCCATAAAAGCTGGATTAAATTCAATAAATAATAGTCGGGCAAACGCCTGAAATGGAAATGAAATAACTGCGTATGACTGTCTCTGCTCTGCAACATGTCTTATTGCAGACACCCAAGCTTTTACCCTGACTGGATCTATAGAGATGCTGGCTATGGTTATTCAGTAGAAGGTATTTGGAGCGTACGCAAGTGAAACCAAGTCTGAGCCCTGTTATCAAAATCCAACATTGCCCAAGGAATTAAAACTAGATATTTTAGACAAAAAAAATTAGCAATGTTTAAAAAAGAACTTCGGTGTACTTATTTCCATACTTTATTCCCTGACAGAGGCAGCTGGGGGATAAACAAAATGGAGGAGATTAGATACGCTGGAAGTTCGTGTGATTTGAAGTAATTTAGCCCTCATCATGTCCGTTGGTGACTTTCCTCCCTGCCTCATGTCTTGTATATTGTGGGAAATTAAATGAAAGAATGAAGATCAATGGATTTCTGGGCAAGAAGCACAAGAGAAACTAACTACTTGGCCACAAGGTCTGTCCATTTTAAATTTTTTGTTTATTTATTTATTAGGTTTTAAATATTTTCATTGGTTGCAAAGTACATATGAATAATGGTCCTCCTTGGGTAGTTATTTTATGCTGTACTTCCTGTCATACTTCTGATTCCTATATTTGGAGAATGGGCTGTTTGTATGCCATGATTTTTCAGCTTTGAATATTCCAGAATGCTAAAAAACAGATAGTATTCCCATTAAGCGGGACAGCACAGAAAGTCACATTTAGCTCAAACATAATCAGTTTTGTAAGAAGGGCTTATAAAGGAAATAGCCACCCCACACAGTCCACAGCTGCTCTGGTACAGGGAAAAAAGGATGGAAATAAATAAAGGACACCCAGTTTCAGCAGTCCAACAAGTGTCAAATAACAGGACCAACTAGCTAGGAATATTACAACAGGAACATTTCTGTATGTATGTGAGAGAGAAGTTAAAATAGACACACAACTAAATGAAGAGGCAGTGGCATTGTGATCAATGGGATCAGGAGGGACTACCATCACGTATGATAACCAAGTTCCAAAACCAGCAAATCCAATGGAAAAAGGGATTGAGTGTGAGCATCTGTAAAAAAGCTAGATGGGCAGAAAAGCAAGAGGAAATTATATGAGTATGCAATAAAGACAATCATTGGTCAGTAATGAGAAATCTGCCAGAAGGAAGAGAGTACCGTTTTTCTTTCAATAGGGCATTCTAAGCTCCACGGAAACAAAACAGATGAATGCAACCATCCTTGGGATATTTTCACAGTAGTAATAGCTAAAGCTGCTGCCCTGCTGATGGCTGGCCACAAAACATTCTCGCTAACTTTCAGTCCTATGAGACTTGTGAATACCAGCCTAAAGCTGGGCACAGGGTGGATGGAGGCCTGTAGTGTAACATGGGGGGGAATTACACCTTCTTTTTCCTATTCTGCCAGTGGGACTATCATACCAGAGGCGGCCCCATGACTTGTTCCTTTCTGATAGAAGGGGTATGCAACTTTTGGGACTTTGGGATAGCAGTATTGCTCTCATGGGATCTTGGGGGCCAACCCACTGCAGCCCCAACTTGGAACTTAACAAAACATGGTCCTCACATCCAGCATCCCCCACAGTTGTTTTCAGTGAGAGGACTTTTAAAACAGAGACAATCTGTAAACATCTGGTTCACTTCCTGCTGAGGCCATACGTTTGGCATAGTGGTTTGAGAGTGGGACTACAACTCTGGAGACTCCAGAACCCACTGGTTGACCTTGGGCATCCACATGCTTTCAGCCCACGGAAAGGCAATGGCAAACTCCTTTTGAACAAATCTTGTCAAGAAAACCCATGAATAGTCACTATAAGTGGAAAGGGTGGAAGGCACACAACACACAAACAAATAAGCCCTCCCCATGTCAAAATGCTCCCATGCTCCCCGAGCATGAGTGGAAATTGTTCCCCACCCCACAAGAACTGGTGTGGTGAACCCTGGAAGGCTTTTTTTTTTAAAAAAGGCTTTCACTTCATCGGCAATACAGAAATTCAAAATGTCATTTAGAAAGACTTTTAGAGATATTTTGGTGTGCCCATTTTTGCATTTTGTTACCAACCTGATGCAGAAGACAAACTCTGTTGAGAAAGGGGAATCTTTATGCATAGTGGAGGAGGGAACTGACCCTGCTGAAACTTGGGTGGTTTCAGACAAAAACTCAATCTGGCTAGCACAATGCTGCAAATACGACTGGACTGTTACATTCTCAGAATGCTGTCTAAGGATGAACACATTCTATAAATCTACTTGCTTCCACAATAACGCCCCCAAAGAAAAAAAAAAAAAAAAAAATCTCACAAAGACAGTTTTCATAAAGAAAGGCGCAACCATCCTTTTCCCTTCAAAGTGGTGTGTGTGTGTGTGTGTGAGAGAGAGAGAGAGAGAGAGAGAGAGAGAGAGAGAGAGGAGGAAAAATTGGCCAAAGTTACAATATTTCCCCTTGTTCTCCCTAAAATTACTATAATGGAGGAGGGGTAAATATGTTCTATGAAGGTACCTTTTAAATACAATTTCTGTTCCTGAATGCCTTTCTTTTGGGCTGGCTTCTGTCTTTTCCTCTTCAAGAGGCCTCTATGTAGCTGTAGAGGGATTTTCTTCTCACGTCATCTTCCCCACCACAAATTGCACAGAGATCCCCCAGTTTCTTATTATATATTGCACAGAAACAGATTTTGAGCTAAATATAACAGAATCTAGAGCATTACCCATGCACTGCTTTGGGAGACTATCCCTCCAGGACATTGTGATATAATAAACCGTTTTTGTTGGAAGAAACGATTTACTATCTCTGGCATAATCTATTTTGCAGTGACCTCTGAATAAGGCCAATTCCATATGAAATGACTTGGCTGTATATTATCCAGCACAGAGTCATTTGCATAGAGAAAATGAGGCAAGTGATGGGGAAGTAATGAGAATGGGCTAAAAAGCAAGAATAGGAATCAGATAGTTGTAGAATTTGAAAGAATTGGAAGGGAGAGCAGTGTCGAAAGCATAATCGGGTATTTTGATGGGACATTAGAAGAGCAGAGAGGGTTGAACTGCCAGAGGACTGTGGAAGACTAGCTTCAAAATAATAAGAACGCACACCTATTTGTACAGTAATGTTTTGCATATTTCCTTTCAAAGGTTTTGATTATAGCTTATTAAAATTAGAACCATGAAAAATTCTAACCATGTCAGATCTTAGAAGACATGAAGATTTTCTCCAGTCAGTGCAAGATCTTGTTTTCCCAGAGAGTGAAGCAGGCTCACTAGTAAGAAGATGGTCAGCACAGCCAAAGCATCAAGAAAGCCAAAAGAAGTTGAGCCACGTTGCTAAACTCCAAATGATTTAATGATCTATGATTTGATCTTTTGGTCACTCATTTTTACCAGAACTGCATGATGGGCCCAGAGTGGATTGGGAGCATTCCTTTTTCTCCACCTTTCAATCTGTGTCTGAGAGGTCTTGCAGCGTAAACACTCAGTTACTATCTTCTATTTCTCTATATGTTCCTTTCCCACAAGAATATGTCCAAAGTGGCTAACAACATATCAAATGAACAACAATAAAATATTAACAGTAAAAAAAATTAGAACAGTTGTAACAAAAGTATCAATAAATATAATGAAAAAAGTTATTAATCTACACAACTTTGTATAGAACAATAAAAACAGCATACCTTTCTGCTGCATCTGTACTGTAGACTTACTGTTTATGAAGGTTCTTGATATGGACTGAAACTGTCTCATTTTGACATTTGCTTGTAGTCTGGTTGGCCAATATAGTGCTTTCTCTCTTTCTGATAGCTGGCTCTGAAGTACTGTTGTTGTTAGCCGCTCTCAAATTAACCTCAACTCATGTTGACCCTATGAATGAGACATCTCCAAGCCCTTCTATCCTCCACTGCTTAGGTCTTGTAGATTTAGGCCTGTGACCTCCCTGAATGAGTCTATCCATTTGGCATGCAGTCTTCCTCTCTTTCTGCTACCCCCTGCCTTTCCATGTATTATTGTCTTTTCTAGGATTCATGCCTTCTCATGATGTAGCTAAAGCATGACAACCTCAATTTAATCATCTTGACTTCCAGGGGACTGTTCAGACATGATCTGGTCTAGGACTCATTTGTTTATCTTTTTGGCTGTCCATGGTATTCTCAGCATTCTTTTCCAGCATTGCATCTCAAATGAATTTATTTTCTTTTTATCCACTTTCTTCACTGTTCATCTCTCACATCCATACATGGTGATGGGGAATACAATGAACTGGATTACTGTAACTTCAGTGCTCTGTTGTATATCTTTACTCTAGTCTACAGGATCTTGTCTAATTCTTTCATGGCTGTCCTTACCATTCCTAGTCTTCTTCTGATTTCTTGACTGCAGTCTCCATTCTGATCAATGTTTGATTTAAGATATGAGAAATCTTTAACTATTTCAATTTCTTTATTGTTTAGGCTAAATTTATAGAGATCCTCCATGATAACTATTGTTATTTTTCTTTATATTCATCAACAAGCCTGCCTTTGCACTTTCTTCTTTGACCTTCCTTAGTAATTATTTCAAATCCATGTTTTCTACTAGTAATATGGTGGATCTACATATCTTAGATTGTTGATGTTCTTTCTTCCTATCTTTCCTCCTTCTTCCAAGACTTAATCTGATCTTCATGTGATATATTCTGCATAAAAGTTGAACAAATGGATTCTAATATGCAGCCTTACCTGACCCCCTCACCAACTGGAAACCATTCTGTTCCTTCAGATTCTGTTCTAACAGTTGCCTCTTGTCCTAAATATAGATTTCCTCTCAGACCTGCTTCCAAAAAACAGCCCTGGTATACAGAAGACCTCAGGGAAAGGAAGC
>NC_056522.1:261200395-261206662 GCF_019175285.1 Sceloporus undulatus
TTTTCAGAAAAGATGGATTTTACCCTGAATCTGGATACCCTGTGCTAAGGGGCATTTGCTTGTGCATGCCTCAAAATGGATTGTGACAGAATCGGGCCCAATATGAACTTCACGTGAAAGAATCGATTTCTCCTCCGGGTTAAAAGGTAGTCTGAATGGGCCCTCAGTATCATTACATTGCACATTGGCAAGTGTGATACAGCAAAGTTTTTAATTTTGTGGTACTTTTGATTATAAACTATACTTGTTCAAGGGGAATAAAACACAGGTCATTTCAAGCATTTCTTGAAGGTGCCACCTTCAACGATGTATACTATCACACAGAAGTTCATTGGTTGAGCCGTGGAAGAGTGTTGCAACATTTTGTTGCTCTCAAGAAAGAAATCATTCAGTTCTAGAGAATGACTTGAAAACCTGGAAAATGTACTAAAACTTGTATGGCTTAGTAAAGTAATTTTTAAAAATATTAATGAGATTTTGTGATAAATAAAAATTTTAAGTCAAAAGTGTAATTAATTAATATTAATTTAAATTTCCCTTTTTATAATATGGTTGATTTGCAAAATAGTTTAATCATTAATTATACCTTTACTTGGGAAATTAGCTGCTAAAAACCTATTTGCAGCTCAAAGAAGTTTAGCCTATTTTAATTTTGGCCCCTATCTACCGCCTGGTTGTGCAGGTCTGGTCTAAGTAGATGAGTTAAGTTCTTAGTTCTTTGGAAAAGGGATTGGACAACACTGCTGGCAACAAGTGAAGTTGGAAAGCAGTTGGAAATGTTGTTTTTAAATATATAAACCTGTGAAACCTGTGTGTAGTTGTTTTGTTTTGTTTTCCTTGTTGGCAACCAGGCGGAAAGGTAATTTGAAAACGTATGTTTTAAACCAATGGAAATTTCTTGTTTTAGCTATAGTTATCTTCTACCATGTAACTTTCCTACATTTAGTTTTTAAAGAACTTGCTTTTTAAAGGCCTGTTTGGTTTCTTAAGGAAGCATGAAGGGGAAACTCTGGTCAGTTGCCTCCATGACCAGAATTATTTAAACTCAAAAAGTATGATTCTGGGTTCTCAATAGGCATAAGAGAGAGGAAGACTAGGGGTTGTGCAAACCGCCCTGAAGAACTGTCCTCTAGCTGCCCCTTTTTCAGCCAGATTGGGGCTGCAGCAACTGCACACTATGGCCCTGATCCGAGGCTTCTTTTTGCACCCTGGAAAGGGCATGATAGCTGCAGTGCCAGAGCTATACGGTGCTCCTTCAGTGCTGCATCATATGAATGCAATACCGGAGGAGCACCATGTTGCCACGCACCATATGTTGTGGTGCATGACATCATGACACCCTGGGAGTGGAGCCAGGGAGTGCGGTGTGTAGATGCTACTCCCTGACTCTTCCCCCAGGCTGGCACAAAGTACCAGTCTGCACAGGGCATGAGTTGAGCCCTTACACCCTATGGAACCTGAGAAGGTTTAAATATCCACAGAAGAGCTTGGTGACACCACTACTGCGTGCAACTGCACTGGGAAGAGGAGGCAACTCTGAGTAGATTTTTGCCACATCCCAGGGCCCCTTTTCACCAGAGAAGTGCATTATTTTTGTTCTTTAAATAGCAGTTGTGGATAATAGAAAAGAAAGAGCCCATACAGACAGGCCAAAATAAACCTACTTCAGCTCACTTTGGAGGTATATTGTTTAAATGATGCATGCATCCTAAGAGGCCAGAAGACACTCCAAAGCCACAATCCATTCCTAAGGACTGGAGTGTAGGTTTGGCGCAGCTTCTGGCCCCTTAAGATGTGTGTGCCATTTAAACAGCATACCTCCAAAGTGACCCGAAGCAGCTTTATTTTGGCCTGTCTGTACTGGCCCAAAGATTAATATTCTGGTATGTTCTTAGCTTCCAACTGTACTGATCTGACAGGAACAGTTAATCCCTTGTCATCCCACCTTCATCCCACTGATGAAAACCAGGACATGAGTGGTCAAACAACATCAGAGTGTAGTGAAGATGACAAAGGGGCTGTACAGAATAAGATCCTTTCAGGGCGGTTTGCAGCTGCCCGTTTTTGCCCCACACAGAGGTCGCACCAACCAAATGGCATGGCCTCCAGGAGGCTTTCAGTGGGTTCTTTCTAGGACATGCCCAGGGTGCCATTGCTGCCCTCGCATGCACCAATGATGTACACATGGCACATCACCATTTGGAGGCTGCCCCATGCATACGTCATCATGACAGCCCCCCGTGTGGATGGGGGTGAGTCATGATGGCACCGGGAGTGTGCAGTAGGGCTCGGAAGTTTGCGGACTCTCTGCATTCCCGAACCCTAAAATTGGCCAACTGTATAGGGCCAAAAGTTATTACTGATGAAGAGTACACAAGTTAGGAGAGGCTGTGCCTGTTTGCTTTTGCCTGCGCCTATTGGGAAGGGCAAAAATCCATTTCCTCTTTTCTTTTCTCTTCTCTCCCCTTGCTGAGTTGAGTGTAAACTACATTTGCACTTTGAACTCAATTTGCAGCAATTTAAATAAGCTGAAGATAAAAGATGAAAATGGGATGAAGAGTTAGAAACAGGAACATTTTAAAAAGAGCTGGAAAAGCAGGAGGTCAGAGGATTAATCAGGATTAACCCTGCCAAATCTGGACAGTTGGCGGGTATATATAGCCACACAGACCTCCTCTCCTAAGCATCCTTCTGAGTACCATGAAAATCTTTGAGACTGCTTGACAAAGAAACTTTGATTTCAGAAAATTATGAATGCCAGCCAGCATAAAGTTCTTCAGATGAAATTTGCAACATTGTTTATTTGCATGTGAAGTTGATTCAGAGGAATTTATGACCAAGTACATGAGCACAGGAATACAGCCTGATTATTGACAATTTCAAATTGCACATATAAAATTCAGTACTTACATTTTATTCAATTTTGTCCTTCTCTTCACCAACACTTTGGAGACAGAAATACAGTATTTCTCCTCCAAACCTGAGCTCCCAAGTGTATGGTAGGTTAATGCCAATACAAAGAAAGAGGAGGAGGCAATAATATGTGTAAGTGTGTGTACATTGAAATCTGTCAGATATGGCTGACATTGGTATAAACTGATATTGAGGTTTGCACTTATAAACAAACTTTTGCAGCAGTTTAATGAATTTTATGGTGTAGCACAGAGAATGAACACTTCATTGAATGTAGGTTTCCATTCATATCAAATGCCAGCAGGAATGATTCATATCATTTGCTGACATTTTGCTCAGACTCACTCCACATACTGGTAGGAGGTGTTCATAGAAATAAAAATGTGATCTTAAAACTATACTGTTCTGTATGACTATCCTTCTTTTTCATACTGGCAAAGAATACCATTTTGTCATTTGAGATCCATTCTGTTTGAAGGCCATGTTCTGCATGTACATGTGACTTTGAAATGCTTAATTTTAAAACCAGGGGTGGGGAACCTCTGAACCACCAGATGATGTTGGACTCTCTTCTCCTCTCTGGCTCTTACTCCTCACTCACTGGATGCAAATCAAGTGAGACACTGAGAACAATTCAGGCAGATCCAGTTTGGAAAACCTGGCTACATCCCTATAAGCAAACAGTATTCTAGTTCCTACTCCAGCTCCAACAAGTGATGGGAGTTGTTACAAAAATACAACTGTTAAATCATAAAGATTGAGTTTCAATCCCAATCACATAGGTAGAACTGGGAAGGCCTCTCTCGTCCAGCTCCAGTGCTTCCCCTCATTTTACCTTGCTTGGTAATATTTGAAAGTGACAGGTGGAAATCTCAACAGTTAAGTTCACATTTTCTTTGATCTGAAAGCAAAGAGCAAGGGAAGAGCTGTGGGGAGAAACTGTAGGATTTTTTAAAAGCCAGGTGACAATGGTCTGCTCAGCAGCAGAATTTTTATGCATTAGGTGGTGGATGTTAGTTCTTTTTTCTTTTATCTCCCCTTCCTCCAGGTTTTCAAAACCATTTAGCTGAGCCAGTCAGGATTCAAATAGGCTTCTGAATATCCCCTTTTTCAGTAGTATTTTCTTTTCTTTTTAGTTCTCATGTGCCTCTATGCCATAAGCTGTAACTGAAGTTTCAGCATATTGCTTCCCTGTTTGCTTCTCGTTCCCCCTCCTCTTTCTCTGTTGTCTCCATATATTGGATTTTAGATTATATACACTTTGAGGAACATGTCTGTCCTCTTGTTGTGATGTTACATTTTTGGGTGTTGTGTGCCTCCAAGACATTTTTGACTTATGGTGACTCTAAGGGGAACTTATAATAGAGTTTTCTTGGCCTGTTTCTTCAGAGGGGGTTTGCCATTGCCATCCTTTGAGCCTGAGAGCGTGTGACTTGCCAAGTCACCCAGTGGATTTCCATGATTGAGTGGGGAATTGAACCCTGGCCTCCAGAGTCCAACACTCATACCACTATGCCATATTGGCTTTCAGGTGATGTTACATATAACTATTTTTGAAAATGTAAGTTGAGATACTACATCATGTGTACATAGTGTAAACTTTCTGCATATGGACCTATGTGTTGATTGTCCTACACAACCCTTGTCTTCAGTAACAATGTGCAACTGAATGTACATTTGAATGTGCAACCAAACACACATTCACATGTGTGCAGTGCATGTGCATTGTATCTGCCCATAGCAGAACCCATGTAACTGCACTTCTGCATCCTTGAACTGATATTTCAACCAACACAACTACCTTTGGTCCAAACATGTTTTGGATCCTTGTTTTCTTTACAACTGTGGCATTCTATACAATGGGGAGGGCATTATTTGATATACATGAGAGCTTGGAAATGGGCTGTTCTGTTGTCAGAGGTGGAATAGGAACTAGAATACTGTTTGCTTATAGGGATGTAGCCAGGAAATTAATTTTAGGAAAGTGATCATATTATGTTGCTCTGTGGTGTGTAACAATAAATTGTAAATGTTTTAAAAGAAAAAGAAAAAAGAGGCTTTGCCAGGATGCTGTATTGGTTTTAATTGCATTGTTTTTAAACAGCTTTTTATTATTTTCAACTGCATGTCGTAAATTGTTTTAAATATTATGGCCAGTTTAATTACTTTAAGCATTATGGAAATATTTGCACATTTTAACTACTATGGACAGTTGGCTTTTTGTCTGTTTTAGCTACAGCTGCATTTATTTTAATTTGTATGCCAACTTGAGTCTCAGTTTGGGTGGGTGAGGGGAAGATGGGACATAACAGTGTGTCAACTTAATAACAGCAGCAGCCATGGGGCTAGTTCATCCTTGAACAGAATGGGTCTGGTTTCTCCTGATTGCTAGTTCTCGCCTCCCCCTTGTCCAGCCACAGCTAGCAAGAGAAGCCAACAAATCCTTTCCTGAAATTCATTAAATCCCTGTGTGCCAAGAGAATCTAGTTCTGCAGTTGTAAGAGGGTGAGTCTGTAAGTGGAATGCCTTTGGATGTAGACTGCAGTTCTTTCGTGTTTGCATGTGTGAGTGAGTTTTTCAGTTATGTGAGAAGTTGTCATATGGATTCAGCCATAATACTGCAGTAATAATATTTACAGGGGTTTTTAGTGTGCTTCATTATCTTTGTCATTCTCACAGCAACCTTCAACATATTATTATACCCATATCAAAGCTTGGTAAAACTGATATTTGGTGCTCCCAGGTCCCACAATCCCCCAGTTCCTATGGCCAACTGAATACCGTACCAGGTTGTCTCCCTTATCTAAAATGCTTGGGACCAGAGATTATCTGCATTTTGTCATTTTTATTTTTATTTATTTTGGAATACCTGTATTTGCATATTCATAGATAATGAGATGTCTTGGAGATGGGACTCAAGTCTTAATACAAAATACATTTATGTTTCATATACACCTTATACTCTCAGGCTGCATATGCACTTCAGAATTAATTCAGCTTTGTAAGCATCCAAACATCCCTAATATATTTATCAATCCAGCTAAAGTTTAATTAGACACCAGCATGAGCAGCAGCGGCTGCAATGGCATACGTAGCACTGAAATAGGTAGTGTGAATGACACATAGACCCAGCCATGTAGAACAGTGTAGGGATGGAGGAGCTTGCTGAAAGAGCTGCCACCCACGCACCCTCGCCACTGCATTTCAGATGGAAACTGAAAGCCAAAAGATGAGTTCTGCGAGATCAAACAAGAGCGGAGTCTCCTTTTCATCACTTGTGTATTCCCAAGCACTGCTTCCTGCCCTCTCATTCCTGGGGACTCCAGATCTTGTCTAGGTAGCAATGCTACCTAC
>NC_056522.1:261206687-261216251 GCF_019175285.1 Sceloporus undulatus
CCCTAACGCCAAATGGGAAAATTGCAGCTTGCGTCTTCTTACTTTCTGGATTTCCATGGGCCCCTTTTCTTCAAGACAGTATGCAGTACACTCATCCATGCCCTTTATGGACCAGCCCTGTCCTTTTCTCTTGTGTGTGTGTGTGTTGTGTGTGTGGTGTGTGTGGTTTTATGGGGAGTCTGAAAAGGAAGCCTCAGCCCTGGACGTAGCTTGATTTTAGGAAGGGGGGTCCAGACTAAGTTTCACCATTATAATGGGGCTTGGGGCAGCAGCACACACCATTCATTTTTCTAATGGAGGGGGGGTCCGGAACCCAAGAACCCCCCCCCTTTGCTACATCCCTGCCTCAGCCTGCTCCTCTGAAACAGCTTCTGGGGCAAAGAGGATTTTTCCTCCCCAGTTTCCGTTCCCTCTCTGGAGCATGTGTGTGTATGCACTGTGGAAATGACAGTTTGGAACATGCACAAAAAAGTTATTTCCAAGCTATCAACGGGATTTGTCCTCATCTGTCTGAAACCAAATTCCTTTCGACCCACTTCTTGCCTAGATAATGTGCTTTAAACCCCTTGTTGTGCTCTGTTATATAAGCATTAGCAAATTTGCTTGCTTTTCCGGATGCCAACACTCTAAGCATTTTCGGGATGGAAGCACATAGGTCCCCGTGTGAAAAATCCGTGGCTTTATGAGGCTGCTTAGATTTCTCCATCATGCAGAAGCATTCTGTTCCTTCCACAATTGGCCAAAAATGTTCTGGGATGGAAACTCAAAGAGTTCAGGCTTCCGCAAAAGCCACCATCCTCTTCCTAGTACTTCACCCCCTTCTATTCTTATTCCAGTCACTGGACACTTAGTATGACATGTCTCTGGGGGTTTTTTTGGGGGGGGAAGGGAGGTTAATTTTAGAGCCAGCACATTTGAATGTAGGTTTGGAATCTCTCTCTCTCTAGGAATGTGAGTGTGAATTTTCCACCTAAGCACCAAGGGCATCTTGAACCCAGCTATTTCTGGCAAGGTGACTCCACCACTAGCACATAAGCAAGGAGTGGATCGCTGGCCTTCCCTGTCTTATTCTGTGGAAAGAAGAAACTTTGGCGCCTAGTGGGCACCCCCTGCTGTTTTTACCACTGTCCCTCAGGATGACCAGCATCCTCCTTCCCCAACATTTCTGCCTTTTGTCCGGAGGAATTCCAAAATGTCCTCTATGTTGAGCATGACTACATAGAAGGCATTTACATGTACATGAATGTTTTGAGCTTTTATGTTGCCATGGCCTATGTTTTCCTCAAATGTCCTACATTTTAACATAGTGGCATCCCTAGGTTGTATCACCTGGGTGGTAACTCATGGGTGTCACACACACACACATGCACACCACACACACCACACCACACTCCCGTTGACCTCCTCCCATACCACACTATACAGAATCCTTAGTATTTTTTCTGTATTAATTTACTTATAATCATAATTCCCATATATCACTGAATGTAATGGTAATAGTTGTGACATAAACAACAAAATTACATTTATACCTTAAATTATAATTCATATGCACAGAATAAAAGTGTCTCATGTGGTTTAAAGTGAAAATTTTGGTAACATGTGATGTTTTAAAGAAAATTTAAAAAAATAATTGTAATTTTTTTAAAAAAATGGAATTTAATTGTTTTCTAAAAACTGGGGCCTGTCCTTCTCCTCCACTGAGTCTCACCCACTTCCCCCATTCCTTCAGCATTTTAAAGGGACACAGGTGAATGCCACAGCCCTTTTGTGCCCAAAGGCAGATGTTTGCGGAGCAGTCGTGTCACCCCCCGTAGTAGGGTGTCACCTGGTGCAGCCCGCACCCCCTAGTGATGCCATTGCCACCCTGTCCTCGCTGCTTGTGAGGCAGCCCCTCTTTTTGCCATGGGCTGCCCCAGGCTCAGCCAGACTTTCCCAGCTGGGAAACTCAAAACTGGGGTCGGCTCTGCCATGCCCTCTCCTTCTCCCCCTCTTCAGCCCCTCCCTTCTTGGCGCCTCCACATTTGGGGTCAAAGGCACATGTGTGGAATGTTGGCCCTAAAGCAGCCCCCTTCGCTCACCATGGCCCTCAGTGCTATGAAGGGCAGGGTGACTAGATGCGTCCTCCTTTTCCACCTAATGTCTAGGAGGAATTCCAAAAGGTCCTCCATTTGGAGCATGACCAGGGTTGGGACCTTTCCCCTCCTGAGGCCCTGCTTGCTGCCTCTGCCCACAAAGAGGGGAGTGCCTTTCATACAGGGCTTGTTTTCTGCTGCTACAAGCGATAGGACCTGGAACAATAGATGCAAGCTATTGGAAAGAGATTTCCACCTCAACATTAGGAGGAACTTCTTGACAGTAAGGGCTGTAGACAGTGGAACACACTCCTGGTAAAGGAGAGTCCACCTCAACATTAGGAAGAACTTTATGAATATCCAAAAAGTGAAGTAGGTTGCTCGAGTCTCCTTCTTTGGAGGTCTTTAAACAAAGGCTGGTGGCCACCTGTCAGGGGTGATTTGAGTGTGAGTTCCTGCATGGCAAAATGGGGTGGGTTGGACTGGATGGCCTTGGAGGTCTCTTCCAACTCTATGAGTCTATGATTTTAGGGTGACCAGTGTCCTTACCACCATCAAGGAGACAAGGCACCGCAAACAGCGGCCCTTCCAGAAAAATATGGAGTAGGAACTAAGGAAAAGCTCAACAACACTGGACATATAAATAATAAAGATAATATATGATAATAGATATTTTCATATAAATATAAATACAAATATAATTAAATAACAAACGAATGCTTCTTAGTCCTGCTCCAATGGAGTATGTATTGAAATTCCTTCTGGGCAGAAGGCTGAATGGAGGACGGGGCGGGTGGAAGGAGGACGTCTCTGGTCACCCTCAGCCTGACTCAGAACCTGAGTTTCATGTTGTTGAATGATATTGTGCATTAATTTTGTATGTGTTCCATTTTCTAGATGTACACTGCTTTATTTTATGCTGTTTATGTATGCGCTGTGTAAACCTACAGCACTTTATCAATAAAAGTAATCAATAATAATAATAATAATAAAATTTTCTACGATTTTTTTAAAAAAGCTTTTTTTTGTGTGATGCCCTCTGTGTTGTTTGTTTGCTTGCTTGCTTTTTCCTGGCAGGTCCCCATGTGGGGTGCCTGGTCTCTTGGCCTCTGGCCACCTTGCCCGAGAAGCCTCAACTGGCATTTCCCTGAGTTCTTTGTTGAAAAGCTTTCTTTTGGGTCTGTCCTCCATCATGTCCTCTGGAAGGTCCTGCTTGAATAAACAAGGAAGGTAGCCAGTCCTCTTTGGTGCAGAGAAAAACGAGAGAAGAGAGAGAGAGAGGGAGAGAGAGAGAGAGAGGCAGACAGGCCAGGGATTTAGGCGGGGAAAGGCGGCGGTGAAGGACGAGGGTCCGGGCTCCTTCCTCGCCCTCTCCTCTTTCCCCACACCCCCCATCATAGACACCCTCCTCCTTGTGACTGAGGAGGATTCCTCTCCTGCTGGAAGAGAGAGACGAGGAGAGAGAGAGGAAAAGAGGGGGAGAGGAGAGGGCGAGTGCGCGCCAAAGGTGTTGTCCAGGCATTGCAGGGGAAGAGGAAGAAGAAAAGAGCAGGCTTGAAAGAAAGAAGGAGGGGAAGGAAGGCAGGAAAGGCAGGAAGGGCCCCTGGGGGTCGTGCGGGGGTGCCCCCAGCCTCCAGTTCTGGAAGGAGGGCTCCACTGGGTCCCCCTTTCCCTTGGAAAAGGAGCTGCCCCTCACTGGCGACGGAGGGAGGAGGAGCTGGAGGGAGCTGGGAGGAGGGGGTGTGTCTCTGGCTGGTGGGTGTGTTGGGGCTCTGTAGGCTGGGCTCTGTAGTCTTCGGCCTGCTGCTCCCCCAAGCTCCCTTCTTGCCGAGAGGAAGAGGCAGCCAGGGCAAGGCCAAAAGAAGCGGGGAAGGTAAGCGGAGCATGCCGGCGGGGCTGGGCGGCGGAGGGACCGGGTCCCCCTCGCGCTCTCTGCCGAGTTGGCGGGGTGGTGCTGCCTTAGGGCTGCACCAAACGCCCGCCAGGTAAGTGTGGCGCCCCCGCCGCTACCTCCCCATAAAAGGCGCCTCTTCACATTGCTTTTTTTTTGGGGGGGTGTTGTCTCTGGGGGGAGCGGGACGAGCTCAGCCCGTCGGTCCTCTGGGGAAAAGGGGCACTTTCTGGAGGGGCGCCTCCGCGTCCTCCTGCTTTGCTGGCTGCCACCCTCTTTGCCGCCCTGTATGGCGGGGCCTCTGCTGTCCTGGGGGGCGAAGCTGGGGGCCTCTGGGTGCTCTCCTTCTCGTCGTGTGCCTTCAAGTCGTTCCCGACCTGGGCCTCTCTTGGCGAGTTCCTCCAGAGGAGGCTCCTCCGAGGCTGAGAGAGTGGGACTTTTGCCCCAAGGTCACCCAGCGGGTTCCCTGGCCGAGCCAGGATTCGAACCCGGGTCTCCAGAGTTGGAGCCCACGCTCCAACCACTTCTCCCTTCATAATAACTTTGCCCCCCCCCCGGGAAATGTCCTTTCAACCGCCCACCTTTCCAGCATTGTTAGGATCCTGAAACTTCAGCCCCGCATGTGAGAGAGACAGGGAACAGTCCGTTAGCCCTGGGGCAAAGTTAAAGAACACCCCGAATCTGAGAGAAGGGGCAGGGGTAGGGGGGGGGGGGATGGGGGAGAGGCGGAGGCCAGGGGAGGAAGAACCGGTGAACCCTGCCATACCAAAAAAATAAAAAATAGGACGGAATATAACGAGGGGGACACAGTTATGTATTTGTTAATTGTTGTTAATCCTACCTAGAGTAGACCCACTGAATTAACTGAATTTACCTACATGTTGACTCACCATTCAACAATTGATCAAGTGGATCTACTCTAGTTGGGACTAACCAAGGAGGATGCCAGCCAGTATCTTCATATAGCCAGGATTCTTTTTATATTCAGTTACTGTACTTCTAGAATGGTTTTCTAAGGTACTTTCTAGAAAATGTGGAGAAAACAGCATGCCCCCCTCCCCTTGTTTGAAAAGCCTGTAGATATCAGCAGGGAGATGGTCCAATGAGTTAATTTGAAACAGGGCATCCTTATATGTTCAGTCATTCTCCTCTTTCATTTCCTTACCATAAACTTAACTATGTGGCTCATTTGCTGTGCTCCTAGTATAGTTGGTCCTCCATACCTATGGATTCTTCATCCATGGAGTCAACCATCCATAGCTTGAAAATATTTTTAAAGCATAAATTCCAAAGAGCAAACCTTTATTTGCCATTTTATATAAGGGGCACCATTTTACTATACCATTGTATTTAAAGAGACTTGAGCATCCACAGATTTTGGTATCCATGGTGGGTCCTGGAACCAAACCCCAGTGGATACCAAGGGCCCATGCTACTGAGGTATTCACATAACTTTGTTATCTTATCTAATTTCAGAGTCTTGAAAGGTTTTCCTTTTTGGATTACAACTTCCAGAATCCCTTAGCCAACACAGGCACAAAGCTGGGGGATTCGATGGGCTATAGTCCAAAAAAGTAACTTTTCCAAGTTCTGTTTTGGCCTTAGGACTTAAAATTAATTGCTGGCAAGAAATGCACGTGATGGATGTGAGGGGCCTGATCAGATGACATTTTGGGATAAAACCATCAGTATCTCTTTGTATGTGTCTGTTTGTGCCCTGAGATCATCATTAGAGGCTCTTTCCTCAGTTCACAAGCAGGGTTGGTAGGGATATGAGAGAGGGCTTTCTTGGTGGCTTCCCCTGGATTTTGGATCTTCCTTCTTAGGGATGCCAGAATAGCCCACTCTTTGCTATTCTTCTACTGGAAGGCAAAACCTTTTTTATTCCAACAGGTTTTTAATAAAGAAATTTTCAAAAGAGCAGGCTAGGGGATACTGTATTCATTTAAACTGTACTTTTTAAACAGATTTTTAATCTTTTAAATTCCATTTTATTCTTTGAGAATCATAGAATCATAGAGTTGGAAGAGACCTCAAGGGCCATCCAGTCCAACCCCCTGCCATACAGGAAATCTAAATCAAAGCATCCCCGACAGATGGCCATCCAGCCTCTGTTTAAAGACTTCTAAGGAAGGAGACTCCACCACACTCTTGGGGAGTTTGTTCTACTGTCGAACAGCCCTTACAGTCAGGAAGTTCCTCCTAATGTTTTCGGGCTATGGCCACATAGCCCAAAAAACCCACAAAAAATTATGGATGCCGGCCATGAAAGCCTTCAACTTCACACTGAGGTGGAATTTCTTTTCCTGTAGCTTGCATCCATTGGTCTGGGTCCTAGTCTCTGGAGCAGCAGAAAACAAGCTAGCTCCCTCCTCAATATGACATCCCTTCAAGTATTTAAACAGGGCTATCATATCACTTCTTAACCTTCTCTTCTTCAGACTAAACATCCCCAGCTCCCTAAGTCATTCCTCATAGGGCATGGTTTCCAGACCCTTCACCATTTTAGTTGCCCTCCTTTGGACATACTCCAGTTTCTCAACATCCTTTTTAAATTGTGGTGCCCAGAATTGGACAAAGTATTCCAGGTGGGGCCTGACCAAGGCAGAATAGAGTGGCACTATTACTTCCCTTGATCCAGACACTATACTTTTATTGATGCAGCCTAAAATTGCATTGGCCTTGTTAGCTGCCACATCGAACTGTTGACTCATGTTCAATTTGTGGTCTATGTGGACTCCCAGATCCCTTTCACACTTATTTTCATTCAGCCAGGTGTCCGCCATCCTATATCTATTCATTTCATTTTTCCGCCCTAAGTGCAGTACCTTACATTTCTCCGTGTTGAAATTCATTTTGTTAGCTTTGGCCCAGCTTTCTACTCTATTAAGGTCATTCTGAAGTTTGATCCTTTCCTCAAGGGTATTAGCTATTCCTCCTAATTTGGTGTCATCTGCAAATTTGATAAGTATACTCCCAATTCTTTCATCCAAGTCATTGATAAAGATGTTGAATAGCACTGGGCCCAGGACAGAGCCCTGTGGGACCCCACTGTCACTTCTCTCCAGGATGAAAAGGAGCCATTATTGAGCACCCTTTGGGTTCGGCCAGTCAACCAATTACAAATCTATGTAACAGTTACCTAGCCCACATTTCACAAGCTTGTTTGCAAGAATATCATGGGGAACCCTGTCAAAAGCCTACTGAAATCAAGATATACTATATCCACAGCATTCTCTTCATCTAACAAGCTGCTAATTTTATCAAAAAAAGATATTAGATTTTGGCATGATTTCTTTCTGTGAAACCCATGTTGAGTTTTTGTGATTATGGCATTGCTTTCTAGATGTTCACAGACTCTCTGTTTTATGGTCTGCTCTAGAATTTTTCCTGGTATTGATGTCAGACTACCGGGACGATAATTGTTGGGATCCTCTTTTCCCCCTTTTTGAAGATGGGGACAATGTTTGCCCTCCTCCAGTCTGCTGGGACTTCTCCTGTTCTCCAGGAGTTCTCAAAGATTATTGCCAATGGCTCCGATATTTTAATTAGAGTTTTGAAGTGTTTTAATATTGTAAAACTAGTTTAGTTCTATTTTAATGTTCACTTTTTGTATGTTTTCAACTGTATTGTTCTTTTAAGCTGTGAACCACGTTGAGTCCCAATTCCAGGAAGAAGGTGGGATACAAACAAAACAAAACAAAACAAAACAAACAAACAAATTCATTTATACACTCCTGTCTCTTGAACTACATGAGCTTTGGGCCTCGAAAATGCCTGTCAAAATAGTAGGCACATCATATTCTATTCTTTCTGGCAAGAAGAAATTCACCTGTCATTATCCCCAAACAATATCCTATCACAGTTTGTTCAGCACGCATGACACTCACCACTGAATTGATGTTCAACAATATTACTGTCCATGATGGCTATCCTGGGCTACAGCAATCACCTAGGAGAAAAGACAAACAAAACTGAGGAAACAAATAAGATAGTATTAGCACAATGCAGTATCATGCAGAGACTACCCATAAGAAACACAAGAGAATCGCCACTCCTAAAGTCACTCAAAACCACTCTCTTTTATTCTGGGAATAGCTAATCAAAGTATAATTCCCTACTTCTGTTTTTACACCCATGAAACTTTACTCCATGGTGTAAAATCCCCTTGCATACCCCCACTGTACACACACTGGAAGCCTGATGCTCCAATGCTGTCTTAGTGCAAGCCCTCTTGCTCTTATAACTTTTCAGATCCCTGTCAAGTAATGAATTTGCATTGGCCCTGCCTGAGGCCTGTTACCAATTATGCTCTGCTATATGCTCTTGCCAGCACATTGTCCAAGAGCTGCAATACCATTGTCTAAGGGGCTGACCAGTAGGTCCACTTCCATTTTTGAAGAGGACTTGCAGTCCTGGGAATCCGACTACTGTACAAAAGAACAGTGATAGTAACTCTCAGACCAGCACAGAGCCTGAACGGTTTTGCTGCTCTAGCGCCAGAGCTTTGAAAAGCTACTTTCTGAACCACAATTTCCAGACTCCCCAGCCAGAATGGCCACAAGCTTTGCCTAGCCCAAGGATCCTGGCCTCAGATCTTAAGCTTCACCACCATTGAACAGTACTGGAACTTTAAGAGAAAAACAAGAGATGTTTTATTCTTTATTCATGTCTTCAGCTTATATGTCCTGTATTAACTGTTGTATTTTATTCTGCTTCATTTATGAATCACTGGGAGTACAATCTACACCACAGAAATAACACAGCTATAAACCAATTTAAATGCTGTAGCTTCATCCTATGTAATCCTGGGGTTTGTAGTTTTACAAGGTATTTAACCTTCTCTACCAAACAGGGTCCTATTAGCTGTGTCTGCAACAGAGGCTTGACTTGGAAAGTAGTCTTACTCTGCTGCAGTTTTCTTACATTGTCTGTGTATGGGGTATATATGCTCATGGATTGTGTTTTTCCCATGAGCACCAATGTCATTCTAGCCCCCTCGATGATGTATATTGCCATCCAGCTATAGTATGGTTTTTAGAGTTTTATTTTCTTGATTTATGTATTGTTGTGGATGTTTATTCTGGGTTTTTGCTGTATGGAGGGCGGGCTTGCACTGTTTTGTATTTTCTTGTAATTACTCTTGTATAATTTTGTATTTTGTTATAACTGTATTGTTGTATATTGTATAACTTTGTACTTTGTATTTTGTTGTAACAGAACTGTTGTATATTGTTGAAAACCGCCCTGATGTTTCGAAGGGCGGTATATAAATAAATCTTTTATTATATTATTATTATTATTATTATTATTATTATTATTATTATTATTATTAGTGCTGGTGCCTCACAAAACTACATCCCAGGATTCTGTAGGATGGAGCCATGACAGTTAAAGTGGCATCAAACTACATTATTTCTACAGTATTGATGTACCCTTGGATGGTCATAGTTATACTTTAGTTTCAAGTCAATCCTACTGAACACAATATAATTTAAGTTAGACATAGGTAACTTCTCCTACTGTTGGACTAGGACACTGGGAGACCATAGTTTGAATCCCCACTCAGCCATGGAAACCTATTGGGTGACCATGGGT
>NC_056522.1:261216351-261217428 GCF_019175285.1 Sceloporus undulatus
TCTCATAAAAGTGGGGAGCAGAAGGAATTTTCAGCAGATTTCATGTGGACAAGCAAAACTGATTAATTTTCAAAGGTAGGCAAGAGATATAGAAGAAGTGGCAGAGAGTTTTCCACTTCTTTTTCATCATACAACAAAACAGAATGCTTTCCCACTATTTCAGACCACAGCAGAGATGTACTCTAATGGCAGTGTAATACTGTAGTTCATAGGATGGCATAATGGACACAAGACTATGTTATGACATAGTGTCATTCCAGAAGCCTTTTTAAATGGGAGAATGACTCTCTCACTGGATAATGGGAGCAGACTTTTTTTCTCTCTCATTGTGCCTCTGGGAATGATGCCATATAGTGATGTCACATTACTCTCATCAAGCCATTCTGTGGGACAGTGGAGTGCCACTAGGCTGCTAATGGCAACTCTGCTGTCTCAAAGTGACAATAAAGCTTTTTAGTGGTTGTTAAAGGAAAGGGAATGGAAATCCCTCTGCCAGCTCCTCTTATAAATGATACACCCTTTCCCTCTTGAAAATTGATCAAGTTCCCCACCCGACACTATACTCTTTCCCCCCCAGCTTTTCATACGAAAACTATCTACTGAATACTTTAGCTGCACACTATGTTGCATTTGCAGAAGGGATCTGTTTGTGAGTTGACGGAGTCCTTTATTGTATTTGGATGCTACTTCTGTTAATGGAGTGAAAAGAAATGTTCATGCTTTGCCTGTCTTCCCCATCTCGTAGTCAAATATTGTGGGAGATAGTTGGACCTCGTCCTGCAAAGCACAGCACCCTGTCGTAATGTTTATCAAAGTATTTTAGGTAGGTTGCCTAGCTTCAGTGTATGTTCTTGGTTCTTGCTTTTAGTGTTAGGTGTGTCCCTGTTTGAACTATGGCATTCATCGGGTTAGTGCAGAGCAACTAAAGAAGCAAACTGGAGTTACTTGAGGTGAAAGCTTACCAAATTATGCTAAAATGGAAGACATGAAAGTATTTCCTTCCTTACCTTGCTGCCAATTTTCATCTGTGGTCATTTGTGTTAAATTAAGCACCTAGATTATTGAATTATTAATCTC
>NC_056522.1:261220428-261226086 GCF_019175285.1 Sceloporus undulatus
TTGTGAGAAGCAGTTGAAGATCCATGTTGTTGTGAGAAGCTATGAACAGCCATAATCTTCTGACCTAAACAGGAAAAAAGTGAAAAGAAAGATGTGAATGAGAGAGACAGAAATAAAAAGGAAGAGTGAGGTAAAATCTCGTGCACACATTTCCCCCAAATCTTTTGGAACATAGAAAAAGGGACTGTCAATGAATGACTAGCTTTTTCAGCTTTCACTTCAAATCCTCTAGGGCTCTGGGACTGGGAGCAGAACCTGCATTTTCTACAATTAGAAGACATGCTACGTAGAATATTACTATGTTCCAGGCATGTATTCACATAAGATGGACAGGGATAGAAGTTTAAATTGTAAGCTGAGAGAAAATTGAAATACAGTTAGTCCAGGCTGTAATAATTTCATTAAATCTGATTATGGTCAGTTACAAACCATTGTGCCATGAAAATATAAGCATATGTGGCCTTATAAAGTTACTAAATAATTTTGTTATCAGGGCAAGTAAAATGATAATTGGCAATATTGCATATTGGGGTGGAAAATTGAATTTCTCACTTGTAGTATTTTTCATAGGATCAGTGCTGGAAGAGATCACAAGGGACAGTTAGTCCAGTGGCCTCTGTGCAGAAATACACAACTGCATTACAAGTGGATAGACTTAATCAATGAATTCACATCCCTGTGTTTGCAAGACCTGAGCAAGGCTGCTGAGGACAGGGTTTATTGAACGTCTAAGTTAAGTAGAAGGATGATGGATGTAGTATTACAGGTACTTTGCATTCTATGAGCCACTCTGTTGCAGCTTTCTCCCTTGTGGGTTTTTCTCTCTCTTTTGGGTAGGGAGTGTTTGTTCAGCTTGGATATTATACTGTGTCAGTACTCTTAGGTTTGATTCAGAAAACAAGTTATTTGTAGTCAGTGAAATATGAAAGTTGGAAATTTGTATTGGGCTGCAATGTAGTCAGAGAAGCTCCCACACAAGCTGGAGAAACATGTTTGGGTGTGGGTCTCAGAAAACCTAATGCTGACCTGAAGGTTAGTTGTTGCTTTAGTCATTGTTTTAGCACACCAGCAAGGAAATAGATCATGAAGGGCTATGGCTTACACTTAAAGAGATGGATGTACCAATACATTTGGTTGTCCTGATGTACAGTCTGCTTAGGCAAAAGACCGCAGTTAGAACAAACAGAATGGTTCTCAACTGGAAAGGGAATTAGACAAAGTTGGATCTTATCACCCTATTTATTCAACTTATATACAGAAAACATCATATGAAAAGCAGGCATAGATTCAAATGAAGGGGAGTAAAGATTGGAGAAAGGATTATCAACAACTTAAGTTACTCAGATGACACCATAATACTAACAAAATAACAAAGACTTGGAAGAACTATTAAGGAAAGTCAGAGAAGAAACTGCAAAGACAGGTTGAATGCTGAAAATTAACCAAACTAAAATAATGACCACGGGGATATTCACAAATTCAGTATGGATGGCGAGGACATTGAATAGTAAAAGACTTCTTATATTTTGGCTCAATCATAGACCAGAATGGAAGTTGCAGGAGAAGACTAGCACTAGGAAGGGCTGCTAATGAAAGAACTAGAAAGATCCTAAAATGCACAGATGTACAACTGAACACTGAAGTGAGGATTGTTCATGCCATTGTATTTCCCATTACTGTGTATTAGTGCAAAAGCTGGATGGGAAGAAAGATATGGTGCTGGAGAAGAGTTTTGTGGATACAGTGGATGGCTAAAACGAAGGAAAAAAACAGGTACAAGAGCAAATCAGATCTGAACTTACCCTAGAAGTCAAGATGACTAAATTGAAGCTGTTATATTTTGGCCACACCATGAGACATGACTCACTAGAAAAGACATAATGCTTAGAAAGATAGAGGGCAGGAGAGGGAGAGGGACACCAGATGTATAGATTCAATCAAAGAGAACGCGACCCTTAGTCTGCAGGAACTCAGCATGGTCATTGAGATTAGGGGAGATGCCTCATTCACAGGGCTGCCAGAGGTCAAAGTTGGCTTGAGGGCAGTTGACAACAACATGGAAATACTACAATCTGCAAATAATGCCTTCAAAACAGTGTTATTTCTGGACTTTTGTTCCTGGCTGCAATACTACTTGTAAGCCAAGAAACCTTCAAAACACTCATCTGCATTGCTTCACTGATGCTGAAAATTGAGAATTGATCCGATCAATTGGATTTGCTGTTTTTGGCCAGGCTACACCCATGTGTATTAATAATTTGTGCTGAAGGACATCTATCACATACTTCCACATCTGTGTGTGGCTTTAAACACATTTTAACACCTATCCGTGATAGTCATTTGAGAGCATTTCTAGAGAAAATGTCAGATCTCTTTATTTTTCCAGACTTTAGACTCTTGTTTGTTTATTTCTAGTCTGTGATGATGATTGCTATTTTAGAATTGCTTTTTGTTGTGTTCTTGTTTATTGCAAACTCTTCTGGTCACTTTTGATGATGAGAGTGGGCTACAGAGGTGTTAAATAAATAAAATGTACTGTATATCAAACATGGCATTCCGCCAAGTGTGAAACAGTTTAGATACAATTCCTGGAGCCGCAGTTATATTAATTGGCAACAAGGGGATGGTTGGTTTCTTTTGATTATAAAAGACTTGGAGCTTCCATTAGGATGGCATTCCAGAAACACAAACAGAATCTTGATATTTCCTGCCATATTTACCTTCCTGAACTTCTAGAGTCCTTTTTTAGAGACCCTATGTCATGTGCCCCCACCTAATGAAGTTAAATGAGGGGTTAACAGGGAATTAGTGGCACCTCAGACTTTCTAGAAAGGTTCACCTGATGGTGTCCCTGTAGTTTTTTCAGTATCAAATGTAAATTTGTTTGCTTGTTCTGAACCCCAGCTTTATTTGCCCCTCATGACCATTCCCCAACTGAAAAAAATTGCCAAGAACAAATCTAATGGGGAAAAATACTTATTTTGCTTTATCTTATTTTTAGCTGATTCTTTTTCAATTTAGGGGTGGGTGGTGAGTCATTGGGCTTCCTTTGCCCCTTATGATCCCAAGCATCTCCTCCATAAAATGTAAGGATCAAGAATACTAACAATGGTGATGTTGGTAGTGATGATGCAGAAATGACTTCTGATTTAAAAAATAAAGTACATGCCTTCAAGTTGTCTGTCAAATTATTGTGACCCCATGAATTTCACAGGGTTTTCTTAGAGAAGGAATACTCACGAGGTTGTTTTCCATTGCCTTCTCCTGAAATATAACTATGGTGCTTTACAGACTACCCAAAAGGGCAGTCTGCCACCGCCCTTGTTTGCTGCGCGAGGGAGCCACAGCGGACAAAAGCGGCTTCTTTTTCTGGCACTGTTATGATATCGCAAGGCGCCAATGGCGCACTTGCGGTGTCATCAAGGCACCGAGACGTGCGGACGCTAGGAGTCCGTCAAGCCAAAATGGCGGCACCCATGTGTACAGGGCACCACCATTTTTACGCCTCTGTTACGTGCGACGGGCAAGGCACATCAGGAAGCGCCGCCCCTCATGCGTAATGATGGCGGCTAAAAGGCCCCGTCTATAGAGCGCCTACAGCACTTGGTGTTGTTTGGCAGTCTCCCTTCCAAGTGCTAACTAGGCCTGATGCTGCTTAGCTACCAAGATCAGATGGAATCTGATGGCTTTCCTGCTTTAGCATTATTTTCAGCATCTGTGTGAACCACTGAGGCTGTGTGGGTATAGAATTGGCCCCACCCCTAGCATAAGTGCCCACTTCTATCTATGATGCATGTGTTTGAGTCAGTGAAATTCAGTGTGCCCATAACATCAAGATAAGGTGTGTAAGAACATTGCTAATTTAGGGTGAGAGAATTCCTCCTCTTCTGTTGCTGTTCTTGTTTCTGTTCTTAATACATTAATCCATGTCTTTGTGTATATACCTGACCCAAAAACAAGGTTTATACCCTTGCAAATGCTGGACATTTTGAATGCTAAAAGAATTAACTAATAAGAAATGTTTTCTTTTTATTCCTCTCTGAAAATTAGAAGATACTGACAGTAACTAGAGGAGAAAAGATATCAGATTACTGTACAGGGTGAAAGATCTCTTAATAAACTCACCAACTAATCTGTTATAGCTTCCTACAGTGAATTGAAGAATACCCAGGAAAATAGCAAGTGTTAATGTATACAGAAGTTTTATTTTCAGCCTAGAGTGGTCTTTATTGCCTCTCTTACATTTTATGAGATTCCATTAAAAGGAATACTTTAGAACATTTATTGCTTGGTGCTAAAACAAAGGATTTTTAACGATGTGTGGAAGCCATAGACTTCATTGAATAGATTTGTGCAGAATTTATCAAGAAGGTAAAGGGGGAAATCTTTGGCTACAAGCCCAGAGGAACTGCAGGCACTAAGACTTGCAGAGACTGCTGTGGTTTCTCCTTCCAGACTATCAGCACCATTCTCACGTCATGTCACTTTGGAAGACAGAACTAGATGAGGCACTTTCAGGTCACTGCTTCAGCTAATATAACATTTGTGTATTATAACTGCTGTGCTTGGCACTGTACAAAACAGAAGTACTGTAGCAGAATCTCCATTTAGAAGTTTTACAGTTTAAGGTAGCAATGTGATACACCACTTGCATTCTTAAACTAATGGCAACTGAACATTGGAAGTCTGAAGAGAAATTAGAAACATTTATATGTGGTAGAGTAAAATGTGGGACTTGGGTTTGAATGAAAAACTGACTGAAAATAATAAGACATTAAGAAAACAAAAAGGGGTATTTGTATAGAAACATGGATGCCATTTATTGATTTCATGAGATCTAGCTCTGGAAATGTAGGTCTCTGCAGACAACACTGGTGATTTTGGAAAAGACTGTTGGATGTAGCTTGAATTTTGAGGGAAGAACAGTGGATGACATATTTGGACTCTTAGAGACTTAAGAAAATAAATTATTCTTATTGTTATTTAAAATATGGATTGAAATAACAAAGTTAATGCATCACATTGACAAAACTGTTTACGGGCCTACAGATGTATGCACTTGTTATGTTCTGATATATATATATATATATATATATATATATATATATATAATTAAAAATAAAAATACTGTTTGAATTGCTTATATCCCTCTATATTAGAATTTAAAGATGCTGTAAGCATGAGTGGGAGAAGCATTACCTTGTGTAGATTTTGGACTGCAAGTCCCAGCAGCTGTAGCCAGAATGCGCAGTGGTGAGGAATGTTGGGAGAAGCAGTCCAGCAGCATCTGGAAAAGTCACATGATTCCCACCCATTTTTGAGCAAATTGGCTGAGACCCATGAATATGCAGCTACTTCTCTTTGGCAGTTACCGAGCCAAAGAACTGCAAGAGCAAGCAGACTACTAGAAAGTGCTATTTGTGGTCTGGTGTTCACTTGCTGGATCACCACCATTCCGTATATAATAAAAGCCATGTTACTTTCTCTGAATTCCATTGAAGGTGAAGTTGATGATGGGCCTGCTGTGCAATCTTCTTAATTATTTTCCTTGTTCATCCTTGTTTAAATTGCTTTATTTGTTAATTTCTTGGTACAGGGCTGCCATGAAGGGCCTTTCCCTCAGCTTAATGGAGCGGTTGATTGAGAAATATGGTGACC